>NC_084608.1:15543449-15891574 GCF_033807715.1 Cololabis saira | reverse complement strand
AAGTGGATATTTATTTTCATGAAATGTTACGTTCATCCTTTTATTCCTGCAGTAGAGGACATAAACAGGTTAAATTTAGCATTTAGATTCATCAATAACAAATTGTTCGTGACTCAGCCAGCATCATCATAATATCAAGTATATTTACTCTAAAAAGGAGAAAATAACAAAATGATTTAGAGAAAGTGGACATTCCATACAGATGCATCTTTTCTCACTTGTGTGTGTGTGTGTGGTATTTTCTGCTGACCAACATTGCTGGCAGAACAGTAAGTTGGCATTTTCTTGTTTATATAATCTATGAATATGTATATTCTCAATATTTCAGAGCCAGAATGGCCTGGTCTCACTCCCAACTTGTATTAGGCTGCTTTCTAGTGAACAATGTCGAACGTCTTGAGAATTGTGTCCAAATTTTCTTAACATCATAAATAACATTTCTCAGCTTAATAGTATTTAATAACAGAAACTGCTAAAGGGACCTGCATATAGTACGCATGGGGCAAGATGTAAAGACAAAATATGCAACAAAAATATATACACAGTTGCGTTAAAGTACTGCACTTGCTGCAGTCGGTGAAGGAAACTTGTGGAGCCATGTTGAAGTGTTGGTAAAACACCGGTCTCATGTGAGACTCAAACCACATCTTGAGCTCATGAAACAGATTCCATCATCACACATCTAACTTTTGAAGGTGGACTTTGATATTGTTTAACGCTCAGATCAGAGTATTTGTTGTCATGGGAAGGCGTTCGGGCTCCAGCTCACAACACAGAGCCTAATCATGATAAAAATGGGATTGTGTTTGCATGGACCTTTACTGAGCATGTCAGCAGCAGACGCTGCTGGGCTGTCCATGGCAAACAGGCCTCCAGTCCTATTAACAGAAGACTGTAAAGAGGTTTACTACCACCTGCCCAGTGCAGATTGCTGTTGTGTGTACTGTTGGGCATCACATTTCTTTGAATCAGACATTTTATTCAAGAAGCAACAGGTCACCACAGCAACACAGCAAGAATGAAAGCATTCTGAATGGAAAAAGGGATGAATGTCCGACACCAGTCAGAGATTTGACTTTGTCAGTGGATGACGAGACAAACCCAGACTACGGTATGTTCTGTTCGGCATGTTACCAGTACAGTTTAGAGTTTAGAAAGAAATAAAGTCCAGCAGAAGTTAGTTTCCTATTCATACTTTTATAACTTTAACAGCATATTTCCAGTATATTTTTATTGTTTGGTTTTAAAATAAAAGGTTTCACTTATTTGCGTTTTATATATTATCAAATATCTCAAAGATAATTCAATCCAATTTTGAAAAGGTTTGGAAATACGAATCAGAAGCCAACTTCAGCCACATGGCTTAGATGTGGAGTTAGCCAAAGAAATTCAATATTTCTGCTGCAGTGTTGGGACCAGGTGGCGCCCTCTGGCAAATTGTAGAAGAAGACAGTACTTTGTCAAAAACACTGAACAATCTTCAGCTTTTATACATTCTGCACCCTGGTGTTATAAATTATAATGGAAAAAAATGCTCCACCATCTGGATTTGTGACCATCATGTAAATGATTATGAAACTCTGATCTTAATCAAAATATAGTTTCTTATATGCATCTCATATCAGAGAATTGTATTACATTTGGTAAATGGATAAATCCCAACATGCAAAATGAAAAGATTTCATAGTTATCAGGATGTTAGGCTGGTGGCGGCTTTGGTAGAGACAGAACCCTATGAAGTCCCAAAATATTGCGGCATCCCTTTAAAATTGAATGTCTCATTTGGCTACATACAGTAGTTGTGCTTGAATTATAGATAATTTATTACATTATGTTTCTACATGCAGTATCCTAATGCTGGTAAAAGCGTCTGGTAGATTTTAAAATCCACATGCCGCTGTAACAGGTGGGCAAAAAACATGTCTTGTACAACTCTGGTTTGTAATCCATACAGTGGTCTAGCAATTCTCTCCCAAAGAAAACCAGATAAAAGCAAATTTTACATTGCAGTTTCAACCGTTTGACACACACCTACTTCACACTCTCACACAATTTTGGTCTTACATGGAATATCACCCACTCGCCAAAGTTTATTTGTAAACTGAACGCTGATATTCCAGCTACCTTTGAGGCTGACTGGAGTCGTGCTTCAGACTCCTCAGCTCCCCTACCGCTCACACTCACTCCCCGCTGAGCCCATCTGCAAGCTCGGTCACAGCCGCCCATCCTCCCATCCTCCCATCCTCCCAGCCCCTCCAGCCCCACCGCTTGCATCAGGCGTGCCCTTGAATTGCCCATCTCACTCTCGACTTGAGTGCATTTTTGAGGTGCGCCCATCCCCTGCAACACACTTCAAACACACATGTCCGCGCTCCTGTACTCGCAGGAGAGTTAATCAAGTGGAAGGAGGTCAGTGGGTCTCCTCAAAAACAAAGAATCTCTTGAGGAGCACAGTCACGTTTACACTGCACTCAATTACCCGTGTTTGATTATTGGCATGTCTGGTCATTTGTTTGTTTTCGTGTTCTTAGTAGACAACGATATAACCTTAACTGTTTGTACTTCAGGCTTTTTCTTTGGTTATTGATTCTCTCACTCCACATTAGTCTGGACAGAGCACATCTTTTCCTGATTTGATCTTTTAGCATTTCATCATTACCTAGCAACAGCCATCTATGCATTCTTTTCATCTGCCTCTTACTGTTTCTCTATATTTTTCTCCTCCCTCTGCTGCCTATAATATCTGGCACCTAATCTGGCACACTAACAAATCTGTTTCTGTGAAGAAATATGAAAAGAAAGCACATCATAGATATGACGGCAGTTTCTGTTTCTGAAATGTGCTCATGTACACATAGTTTTGCATAGAAAAAAAGTTAATCTATTTGAATTGTTAAATGATCTGAGGAACCTTTTTGGCGTGCTTTTTTGGCCGAATTCCACTGCTGGCAGATTTGCGGTGCCAGTCTATGAATATTCAGTGTAAATTAGGATAAAACACCACAAGAGTTAACAGTGAGTAGGAATACAATGGTACTTTTTCTTTATATAAGGTATTTGTGTTTGATCAGTTGCAGTCCTTTAACATGCAGTAAATTTGGACAAGAACCTGTTTTGATGCACTGCAGGATGTTCTCTATTTAATTATGACCATTATATTTTGAAATGTATGAGCAGAGAAGATGAAACCTGCAGGGTTTCATCCCTTAGGGCCAAAAAGCACATAGGCGAAAGCATCAGGGTTGGAAGGGCCAACAGCTCCTGCTCTCTGCACCTAATAATCACTTCATAGCTATAAAAAAGGTCAAGCTCCATTTTATCTTAAAGGCTTTAAAGGAGTTTCACATTATCCCAAAAAGGTACTTTTCTCTCAGGCTTACTCAAGGTTACTAACATTTTTAGAAGTAAAACGGGAGGCAGAGGTTTCAGTTATCAGGGTCCCAGTTGGTGTTTTGGATGCAGACTCCAGACATCCTCCTTGTAAGCAGATATCATTTTGAAAAAGAAAAATCTCATTATCTAGCATGAACTTCAGTTCATAAGAGCCAATCCCATAAGCATCTGTTGCATTTTGAATGCTGGACAATCAAAAGCAGGTTTTGGAGTGAACAGGTGTCTCTGAAAACAAATGTATTAAGCTAAACTAAGAATATAAAGAACAAACTAAATCTTTGACCCAGTCTGGGGTGAAATCATAGGTTGTATAAGAACAACTGGGCGAACCCACTGTGTCCCCCAGGTTCTCTGACGGTTGCTTCTGAAGCCTCTCTCTTTTTCTTTTTTTTTTTTCTTGTACTGCAGGGGACCATTTTGCAAATGACCATAATGAGCAGGCTGGGAAACAGACAGAAACCCTCTCACCTTAGTTTAACCACTGCAAGTTACCTATTTTTAGCCCGAGTGGCCTGGTATGTTAATCTGTGATGGTTATCAATTTTCCTTTACATTAATTCCCATGAAATTTGTCCAAATATCCTTATTTCAAAACATCATAATAAGTCAAGACAGTGCTGAACAACCAGAGTAACTAAAGTGAAGAAAGTTAGCCATTGCTGATAATCATTGCCAACCAAAAGACCACACCTTCAATTATCCATCAATTTGTTGCTTTACATAATTTTCTCTGATGTTGAAAACAAAAATGCCCTGGATGTGAAATTTACCTACAGAGACCAAAGTCATTTTTGGAACGAGGCTGTAAATATGTTTATTTGTGCTGCTTAGATGGACATTTTAACACAGACTCAATGGGGACTGACTAACTTTTGGACAGAACAGAACAGCAGATTGGATTGAGTTGACCGTTCAGTGCAAACTGTCGGGTTCCCTCACTGGGCAGATTTGATGAAATGGCTTTATACGATTTAGACTGAACTGGAATTATTCAGATGTAATTGGATTATAATTAGACTAAACTCACGAGTATTCAATTGGAGATCATTGAACTTGTTTACTTTTTGTGTATAAATTGGCTTAGAATAACTGTTTTGAATTGGTGCTCCTAAATAAGTGAGTTGCATAACCTGTACGTTGGGCTACGCAGCTTTATGTTCAGGATGATATTGACACACCGATGGAATGAGGTTGACTGTGTTTTTAAAAGACCGTGGAAACATAAAGCTGTACATAAACAACCTATCATCTGGTGCCAGAAGATCTGAACCTTCTCTAAACCACCGTTCTCTTTGGAAAATCTTGCAGCCATAGCCACCCTTGCACGCCACTGTTAGATATGGTTGTGATTATTCATAGCACCCCTAATTATTTACTCATCCACCCATTTTCTATAGCATCTTCATCCTGTTGAGGGTGGCAGTGGGGCTGGAAAACTGTCCATTTGTCTGGAAGGTTTTTGTGTTTTACAAGGACTGAGGAATCATTGACCACATTGACATATTCAGACATTCACTGACTGCAACGAATACAAAAAAATATTGTTATATGTATGACTGTCACTTGATCCAAATACTTTTTGAACCCTTGAAAATGTAGGTATTTTGCTTATAATGGCAATATTTCATAAATACCTTTGTGATACCTACTTCTGAACCTTGCTGTATATAATTTTGACATAGAATAGGTTCACTAACATACATTAAGCTTCAGTAAAAGTAGTCCTGGCTTACTTTCATTAATGGAGTATGGATATCATATCCAGCGCTTTGTACTCTCTTCTCCTTTGCTGCACTGCCAACACGCTCCAACATTTCTCTTGTTCATTTTGTCCCCTGTCTCATTATATTTGGCACAGATTGAGTCATTACTTTGAACATGTTTAAAATGTTAAGATGAACAGGTTTGAGTTGACGTCGCCACAGAGTCTCCAACACTTCGGTTGTCTCTTACAGCACTGAGCTTCACTGTAAATGCTGTTGAACAAGTATAATGCCATTCAGCAGGGAGGTTTTGTAACTTTAGGGTTGTCACAGACACACAAAAAGTGATGACTGGCATTCTCTGCCTGACATAAATCAGATTGAAATAGGAACCCAGAGCTTAATTCAGAGCAATTCCGCAAATTTCCTCCTTTTTAATATGCTATTCTATGATAAGTAAAGGAAAGTGTAGAACATTTCCTTCCTCATGAATTATAATCTATTTGACAGCTGCACGGTAACACAGACGATGCTGTGAATCTGCCAGGTTCTCAGAATATTTTCATACCAAATGAAACTGTATTACTGGCGCATTAGACGGCAGTTTGTGGCCCATCCTTTATTAAAATCCAGCAAAATTGTTATTAAAAAAAAGCATCTAAAGAAATAAGTGACAATATACTGTATTTCAGCTTGCAGCACACTGAGGTTTATTTGTTTTGTTTTGTTTTTTATCTGTCCTTAACTTTACCTGATGCTCAGTATCGTCACCTATGAGTTCACATAGTTTTGCTGCACCTCAGCGAGGAGCAACGTTGACCTTATTATCCTCAAACCCAGCTGAGATCCCCTCTGACGGGATGTGGAACCATTACATCCTTACCTTATACAGTGGTGGGGAGAAAGAGGGAAAAAAAAACATTAACCACTATCACACATCCCGTGCCTGACAGACCAGGCATCCAGACATCCACCCCTAACTCTTTTTTTCCCTCCACCCCCTGCATGTCTTTGTGTCTGACATTCTGTTGCTCCATTTTTCTGCTCCGAACTCCCTCTCTTCCTTCGCTTTCGTCCCTCTCATATTGTCACCTGCCTTCACCACCTACACAGCAGTCGGCTGTACATAGCAGCCTTAAGATAACGCCGTACCCCAGACAGCCAGAAAACCTCATTTATCAGCTCATAGTTATTCGCTGTAAAGCCACAGCACCCTGCAACACACTACTTGATCAGCTTGCATAAATTAGAAAAAAGGGAGTCTGTCATTGCAGGTTATCCAGAAGCATTTTAGTTTACAGATTAAGAGGGTCTCGTCTGCATGATCTCTTTAGATCTTAATGAAATGAAAAATCTGTTTTTGTCTTTTTGGTCTTTTATATGTAAAAATGCATCACACCCATGTTGTCACGGTGTAAAAATGTTAAAAGAACACCATACTTTTGAAATGTTTGATTTGAAAGCTACATGTAATGGAAAGTAATGACAGATACAAAGGATGTTGAAATATAATGCAATTTCTGTTCCAACCCTCTATTGATATTCAAATAAAGTTGGTTCTTAGTAATTATGGAGACTGGGAGAGTGGCTGTGCGTTGTTATCCATCAGTATGTAAATGTTTCACTTTAAAAGACCCATAATCATTACTGTAACCTCTTATATAAAGGGGGTTATTTGTATAAAGTACAGCAGGTTGTTTCAGATGTTCCTCTTTCTATGAAATGATAAAGTCAGGAAGCTGTGTGATTACTGATAATAATGTGTTGCGCAAATCAACCTACATACAGTAACTTTTCCGGAGTAATTCAATGTCTCTTTTCCCTGATCTTTTTGTCAGTGAATTATCTTGGTTTTAGATTGTGCATGGACATCAGGGAGAAACAAGAGTATTTGTACATGTTAACATCAAAACAATGATCCTCATACAGTGCTTCATTAACTTAGCGGTAATCATGAGTTTTTAATTATCTATTTATTTCATTTATATTGGCAACTGCCAAATATAAATGTTGTGTTGGCAACAAAAAACCCCAAAAAACGTAGGTTATAAAAATTTTACATTTGCTCGACTCAAGTCTGCAGCTTGAGTTTTCTGTACCTTCCCCTGGCAGTCCGTAACAAATACACCAAAACAGCACATCTTAGTTCCCAACTCAGTGAAATGTCCCAGTCATATCTGCAGGGCCGTCACGATAAGAGCTGGTGGAGCTCTCCGAAAAGCTCAGGAACGCTACCTTGAGTATCTTCTATAGCTTAACCATCCTTTTTGAAATGAAAGGCAAAAATTCTATCTAATAATACCTTTCAAAACATTATAATAATAGAAAACATATACTATGCCCTCTCAAACAAGATAAGATTGTGTTAAGTGTGGTATTCTAAACTCCAAAATAGACATATACCAAAAAGAAAGCAAATAATTTACTAAATGATCACATTAGTTTTTTTGAATCAGTGAAATTAACAATAGCAACATTATAATGACATTCAGTGTTTTATTTTTGTACATTAATTTTGCCCTTCTATCCTTGAGAGAAGTTTCTTCTTCATAGAGAGCAGGGCAAATGCATGAAGACGATGCTGTAACATTGTGTTCCAGAGAAAGGTATCTCTCAGATTCAGCCCTGAGAAGGCGTCCTGACCATTATTCCCCATGAAGAGCCGGTACAGAGCCACAGCACCACTATTATATTATACATGGTCTATTCTAAGGTGTGTTCCCCACTTTTCTGCACAATGCACCACAACGATTAAAACCTTTGTAAAAGACCAACACCACACATTTAGCTTCTATCTCACCTCTGTAGCTCCCCTCTGAAGGTCAGCCGGGCCCAGTGTGGGCATGTCTTTGACAGCTGAGATACACTGACACTGTGTTCTCCACAGAAAGTAGGGAGGAAACCTCTGAACAGGACCACAACAGAAAAGTTGAGCTTTACTTTCCAGGTAAAATAACAAGAAATGTTAAGTTCAAGCATCACAGGGAATAACACAATATCAGAAATAGTAAACAACATTTATTAATTGACCTGATATTTTGTATGTTGTCTGAACTGCTGCATAATTCCTGGACAAAGGTATCAATCGATGGTCGATTGATACCTTTGTCTGGCTGATCAGGTCCAAGCTGTTTCACGTCGTGACTCTCCTGAAACATCATCCTCTCAAATGGGATTGTTTTAAGCGACTTCACTGAATTTAATTTCATTCTCCATTTTGCTTCTTCCTCTGTTGTCCGTCTCCAACCCCCGCTCAAACTTGGCCTACGTTGTGACAGACGGCAGTGACATTGGATTGGTGGTGGTAAATCGAAAGTTACGCCTGTAACTACGGTTCTATGAGTCCCGGATGACCGCCAGGCGGTGCTGTAAGCACTGGATATCTCCCCCTCGCGCATGCGCATGTCGAGTACAATACCAACAATGTCACGTCACCCGTGACCCCTGCATGACCCCCGGAAGGGTATATCTTCCGGCGTCAGCATGGGATCGGCTCCTAGAATCTTCTCGCGAGAGCACGAGGATTCGGAGTGACCGGCAGGCCTGGCGGTCATCCGGGACTCATAGAACCGTAGTTACAGGCGTAACTTTCGTTCTATTTCGTCCCTACTGACCGCCAGGCGGTGCTGTAAGCACTGGATGACGAATACCAACAATGTCACATAGAATCCCGGTCACATACCACACTGATCAGGGGCAGAAGGACCCGGGAGTAGAACCACGCCCAATGGTTGGGGAGTGGCGACATTGATCCGGTAAAACCTGGAGAACGTGTCTGGCGACGTCCACGAAGTCGCGGTGCAGATGTCCTCCAGAGGCACCCCCTGCAGGGCAGCCAAGAAGCTGCGACGCTTCTGGCCGAGTGGCACCTCACCCCCACTGGTAAGGGGCGGCCACTGGCCCTGTGGGCGCGCTCGACGGTGTCCACCACCCAGTGGGACGGCGCTGTCCAGAAACAGCACGCCCCCTGTTGGGGCCACCATGGCAGAGAACAAGCTGCTCCGACCGTCGCACAGGCGCGGTAGCATAAGCAGCAAGGGCCCGTACGGGGCACAAAGGGCTCGGCCCACTCTCTGCAGGACCTAGGGCAGGAACGCCACGTTCGGCCACAACATAGCCCCTGAGCTGACTGACAGGGCATGTAACTCATCGACTCGCCGATGTCATGGCGAGGAGAAAAGCTATCTCCGTAGAGAGCCACTTCAGGCCCACCCGGGCCAAGGGCCCAAAAGGGTGGAGAAGAGAGGGCACCTAGCACCATGGGCAGGTCCCACACTGCTCGGGGGTTTATATTCATGTTTATGTTCAGGTTCTCTGGAAAGCGTCTAGAGACAACATCTGTTGTATTAGACGCTATATAAAAATCGAATGGAATCGAAAACTGGGGCCTTTGGGCTCCTCGGGGGGGGCAGCCTCAGAGCCGTCACATTAATAAAGTGGGAGAGGGAGCGAAACGCTGCCGTCACCACAAATGAGCCGGTGGGAGAGGGGCGTGGCCTCCACCACGGCTGTAAGAAAGACCAAAAAAGGTGTTTGTATTGTTTTTTCAAAAGAAAAAAATAATCCTTTTCTGTCTTCTTTTTTTCCTTTTTTTTTTTTTTTTTCAAAAGAAAAAAATAATCTGCAAGGAAAAAATAATGTTGTCACATTAATAAAGTGGGAGAGGGAGCGAAACGCTGCCGTCACCACAAATGAGCCGGTGGGAGAGGGGCGTAAGAAAGACCAAAAAAGGTGTTTGTATTGTTTTTTCAAAAGAAAAAAAAAAAAATCTGCAAGGAAAAAATAATGTTGTCACATTAATAAGTGGGGAGAGGAAGCGAAACGCTGTCTCCCTGCGCAGATTGTGATCAGGTGTCAGGCGCAGCTTGACAGCTTACCTTCTGTCAGCTGGGCAGGGGGGCGGGGCGGGGAGACGCCGCCGCCGCCGCAACGAACACCAATAAATACCGCGTGGCCACAGCCTCTCGGAGGACGACAGAGATCGTTACTCCTACCTTACGGCACGAAGCTGCACAGAGGCCGGCGGTTTTAGGGAGGAAAAAAAAAGGAGCTTCACAAAGCTCCTATTTCCGTCCTGTACTTCAGACGCGCGATGCGAGAAGAAAAAAGGAGCCGATCCCATGCTGACGCCGGAAGATATACCCTTCCGGGGGTCATGCAGGGGTCACGGGTGACGTGACATTGTTGGTATTGTACTCGACATGCGCATGCGCGAGGGGGAGATATCCAGTGCTTACAGCACCGCCTGGCGGTCAGTAGGGACGAAATAGAACTAGCTGCATTCAAATGTAGCTTTGGGTGCAGCAGGGCAGCAAGCACCTAACTCTTGTATTGAAGAGAGACAACTGGGCATGTACAACTTGAGGTTTGGGACAAAACATGTTACCAATCAGTAACTTTAGACATGGATGAGCATAAAAAGCTTTACTAACTAACTACAGTATATACTGTACTATTTATCTTGCTCATCTAAAACAATGATATACATGTATTTCATTTTATTGATGTATTTTTTCTTGTGGTGAGTGGTGGGGCGGCTCCCTACCGCCCTCTATTGGCCACTTGCCACTGATGGTTGTTTCCGGTGGTTAAAAATGGCCAAGGGTTGTTAATGGGTTCAAAGCTACTTTTGCAGGGGGTGTGGCTACCTCATACAGTGACTTTATGACATGAGTATTTCTTCTCATTATTCTTTTTTTATCAGTATTCCAATTTTTTTTTTAATACTGTAACGGTTTAATCTAATTTCATAGAATAAAGTTTTATTATTGAACTGAATTAAATCAAACTAAATTGATATATATGCAGGGCTGCACATAAGTGGGCCGCCAGAGCGCATGCACCGTCAAAATCCACAGTGCGCTGTCAATCTTGTGCTGCGAAGCGCTTTTGCGTACCAACAGCTGGGGCTCAAATTATTTGTTGTGGCCAGACCAGAATACTAATATTAAAAAATCTATTGCGGGAGCTTTTCCCCAGAACTGCCACTCAAAGTTGGTACTGGCCAATCACAGCGCGTCCTTACTCCCCCTCCATGCTCGTTGCGGCGGTGGGTTGGGCAGGAAGAGAGGTAAGGATCAGCTTTACTGAACAAACCCCCGACACGTCTCGTCAAAATGTCCAAGAAGCAAGCGCCATTAAGTAATTATTTTGGCGTTCCACCACCACCAACTACAAAGAGATGCCAAACTGAACCACTACCCGAATCGAACAGAAAACGTGTGTTCGGCGAGAAGTGGCTGCATGATGTTACGCGGCGACGCGCACCGTACGTCGCGTTCCCGCGTATCCTACTCCGTAAGCTCTGCGTTGGTGCAACACAGAACCATAAATCAGCCAGTGACCGTCACTGCGTGCAGCAGTTACCTGCACCAGCAAGACGCTGCTCTCTGATTATGGCTCACAGTTTATGAAAACCCCAAATAAAAAATAAATTAGAGAATATTTTATGAAATCAATAAACAATTCCATCATCAAAATGATAACAAATAAAGGTTCAACATATCTTGCTTTGCATGTAATAAGACTAGGTAATATATTAGTTTCACCTTTTAAGTTGAATTATTGAAATAGATTAACTTTTACACCATATTCTAGTTGAATTATTGAAATAAATTAACTTTTACACCATATTCTAGTTGAATTATTGAAATAAATTAACTTTTACACCATATTCTAGTTGAATTATTGAAATAAGTTAACTTTTACACCAAATTCTAGTAGAATTATTGAAATAAGTTAACTTTTACACCATATTCTAGTTGAATTATTGAAATAAGTTAACTTTTACACCATATTCTAGTTGAATTATTGAAATAAGTTAACTTTTACACCAAATTCTAGTTGAATTATTGAAATAAGTTAACTTTTACACCATATTCTTCACCTGAAGCAATATTCTACACCTTGGCTGATGTGGACATACAGAGCATAGCTCCTAGCTATTTCAGCTGCTATATGGTTGGCTGTCTGTACAATCATGCAAGTTCAATGCTATTAAAGAACACGTTTTTTCATATAAAATAAACAATTTTATGCAGTTTAGAAGTTTTGGGGCTTTTTTTTGGCTCGTGCGCTGCTGAAATCGGGCCGTCCTTTATTTCTATTTCTGAAAGGTGGCAACCCTAGGTGCAAAATATGCTTTTATACTGACTCTACAGACTAACACGCACCATAATTTGTTAATTCATCTTTATAAGTGAATAAATATCGTTTTGCCTATAACTTATTCCTGCATCCCTCTTTTATCGATCCGGCGAGACGGGTCACCACGTTTTTGGAGCCCCAAGTCACATATCCAGGGGCTCCTCTGAGCACCAGACCAAAATAATTATGTGCAGCCCTGTATATATGGCTGTTTTATTATTTAAAAGTTTTGATATATTATCCATTTTTAATCAATTAGCATATGCCAGTTATTTAATAACATTTTGTGTCAGAAAATGAATACCAACTCCTCTGCACTGGTTCTCAGAGGTCATTGTGGAAAATGTTAAGACGTCTCCCTTGTGACAAACAGACAGCAGTGATGACTGAAGTAAAATGTTTTGTCTTGCTTAATGGGAAATTATCTGAGAGAAAAATATAAGAGTTACATTCTAGCTTTCTAAAGGTTTACATATGATGCCTGGTCGAAAACGAATAATAGAAAAAAGAATCACACACTAATATTTTGTTATATTACCTTTAGCTTTATTTCAATACGCTTTTGCAATGTCTCAGAGTTGCACGAATGTTACAGCAATATATTCTATTAAGCCTGGAAAAACTTGGAGCTCTGAAAAGCTATCGTCAGCATATTGCAGAGATGCTCAAACAGGTTAAGGTCTAAGCTCTGGGATGTTCAGTCCATGAAACACTGTTTCACAATTTTAAGCTCCATGAATCCTTTGGCATTTAAACAAACATATTTGTAAACACAGGGTTAATGTGCAGCTCTTGGTTCTATTTCTAGCATCAACATCCTCTGTCAGGCAGCAGAGAGAAATTATGAAATCCATAAAAATATATCACATATGGGAATAATAAATCCTGCCCACAACATAAAAGGAGGGTGTGTTAATCTTTAGCTGCAGAGTTTTCATCAGCCTTTGTTTAGCTCCAAAAAAAAGATCCCAAGAGGTTGTCCCATCCTCCGTGTTGCCTTCCAGGCTATGAAGCACAGACTCATAAGATGCAATCTCCACCAATGTATCCGTCATGTCCCTCAAATTGGGAGACACGCTAGTTTCCGTTGTCTTAAGATATCTCTGGAAGCAGTAACCAAGTCCACCTTAATAAAAGAAAAGATTCTTTTTTATACATTTGCTATTTGAGATCTGTCCCCTGGTAATTATATAACCGGAGTTGAGGGGGGATTACTGAATAAGACCATTTGCTCAGGAAGTCCATAACTTTAACCCAGAATGAAGCCACTAAAGCCCACTCCCTTATACGCTGCAGGATAGCACCTACCTCTGGTTTACATGAGCTTTGTGAATCCTGACGTTGCCATGTTGGAATATCCTCATGATATGACAGAAGAATAATAATAAACCTATTGATGGAAATACCTGGTCATTCACCATATTTAGGTAGTCAGATGACATTGCTGTTTGGGTACATGACATTGCTAAACCCAATCAACTGAAGCAACCCCCAAATCACGATACTGCCACCACATGGTTGTGTGGCTGGCACAAGGCATGGTGGGTATATCACTTCAAATCACTTTAAACCCTGAAGCATCCATCTCACTGAAACAGGGCAAATGTGTAATCATCATATCATGTTACCTTTTAAGCTTTCAAGCGAATTGAACCCCCCCCCACCATCCTCACTGCTGATCCTAATATTCTGAGTTCCCAAGGATTATGTGTTTGCAAATGATCTTACATTAACTATTAAACTTTGCAGTGAGCTCTTCAATTATATTTGCACAAAGTTAAAGTGATCTCTAGATGATATTTCAAGATTGTCTTACAACCACATTTTGGTTCATCGCTGTCCTTCCATGTTTATTCAGGTTTAAGTAATTTCAGGAATCTCTTTGTCTTGTATTTGATTGATGCAGAACAGTCACTTAACCCTCTTGAGACATTGACAAGTATTAGATTCTTACAGCTGTCAGACACTTGAGCGTGAAATGCCATAAACTTATCTCACACACTGCTATACTGTCTTTGTAGTGGAAAGACAGGGACAAACAACAATTTTTCTGCCAGTATGAGAATGAATGAATGAATAATTTTTTTTATTTCGAACATGTATATAAAATGAAAGTAAAAATAATAATAAAAAGATAAACATTTACATCTTCATATTCACATATGTTGTGTATGCGTATGCGTGTGTATGTGTATGTGTGAATATGTTGCTATTGTTTCTTGTGATGTTTATGCCCAAATGGCAAATGAATTGTACCTATATAGCACTTCCATAATAGAAGACATTCCCTTATTCATCCAGGTCTCACATAGTAAGGAGATTTATTCCCATTAATCTATGGACTCTCTGCAGCGTTATCTTTTTTTTCATACAGAATAACACATGTGGGATTCAGGTTCTTATCAAAACCTAGGCCTGTCAATTGCAATTAACCAAAAGATTTCCACAGTTAAAGGTATAGTCCTTGATTTTGGAGAGCTAGCAAGATTTGAAAGTGGCACCTCCTCTAAGCCCCACCCCCTCCTCCCCCTCCCGTCAGCGCTCCGTCCAAAGCGAGTTTTCCAGGACATTTTGGACAGCACATTTTCAACAAAACTACCCCATGTCTCATTGACCTGTAAGCGAGGCCGGTTTTAGAGGGGGGGGGGGGGGGCAGGGCTGGCTGTGCCCACCCAAACGTGCATCCTGCCCACCCAATCAAAGTTATGGGTATCCTTTATTTTTTTTTATAATTTTATGTTTTTATAAATATAAAAAAATATCACAGAATATCTGTACCGTTTCTGATTGGGTGGGCGATGCGCATCATTTTTAGACACAACAATGAATGCATACCGCAAAAGTTGTGTCTCAGCGGAGGGAACCGACGTCCCAGCAAAATGAGCACAACACAGAAGTGTTCAGAACAGCACACAGCACACACTGAAGGCTGATTTATGGTTCCGCGTTACACCAATGCAGAATGGTGCGCGTCACCGCGTACCCTACGCCGTAGGCTACACCGTACCCTACGGCGTAGCCGTGGCAACAGAGCCTGCACGGCAGCGCAGCGCACCGCCACCCGCACCGGCGCTCTCCGCCCTCGCTGGGATGGAGACGCCTCCATCACCACGGACCCCCATACTGCTACTGGGGGTCTGCCACGGACCCCCATACTGGGGGTCCGTGGCAGACCCCCAGTAGCGGACAACCTGCGCCGCAGAATCGCACTTTGGCTTTCTTTTTTTAGCCTTTTTAGCAGGGCGAGCCGTTACATTCGACGTGACTGCCCGACCGCGAGCCGGCAGTGAAGCCGGGAGCGGCAGGGGCTCTCCAATGTCAGGCCGCAGTTGCCAGTCGTCTGGAGGAGGGGGCTGGAGGCAGCTGGAAGCAGAGAGACGTGACGAGTGCACGCATGGGACAGAGGGGGGCATGGGCGGGACTTAAAATGAAGGCATCTGATTGTTTTTTCCCCCCCTGCCAATCCTCTGGTCCTCTGACCAATCCGTGCCATTCGATAAGCAAAAAACAGATTGGTCAGAGTTTTTACAGGATTAAAGCTGTCAGAGAGGTTGGATTTTTTTCTTTCCTTTTTCTGAACACATTATTCACTGGCTACTCTCAGGATGGAAGGACCATTTCAACAATAAATGTTTTTGAATATGATCACAGACTATACCTTTTAAATCGCGATTAATCATTCAAAATATTTTCTTTTGTTCCGTTTACATTCAGAAGATATTTTTTAAATTGCACTAGTACAGGAGCAGAGTGGTCCTTGCTTTAAACAAATGGTTGTGGTTGTGTTATTTTATCTCAAAAACTTCACCTGAAAGCCTAGAGAGGTTCAGCTTTGGCCCAACAAGCACCAAGTGATGTGGATCTCAGTAATTCTTACACCAAATAATGTCCAATTAAACATCCCCTGTTTTTAAGTAATTTTCAATAAAAACAATTACAGTTTAATTAAAAACCCTTTGGTTTGGATAATTTGATTTCACAACTGCGACAATTCTGAGAGTGGTTAATTATTTTGTACCACATCAGTTTAATTTATATAAAGCAATCATTTATTCTAATATCCGGTGTTTCCTTTTGAGTGACAGTTGGCTCAGCCAATGGCTATCACTTCCTCAGTCGCCATCGTCATAATACAAAGTTAATAAAGTAATCTGCAGTTTTACTAACCTAGCATCTGATTTTGCCAGCGAAACGACATCTGAAACCGGATAGTTTGGCGTAAACGTCTGCCAGAAGCTTTGCAGCTCTTTTTGATGTGGATTGGCCGAGGGAGCAGGCAGCCATAGTGACTTAAATTGACATATGGTGGGCGACATATAAGAAAATGACATACCCCCCCCCACCATATTTTAAAGTCTACGGAAAGAAGAGGCTTCTCTTCAGAAAACCTAAAATTTGTGTGACCGATGCTTCGAGTATTTAATTTACAGTCTATTACAGAATCTACAGGTTGAGGAACATATTTCAGAAATCAAACCACTGTAACAGAGCATGGCTGACTCCGTGACGCTAGGTGGCGCTGTACCCGAGGTAACCATGGTAACCATTTCAACAAAGAGCCACTTCCGGTTGACCTCCGCTTAACAACAAGGAAAGGAAAAAGTGCATTCTAACTGCTTTCCTTAATCTGTCTAAAACAGCCTTTCTCAATCTTTTTTTCAGTCATGACACCTTTCAAAAGTGAATAAAATCTCACGACACCCCAGAGTAAAATATAATTAAAAACCGCACTGCATCGCTCTGACTGTAAATGCATAAGTCCAGTTTATTTTGTAGCAATAACTTGAACACGTTAACTGCACCAGAGTATAAGTCATCGTTCACTGTTGTGCTTGGTTGCCACGCTGATGGACAGAAACTATGGGGATTTTTAAAAGAAAAGAATGCCTAAAGAGTCTTTTCCAGCCGGCTTCACGCCGGCCGTTCAAAGTGAAGCCTGATTTATGGTTCCGCGTTAAATCGACGCAGAGCTTACGCCGTAACGTACGCGGCGAAGCGCACCGTACGTGTGCGTCGCCGCATAACCTACGGCGTAATCTCTGCGTTGGTTAACGCAGAACCATAAATCAGGCTTAAGGCTGCAGCGGCGTGGGAGAGATGGATGACTGAGAGGGAGAAGAGTTTCTCCAGGAGTGGAAGGCAGTTATGCCACAGTTTGCAGATGGATTGTTGATGCGTGGGCTAACGTGTCTGCTGGGATTATTTTGCGAGCTTTTGCAAAAGGGTGTATTTCCGAGGCGCCGCGCGGCACGGAACGTGACTCTGACAGCGAGGAATTGGGACTGGTAGCTGATTTAGCGGAGCTCTTTAATGCAGAAACAGAGGATGAGACTTCGATGGGTTTGATTAATGTAAAAAATGAAATAAAGTAGCCTACAATCAAACAAAGTTTTGCTCCCGCTGTATTTTTAAATACGCACGCTTGTGTGCTAGTGTGTGTGTTCTTGTGTGTGTGCCGTTTCGGTCGGTGCGCCGTGTGTGTTTTAAATACAGAAATGACACAAGACTGAGGCTATGCCTTTTCACACGGCGCCCGTATGGTCGCGAAAATACAGTATTTATATATGAAATGTCAGAATAGGAAATATTTTGACGACACCCCTGAAGCAGTCAAACGACAACCCAGGGTGCTAATACTGAGCAGCGTCGCGTCGTCTCCTTTCACTTCCGGGTGAATCCCCCCCCCCCCCCCCCCGGGGGAAAACCCCACCCGGGGGAAATTCTCGAGCATGCGCAGACTGTAATATCCATGTCTCCGTACACATGGCATTAACAAGGCGGTTGCGACTGGCTTATCTAGGTGCTGCAAGCGGGTTGATGAATCCAGTCTGATCAGATTGACTTGACTGGCTTAAGGTGTTCACATGCAGTTTAAAAGTCAGTACGATGTGTGCAAATCCAACCAGCTTGAATCGCTGCATGTGCACGTACTGACTGACTGCTCTAACTCCTGAGCTACAGAGCATTCTAGTTAAATGCATTTCAAACGTCCCTTCTCTATTCCAGATCTGTTTTTAAATGTCACATTGTTTAAACCTGATTTTTATTTTTTAGCTCATGTTAATTTTTTAAGCCACTTTTAAAGTGAGCAGCTATTGTGCCAGACTGAAGCTGGCCCAGTTGAAGCCACCACGCATCCTTTTTGTTGGCTGACATATTGGTCACACAAGAGCGGCTCTCACCTAACACAGACCCTACTGATCCTGCACAGCAACACCCCCAATCTTGTCATTCGATGACTTTCTTCACATTCTCAGACCCACCCTCTGCTCTGCCGCCTGCCTTGTCCATCCATCCATCTGATTGACAGGTTATGAGCCAATCCTTGCATAAATGACTCTGACACACCAGGAAACTAGACCAGCTGGGTTCAATCCATCTCACTTAAAGTGGTCTCTGTTGCAACCACGCCCTCTCTTACTGGGGGAATAGAGAAGGCAGCTCCACGGTAATATTATCAAACCTCTCCTGAAGGGTTGGGGGCGACCGCTCTCCAGCAGACTAAAGGAGAGCAGGGCGGTATAGATGGTAAAGAATTTGTATAAGAAGGGGAAAGAGGGAGAGGCAAAAGGTAACTGCTCTTTCTAATTTTGCTTCAGGGTTGTGGGAGCAGTCAGACCATGAAAAGAAGAGAGAGGTGATACAGTGTCAGACTTCACTAAGCCATGAGAGGGGAAAAAAAGCCCTAACAGCAATAACACTACTTTTAATGGCAGCAATAAAACTGAACGGATATAGCCATCTGTGTTTGGGTCAAGAAACCCCAGAGGATGGTGTCATATCAAACAACGTGAGGACAAACACCGATAAAGAGTCTCTCAGACTATACGACATAGGCCCCTCTGCTGAGGGTTTGCTCCCATCATGGGGGAGGTAAATTTACCCACAAACCCTCGGTGGTGAACAAGTGAACTTTCATTATTGCAAATTCTGTCGACCCACAAATAACTTCACTCAAGAGACAGAATGATTGATACTCTTCATCATCTCTGCCTCCCTCCCCAGTCCCCCTAATTCAATTCAAAAATAGCTGCGTTGCTGTGTCACCCATACCAAAGAATTCACCAATGGAGCAACTTTATTGATCCACAAATGCAACAGCATAACATTATGCATTCTTCCAAACTGTAAGGGGGAAAAAAAGAGATGTCCAGACCTCTTGACGTGCAATATTTTCTCAAACTTCAAAAAACAGAGAGAGAGCAGGATTTTAGGAAGTGAAATGTCATAATTAATATGACAGTTTTGCTCATAAAAAGAAGGAAAAAAATATATATTTCACATTCACATATATATAGGAAACATCATCCCAGATAAATGTCCTTAATTTTAGTCTTGCATTATTATAAATCTGTTTTACCTTCATACAGTACACACACACACACACGCAGGCATGCACACACACAAACTTTCACATCCCGTCCTTTTCCTGAGGTTATTACCAGTCAGCATCCTTCTCTACTCCTTGTCATCAT
This sequence comes from Cololabis saira, assembly GCF_033807715.1. Lineage (NCBI taxonomy): Eukaryota > Metazoa > Chordata > Actinopteri > Beloniformes > Belonidae > Cololabis > Cololabis saira. Next base: position 15,871,857 of record NC_084608.1, on the reverse strand, counting down.
TTTTTCGAGCCACAGCGGTATAATCGACCCCGATCAGGAAGCCCCCAGACTCTGAATGAAGCACTTATATGCAAAAAGCCCTCCCACCCCCATGGTGGGGTGAACCATACACACCCAAACAGCAGCACGGCATCGACGGTTGCTCGCAAAGCCTCAAATCAGAGTGCATTTATCACATCAAAGACACAGCCAATTGCTACATAATTCAGTTTAGAAAAATTCTGCCAAGCATGCAAAGAAAAAAAAGGTTGAAAGGGAATTATGATGTTTTTAATTTTGCAAGAAAATGAAGGATTTATTGCACAAGGTTGTTCCATGGTGTTTTGAGGTTTTTTTTTTTTCTTCATGAGACCAAAAGTTCTCAATGATTTAGTTTCATCTCCCCCTCTGCGTGATGACTACTGCATTTCATTCCCTGCACAGGAGAGATGACAGTTCCCATGTTGCTTCGGTCAAACAGCTTAGCTCAGCAACCAGGAAAAACCTTGCAGAGGCTCCAAATACACACCCAGGAATACAACATCTGGCTTAGTCTCTGTTTCCTTATCTGTCCACCCGCATTCATATACACAGGCCCTTACTCCACAATGTAGACCTGGTTTTTATCCCCTGACATCAGAGTAAAACTTAGTTTATGATGGAGCCTTGCGTGATTTAATACTACTAGATGACATAATGCATTTAACAATTCACGTGGGTAAGTATTATCAGTGAAGAATGGCTCATAAAGTGTCATCTGTCTGCGGTAGGGATGCACAAGTGTGAGATTACGTGACGTCAGAGATGAGTAACTGACCTGATTAGACCACTTTGATAAACACTGAGAGGATTGTCTCTCATACTCACCTCCTCTCTCTACCTCACATTGCCTCGCTCGTTAGCTGCCTGAATGGCACTGCATGAGAACATTTGCTCATATTTGAAATCATCCCCACCTTCATACACATTGAATTAGTGCCAGAAGAGGGATATAACCCGATAAAAACAACAGATGCACTGCATTTTCACGCAGTCTTCCTGGATTCATCTAATTTCCAGCCTCGGTCTTTGTAGATCCCACCATCTCTTAATGCCCCTAACACACTGTAGGATGAGTGTGAATATAAATGAAAAATACATGATTCATATTCACATGTTAATACCATCTAAGAGTGTGGTGCCAGGATGCCTTTGCCCGTTCACAGAGAAGAAAAGAGAGACAAAGCTTGCCCACGCAATTTATTATCAGTTTTATTGATTTTCTTTTCTTTTGGGTTCTGTCTGTAACTAGATTTGCAACCAGAATCTTTTCTTTTACACTTTTGAAAAAAATTGTCAAGCTTATCCAAACACTTGACTTAGCCAATATATTTCCACAATTTATCTTTCTTGTCAAGTGATGCACTTGAATAGCAATGAGGAAGAAATGACAACAGTGAGGAGTACAGATGTAGTACTCTAAGACAAAAAAACCCTCCCCCATCCTAATGTGATTTATGACTGAGCTGCTAAATTACATGTAATGACTCAGCATGTTGATCAAGTGTTTGTACAACGGAGCGTGATCCAGAAGTATTGCAGGAAAACACAGAGCAGACAGCAATGCAGATCAATTACCCTGCAGCTCCACACCGTGCATCCTGGCATTCCACCTGCAGCTACGGCCTTCAACGTCCCTACATCAAGGATAAAAATTAGCCAGCTACTTTTTTAGAAATGTGCAACTAACATATGCATTCTAGTCCCGCACATTTAAATATCTCCCTGTGTCTTAAAAAGGAAAACAATTTTTTTTCTTCCTTTTTTAAAGATATCTGAGATGAGAGGATGGGGACTTTGTCCACCTGTTCCAATATTCTTATGTGATTCATAAAAATAAAAAAAAAACCTTCAGAAATGCATGTAAATTATTGAGCAGTCACTTGGTCACATGGTGCTGTTTCTACAGAATGAGCAATTACTCTGTTCCTCCTGGGAGCAGAGACTGTTTATGGTGCTGGGTCAAAGGCAAGGTAGAACTCCAAAGGGCAAACGAGAATAAAATCCCTCCATTACAGATTTATCATGTAGAGTTTGGGCTTATATGAGATGGAGACACCTATGCATTGACAGTATGATCCATGGGCATGCATCACAACTGCAACAACATGTTTCTTGGAGCTCTTGTTCTTCCTGAAATGGAATAATTATGTAAACACTTTTATGATTATTTTTGTAAACAAGTAGTAGTCTTTATTTTCTTAACTCCTTTTTTTAATGCAAAATACACTGCATTTTAATATTCTGAAAATAGTCATCATTCTTACCCAAGGGAATGTTTATGCTCAGCTCATTAAATGGACATTTTTTTCAGATTTAGGCAGTACGGCAGATTGGTGGGTGTTGTTGCCTCAGTGGGGCTAAATCAAGTTTGTGAATCTGATCCCAGACTTACCCCCCGTTCACACTGAAAGCGTCACGGGAGTCATAGGCGTCTGGCTGCCATTCATTGTCTATGAAAAACGGGCGTCAAGAGGCGGCGGGGGCGGCGGGACCGGCAGGAGCGGCAGGAGCGTCTGGCGGCGGGCGCGGCGCGTCAATTTGAAAGTTGAAAAATCTGAACTTTATGCAAATGAGCAGCGGCGACGCCGAGGCGTCGTCCAATCACACACCGGGATTCCCGAAGTGAGAACCCTCAATGCAGATTGTACTTTCATGTTCACACAAACGTACACTCATTCACATGCTACAGGAGCAGAGCTGTGCACTAACAAACTTATTTTATCAGGAATTAATAGATTTCATCCAGCAAAATGACATTTTTGCTGGTTTGACTGCCGTTTTTACCTGAACTGATCAAGTGAAACACGTATCTGATGGGTGAGGAGCTGGATGGTCCTAACTATTTTATTTGCTACATTGATCCAACGAAAAATAATTAAAACCCGTGCTTATTAATCACAAAACACAGTTTAAACATCATGACCAAATCCGCTCCGACCCGTCACCCGGTGTGTCAGTGTTCACCGCACAGACTGCAGTGCAGCTTCGCCTGATTTATGGTTCCGCGTTAAATCGACGGCGTAGCCGACGGCGTAGGGACGCGGTGCGGTGTGCGTCGCCGCGTACCCTACGCCGTAGGCCTGCGTTGGTGTGACGCGGAACCATAAATCAGCCTAGGCGGATTTATGGTTCACCGGGAGTGGGATCTGGCGGTTGATGTTGAATCCACGGACCAAACTTGTTAAGGAGCATCAAACTCACTCTTATCTACGCGGAAATAACGCTAAAATATAAAGAAGGCGTCCCAAAGTGTGATCTATGGGGAAATAGGAAGATTAAGATGTGTAGGCTGTTCCCACTGTTCCCTCCAGTTCTGCAGCGCAGCTTTAGCCCCGCCCACCGCCGCCCCGCTGCAGGCACTGACGCTTTCAGTGTGATTGCACCAAGCGGCGAGATGTTGGCGTCGGGACGCCCGTGACTCTTTCAGTGTGAACGCAGGGTTAGGTAAGACTGCACTTCCAAGTCTGACCACCAGGGGGTCCAGAAGTGAGCCAATCTCCACTGACCCCTCCATGTTAAAATGTCCAACTTTAATGTAGAAACATACACATTCACATCCTGGTCTTTATAGATAGATTTTGACGTGAAATCTATTCATATGCATAATTAGGCATAATTAACTAATAGCTTGCTGTCATCATTAAACTACTTTGTGTCTAGCACATTTAATGAACTTGACTTGTAAAGTGAATTAAGACCTGACAGCATAATCATTCTTATTTTAAAGATAACATGGCTAGTTCTGCTGTATGTTGTAGTAACAGACCTCTGTGACTTGATATGGGTTGGTCTAAAAAGGTCTAAGAACAAAGCTAGTTTAGCAACAGTCAGCAGCAACCATGGCAACCGGCTGCTACCTGGGCTAACTGGAGGATAGCAAGCTCTGGCAACAGCCATCCTTCCAGTTGAGCAAGACCCTTTCAGATTATGTAACTTTGCCCCGATCGTCAGAGGTGCGAGCTCTGCTGGAGCTCTGCTAGTACCTTGAGACTGGAAAATTTTGCCTTGGCCACTTGGATTAAACCAAAACTACTATGAGGAGCATTTTTAGCCTTGGCCTGTCCAGAATTTGCAGACCGATACTTTGTCCCTAAAAGATTAGCTCTGACGTTACAATGAACTGTCTATCAGAAGATGAATCATCATTTATGCATTAAAACCATTATGCTTCCATTTGTTCTTTGTCATTCTGCATCGAGACGCCTGATGTATGTTCTGACCTATTTGCATGCAAATGCTTGATTAAATCTTATGAAATCTGGCTCATTTATTATTATTAGTGTTTAATAGGTTTTTGCAAAACAATTATGCTTAGGCTTCTCTAAAACACAATACTTAATAACTTTTAGCTAAGTAAATAAAAACTTGCTTCACTCACCAGTCTTGTGACCTAGCAGTATAATCATGCTTTTATACAGTATTGCGTAATTGTTCTGTTATCTTGTAGATAACTTAAAGTATTTTAGCATTTTTAAGCTACACAATACAAAGCACTTACCGGTAAGTATTTTCATAGAAAATACTATAGGCTACATTTTCGATACGCAAATACATATACAAATGACAAAATACAGAAATTTGGTATTTTCAGTCTTTATTTCAATTACATGTATCATTAAGTCTTCCAATCTCTCCTGTTAGTCTTTCATGAGGATACTAGAAAGCAGATTGCATTTACATTAATTGTCCTTTCCTTAAATCTTCCAACAAAGCCACTCAGCACCACTGATTAGACGTGGGAGCTGGAAAGGTCACTTGTTTATCTCCGGTGAGTGGCATTGATGGAAGAGGAATGACATTTACTATTCAGCTAAGAGAAAAGTAGGTGAGGCTCATTTTAGAACTTCAACAAATGTTTTGCAGTGATAATCTGTGCATTTAACATATTATTGGCTTCTAATGACTTTAGACGTGTTAAATTCAACGAGTTGAGGCAACTATAGGACTAAGACCAATGACTTCAAACTTCAACTGGATATTAACGCATGTAGCTCCATCTCCTATTTTCATCAACCTTCATATACTGAAGGTAAAATTTCCTTATTTTAAATTGTGACAAAAATCTGATTATTTCCACAGATAAATGAATTCCCTTTGACGTGATAATTTCCAATCCATGACATGGGTTAAAAAGATTTTAACCCTTGCAAGGCTCTAAGGGACCTCTTAGGCTATGGCTTGGGTCATTTTGACCAGAATCTTAGTGCCTTGCAAGGGATAAAGACCATTCATGATTATTTTTTATTTTGTCATGATATTAATCAACTGTTACACTTGCATGCGAGTTGACAATGAGGACAGAATGACTTGTACAGGAAACAAAAACAAAGCTTAAAGTTCTGAGGGCTTTTGTTTCACAAAAGTAGGATTAAGAAATCCAGTAACTAAACCTTGCTTGCAGGATATTGTTACCGTAACTTATGTGCTACTGCTTTTGTGAGACCGAATACAGGCTTAATTGAGCAAGGATATCTGGAAAATCACGGCTTAATCTGCTATCCTGGTTTTGTGAAACAGCCTTGTGGTCTTGGGAACGTCAGTATTTGATTTTCATGTATGAAAAGCTCAAAGATGCTCACCAATGAGACATTTCCAGTTGCCAACGCCACACACCAGGAGCTGTCAGGTTAATGAGAGATTAAGGAAGAAAGGGAATCTTACAGAGCAAGGTACTGCGATTTGAGTAGGTAAATACATTTTAATTACAAAAGGATTAAAAAAAAACCTGACTCATCCCTTGTTCTCTGTAGCACAGACCTGCTGCCTGCATATACTAACATCCATGCCTTTACTGGTGTTCATTCTTTCCTTTTTTCATTGGAATTCCAAACAAATCATAGCATTAACTCTTTATTCCCTCAGTCCATTTTCAAATAAACAACTTGTCTTTTGGATGCAGTTACACTAATTTCCTGTGTGTTTTGCAGTCAAAAGTCCTTTGGAGAGTGTTGGATAAGCAAGTTACTATCAGATTGTGTAGTGCGTAACTGCAGTTAGGTTGCAAGTTGGCCAAACCACAGTGGATGATTGGACTACCTCACCATGACCACCAGCCTGTTCCATCAACAAAACAGGTTTTGAGTCACAGAGAGGAAGAGAGAAATAAATCAATACAAGCAAGGATTATACTGGTGTTGTTCTCGCCCAATAGAAAAAAAAAAAACTTTCAGTAAATCAAAGAATGAAATATACTGCAGATTGGTAAGTAGGCTTAACATTTACACAAATGTTATAATATGAGCAAAGACTGTTAAATAACTGGACAGACATTCTGTGAAGTCTCCCATCAGGTTTTTTGAAGAGTGGTTTCGACACAAGCCAACTGGAACGCGCCCAACGCATGTCAATCAAAGTTAGTTGTGGCTAGCAGCTCCCATACGTGATCCAGGAGGAGGAGCTATAGAGTAGCTGGTGAACCAAAAAAGACCAAAAACAGGTTTTCTTGTTTTTTGGCGAGGCTGAAGAATATGTTTAGTTTTGCTGCAAAGTTGTATGTTTTAACTCGGGTGTATTAAGGCCGAGACACACCAACCTGACGTCCGAATTTGGACAGAAAAGCAGTCCGGCTGAAAGTCTGCTCTCTTTTCATTATTAGCCATAAGATGGCTAATAATGAAAATATAATACAATCAAACACAAGCCAAATTCAAACCGACGCAATGATAGAGTGTAGTTTAGCGTTTGTACCATCGCTGTTTAGCTAGTAAGTTTACCATCGTCATTTTCGGTTAACTCTGATTCGCTAGTCAAGGGGCTAGCTCTCCACCAATCAGATTGGTCATAACGGCCGACGGATAGTGGCTGATTCTATATGTGGAATCGTGCAAAATGAGCTGCGACGCCGACGGACGACAGCACGGGACACACCAACCTGACTCGAGTCGCCGACCTTGCACGACGGCCCGATGGCGTCTGACGGCTGATTATGGAGTTGGTGTGTCCTGGCCTTTAGGGAGTGTGTTTGGGCCAGTCCCCCGTGGTTAGTCAATTAACTACATTTTTACTTCCAGGTTGATTGTTGGTGCTTGAATTATTACATGATGGCATCGCTGCGCTGTATTTCTATGTCTGTTGTAGTGAACATGACATATGGCAGGTGAGAGTATAGGAACTGCAACGAATCTTAGTTCCGCATGAGCCTCAACGAGGAAGTTAGATGGTTTTCTGATAAGCTCCCAACTTCTTATTCGGAGTGGTATTGTAATACAGCATGCAAATTAAATAATTTATTATCTCAGGTCAGTGGAATATTAGTGCCAGAAAGATATGACTCTTAAACATGAGCTCAACCATCTTATGATGTGACCATTTTATTGTGTAAATTAAACAATTGTGGGTATTCTCTTTTTCTAAGCTTGAAAAGATAATGCAAACATGGCTAAGGTGTTAAAAGGGAGTTGACAAAATAATGGCTTAAAAATGAAGAAGAAAAGCTGGGAAGTAATCCAGATATATGGCTCCATTTAAGTCATCTTGTTAGAGCAAACCTTGTAAGATCCTGCATCTGTTTCATTAATAGGCTTAAGGAGGAAAGACCTTGCCCTCGACCGTATCTGCCCACCCTCCTCCACTAACCTCAGGTGTTTTGTGCATATCAATGTGTCTGCAGCGACAACGATCTGCTCCCTTAATCAGAAGCAAATCTTATTTTCAATAATTAGCTGACACACAAAAAGGAGAAAAACCTCATTTTCCTACGAGACTTAACGCCCTGCAAGATCAATAATGAATGTCTAACAGCAAGCCTGTTTGGCTCCACCACAAAGATGTTAATGTAGAATTAAAAATATGTCAGACCTATCACATGTGCTTGTTCCCGCTAGCATTAAACCCATATTGGCTGTCAGGATTTTCTCTAATAAACACACCGCAGGATTGTTAAGTGATGTGCAGTAAACAAAGCAAAGAGGAGTCTTACATTTCATCTTCCTTTAACTTTCTCGTTTGCTTCTTTTCAAAGTATGCGACTCAATTCTTTAGTCTTTAGTCAGCATCAAGCAGTTTGATTTATTTCAGTAAACTTAAAGCACCATGAAACATTTAACTCTCTTGACTTTGACTGACTTTAAATTCTCCTGGTACCCTTTGCTTTTCTTGTTCTTTCCGTACGTGTACGTTCTCTGCTGCCAGCCTGCCCACAATGAACATGCTGAGTGCAGATAACACAGTGACAGAAACCTCTGGAACTCAGAGTGCGGGACAGATCGCAAATGCTTACGCATCTTTGGAGGATATCAACTTCTGATTAATGCAGTCGTCGCGCAGCACGCTGACAGGCGTGCACTGGGCTGGGGGCGACATCCATGAAAAGCAACAGTGATAAAGAACTAATTAAAGATGGTAAAAGGTGAATATGATTTGGGGGATCTGTTGGTGATTGGGGACATGAAAGATACTGGCAGGGTGCAAAAACCACCGCTGCTCTCCCTTATTAGGTTCTGATGTGAAAGTTGATGTGTCTCAAGCTGATGCCCAAGCGCCTGGGGGAGGGCTGTAGCAGAGCTTCCTTTGCCCCTCACTGGGTGGGAAACTTACCCACTAAGGAACATGTAAGAATGGGGGAATATTAACAATATTACCGACCAACAAAGACATAAGGTTCCTGGTATTATAGAGGCATGTTTATGAGGCTTTACTGATGAACATATTCATGCTAACTAGCGGTAGGTAGCCATCATGGATGTATTAAATAACTGGATAGGAGATAGGAAAATGGCTGCCCATTCATTTCAATGCAATTTGCTCACTCAGCGCATACGCTGAAAAAGTTCCTGACTTCCGGGTTTACTTCCGCGTTATGCGGCCCATAGAGCATGCGCAGTTGAGTCACCTCCCATGATGCTCTGGGGCCTCCCATCATGCCCCGGGGCAATGACGCGAATATTAATATAATATGTATTAATATAATATATTAATTAATGTATATTATTACATGTATAGTATTACATATATTATTAATGTATTAATATAATATAATTACATAATATATATTAAGATAATACATCCGTGGATGCACGGACACGGCTGTGACGTCAGCCGTGACGTCACGCCCAGAAAGAGACTTTTCTTTGACTTTTCTGGCCGTTATAAAACATTTTTGACGGATATAAAGTCCATGACTTAAAAATATAGAATACAAAGATTAGTAATTGCCGGTGATTACAGCTGGAGGTGTCCTGTGAACAGTTTTAGAGGCTTCTCTTTTACTATTGCGGTCTATGGGAAAAAAGCTTTCTGGGCCCCATGGGATTTTTTGTTGCAGTACCGCGGCTGGCCACTGGGAAAAATCGGCGTGCCTTCTGAGTACGAGACCCGGGGGCTGGTAGCCATGTTAGAGGTGATTTCAGCTCCTACGTCAAACCAAAGGCAAATGTCATGGCTGGGAGTTCAATTATGTAACTTCTCTCATAATCTGATTTGTTCACAGTTTTTCTGTGGCCTGATTATTGATGTGTGCCTTGCAAGAACGGCCTTGCAAAATTGGCCTTTAGGAACCATTATGGGTTTGCGTTTGCAAACAGCAAGAAATACACATTACCGCCATCATGTGGTCAGGTGTGTAATTTATTCAGTGTGGCGCAACAGTGTAATGGAGACACGTCGGCTGAAGGGGCTGATGTTCCTGTCTGGCGGTTTTATGTAGGCTCCATGCGCAGTTTCTGGTGTATGTAGGGTCCTGACCACTTTTGGAATGAAAAATAAAATTCTAATTAAATGATAAAGCATAAAATAAAGTCTACACTGATAATGGTTTCATGTAAATTGTCTGTTGCGCTTAGAGAACATTATTTTGAATACGAATAGGTCATCAGAAGTTGTTTTTTTATAACTCAGATGCAAAGGAGCATTTAAAAAAGGAGTCTACCAGCAACACTGCTTCTTTTGTCAGGTTTCCATTTCGAGTAAAATCTTGAAAGCTAAGAGGTCAAGACTGTATTCTTGCACAAGAAATACAATCAGTTAAATAAATAATCTTTTAGGCACAGCACTTATTCGGTTCTCTTTTGAGATGGGAAAAGAGAATTTTGAACGGCAAACTTTACCCTCTACACTCCTCTATGCATGTTAAATATTAAGCTCCAGCTTGTAGGCAGTTAAAATGAAGTCATAAATATTTCAACAACTGCATCTCTGTGCATGTAACAGAGAATTACAAGGCACCTTAAGAGAAGCATCTAAAAAGGTGACAATTTAATTGGTGTAAAGTGATTTTTGACAATTATACATCTGTAGTGACTGCAACTAACAAAAAAAATCAAATGAAATGAAATACTCCATCAGGCACAGCATGTTCAACTAACATCAAACATGACATGAAACACAACTCTCAAATGATTGTGTTGTAGCTGTGTTTTTACTTTTGTCTGATGAATAAGTATTTACAATAAATAATACATTAATGTATATTTAAAAGGATATTGCTGACAAAAGAAACACTGTTGCCCGTGCTCATAGCTCCTCCAACAAGCCTCCGCTCTCCTTCAGGTATATTCAGGTGAAACATCCTTCAAATTATTTTTGTTGCGATCGATTGCCAGGTCACAGGCAGGAGGGCTGAGAAGAAATGAGATGAAGATGCACAAATTAGACAAATGGGATGAGCCTTGAAACTGTCACGGACTAGGTTTGGACCCCGAAGTGGATGCAGACTCAGGAGGATGAATTTGGCAACTTTATTTACAAGGTGAGTATGTTGCAGTTAAATGTAGTCCAAGAGTCCAGTGTTTGGTTTGATCCAGAAACATGCAAGAAGAGATCTGAAACTATGGCAAAGCTTGCTTGCTTGAGGCTGAAAAACCTTGCTTGAAACAGTGCATTTAGTAGGTTTTATTGTTTAGCGGCATGCAGATGCAGCAACCAGGTGTTTATGTAGGAAGCATGTGATGAACTGCAGCCGCATTTGATCACCAAACACCAGGAGCTGCTGGAGAACAGAGACAGGCAGAAACGGAGAGAGAAGGACTGGTCTATCAGAGTCAATCATCATGTCAAAAACATTAAACAAATTTAGAAATCGCACCATTTCATTAAATAAGATATTATTAAAAACATACAAACTAACAGCAAACATTTGCAAGTGTGCTAGGACTTCTTCCCACATTTTATGGAATTGATGTGTATCTCTTATGTTAGAAATTTGTGCTTAACCTTTATTTATTTGGGATTTTTTTTGGATGCCACAGTTTTACAAGCTCACTTTTACAAGCTGTGTGGCCTGAAAGCTTCTTTTTTTTTTGTACAGCCTTTTCTTTATAAAGAATCAACAATAACGTTTCATAACCTTTGAATGAGAACATGTTAACAGACACATCCTTTGGGAGAGGAGGATCAAATAACGAAAAAAAAGGGTTGCATTCACCGCTGATGAAGATCGTTACGGATTAGACTCAAATTACTTTGCACTTAGATTTCTTCTCTTAACCGTTTTACTGTTACTCATAACCAGCTCCCCTGTTCCCCATCATACAAAAACACAGCAGGAACAAGATCTGCACATTCTTATGAATGTTAATGAATGCTATCCTCCAGTGGAGAATAATATGTCCCTGATTCTGAAGTTTGTTCAGGCCATTGAAATGATTCATAAAAGGTTGACACACTTTATAAAAATGGTCTTCATGATTTTATAGTTCTAGGTCTTTTATTGTTTCATTCATTAGGCTTCGTGTGTTGGAGCAGCTTTCTGAATCCAGTTGAGCAGGATTAATCTTTGTGCCAGGGAGCAAATTAAATGACACAGGAATATGTTCCCTACAAGACTTTGCTTCCATCAAATCTGTATGCCCAAGAATTACTTATAAACAGTCCAGTTTTCCAGGCCTTTGCAGAATTGTTGTTAGAGTTTGAGAAATATTGTCCCAACTTGAGTTTGAAATTCGTGGACCGCTCGAACAGATGTGGGACTGAAGTATGACCACAGTGGTACCATGAAGGGTTATATCTGGAAATGTCATACTGAGTTTGTGCTGGGACCAGTGTCACCAATGTGTGATTTTAAGGTGCATAAGGCCATGTCTTGCACTTAGGGCCCGATTTACTAAAGGTTTGCGTGTGTTAAAACCTGTGCAAACTTGACAGCACCCGCAAACCAAAGTGCCAGCTGATCTACTAACAGCGTGCAAAGAGGATTGCGTCTCTGAAATGCGCTAAATTGCACACGCAATTCAGTTAGTACTTTTGCCCTGATGAATAATCAATATGGGGCGTAACCGCCAAAGAGCGCTAAATACTGGGAGGGGAAGATGCAAATATGTCCATTTACCACGCGCAATGAGATTTACCAAGCCTGAAAGTTTTTGCGCGTATTGTGATTGCGTCTACTATTTAATACGTTGGAAAGGAAGGTGCTAATCTGCTGCTGCCGTTATTGTGGCAAGGAGGCGACATCCAAAATCAAAGAATACGCAGAGAGAGAGTCTTTATTCTGCTGCATGCTATTTTAAAAATGGTTGCACAAGTTTTATTAAAGGCCACTTTTTCTTTAGTTCTCCACCTTATATCTTGCACCTTCTCTTATTGTGCCCCCCTCCACTCGCCCACAAGCAGGCCAAGCCTTTGTGCAAAACTTTGTATTTTATTGATTATTTATCTTATTGAACGTGAAATCATCCTTCGTAAATTACATTTAATTAAAACCCGTGCTTATTAATCACAAAACACAGGTTAAACATCATGACCAAATCCGCTCCGACCCGCTGTGTCAGGATCAGCGCAAAGACTGCAGCTTCGCCTGAATTATGGTTCTGCGTTAAATCGACGGCCATATGATGGTCCCGTCTGTCACACATTTACTGTCAGTGTTTGCTATATAATATATAATATTTGCAATATACTGTGGACATCTGAATAAAAACTTAACTCATAAATAGATTGAATCAAAGCGCTCTCCAGCTCTGTGTCTGATGTCTTTTTCTCCTCAGATCATGCCGAGCACCGCGAGGTCACGCAAACCCGACCAATTCAATATTAAAATCAAATTCGGTCCTGTGGCCCGTTTTTCTATTTCGTATTTTTGATCTGTGCCTAAAATTGAAATATGAAAAACCAGACGTTTTTCCGTTTTTTGTCTTACCAACTGCATTTATTCTATCGCAGGTTTTCTCCGATATTGCGTTTCTTTTGGTAATGTTTAAATGTATTTGCTGTAGTTCATGAATGTGTTTATTTGCCTCTTCCACTAATATCTCTAACTCCAACTCGTCAAATTTCATTTTGCGCTTGTGACTTGTGACTGTGCTTTCCATCCAGACTCTCCATGGCGCAGATCTGCGCTGGCAAACCTTAAGACACGCAACACCTCATTTAAATACTGCTGTTTGCACCTGTTATCAATTGCGCACGCAATCTTAGTTGATCACCCGCAAACCACACGCAAACGGCACGCGCAAACTTTTTCAGTGCACACGCAATTTAGTACTCTTTATTTAGGATCTTAGTAAATCGGGCCCTTAGAGCGGTGGTACGGGCTGTTTCCAGGCTTGTCTTCCATTTTTCTGTTATTTGCCTTCCAAGATCTCCCTGCCTATTATTCTGAGCTGTTCCACAATTGTGTCTTTTATCCCTAACAGTTTATTAAATGTTTTTGATGCAACTCCTTTTCTGTGAGGGCCTAATTTGCATTGAAGATTTGACAAAGGCCTTAGGAATAAAACATATTTTTACTCAATAATGTAATTCAGAAATGTGACTGAGTTATATGTTCAGTTCTTTTGTTGCTGTTTTTTTTGCACCTGTTTGAATGTTGGATATGTTTTGTCTAAAAATTCATGAATGCTTTTTCTCAGCCCAGTCTTCAACTAGTTTGTTGTTGAACAAAAGTACAAATAATTGGTTGATAGTGATGGGACCACGGAGTGAGTTTGGCATTTAGAAAATGTATAGACGTGAGACCAAATTTGGAGCGCGTGTGAAACCAGGGGGTTGTCTAACGATATCGGACATGTAACGTGCAAAGCTGAATAACAGAAGGCTTCAACAAGGGAGGGATTAGCCATGAGGGTGTTTCTGTATCCAGAACGCCATCTTCCTAATATTGCTCACCCAGTTATAAAGTTGGAAACTAGTGACCCACCCTACTTTCTAATTTTCAGGAATGTTAGTCCTAACCCATAGGTCTTTTTTTTTATTATTCTAAACAAATTCAATTTTTTTTAAATCAACAACAGCATCTTTTGTATGTATCAGAATACACCAAAATAGAAACCTAAATTTGGAATGAATGGTAATTTGAAATAAACATAATATAAAAACATTATCATTATCAGGATTCATCCGGATCTGTGCTTTTGTGCTCTATAAGTTGTGTATCGCTGAAGTGACTTCATTTACAGTAATTGGATTCTTTAGTGTTCTTTGTCTTCACTAACATGGACGTTTCAAGTTTGAGACAACGTCCTCAAAATAACGCCAAACAATAAAAAAAATAAATCTGATATCTATAATTCCAAAGAAATTTATCTTTTATCTTTGATAAAATTGAACTTTTATACATTTCAGTTATGCCTCTTGATGCTTCAGATGATTGTAATCTTTATATCTCACTTCTGGTAACAAAATCCATCAGTATCTGTGGAAAGGAAAAATACAAGTTTATTTGTATAGCACAATTCAACAAAAAGTGCTTTACAGAGACAAATGATCAACATACAGTATAACCGTCTGCCTCAACACAAAGATCTAGATATTTTTGAGATAATAATCAGGACAGAGTCTTTCACCATGTATGTTTTCCCCTCAAACACTCAGTTGGAGTTCTGTCAAAGCCTGTTGTTTTTTTGCCGAGTTGACGATGCAGCTACTGCACTATCCACTTTGTGTCTGGAGCTGAAGTATTCAAGTGGAATATTTTTTGGGGAAAGTCATCTCTATGGCCAATCCTCTATGGCCAAAGCTTTCAGAAATGTCTTTGCCGCATAATGAAAGTTTATTTATGTATTAAATCCATTTAAAGACATGTGCATATTCACTTTAATCTCCCAAATGAAGTCTATTCTTAAGCGTTTTTTTCTACAACCGTCTGGCAGCCCCCAGAAATTCAGTTACAAACCCCAATGAAGGTCCCAAGTTGACACTCACTGCCTTAACACTTAACTAGCAGCAGAGGAAACAGCTTGCCTGGCTCTGTCTGACAGGAGAAAATGTCTTCCAATACTACTACTCGCTGATGAACATGGATTTTCTTGTTTGTTAAATCCATAGGGCATCACCAAAAAATAAAGGTGACTTTGTGCGGAGAAGCATGCCAGGCCGTTTGCTAGGGTGAGTACATTGATAACCATCATTTGGCATTTTAGCTTTGGTTCAAAACAAACAAAAAGAAATACATCATCAATAAGTAATATCTGGTTCATATTTACGGTGAGCCAGTCCAGGTCCAACATGACAAAAGCATGGTTTTGGTATCAATATTGGTAAGGACACATTTCCCACTGTTAACCAACAATGAATTGTGAATATCTTTATCTGCTCACACTGACTGACAAAGATCACATTAAACTATGCAATTTTGACCCCTAATCATATTGATCAGGTACCACAATAGAATAATTTTATAGCAATCATCAGTCAAAACCTCTTTGGATCTATGACATCATGCAGCGTAAACCTTTTATTCCTTTGTTTTCACCATGTTTGGCATTTGATTCACTCTGCTGTTATAGGTCACCTACCTAAACCAATCAGAAACGTTACTGTCAGTTGCATGCCCAAGCGTCGGACATTATTGGGGGGATATTGCTTTTCGACCAGAATCACGTCTGAGGGGAGGTGGGGCCAACACCAATGGGCTCGGTTGATCTACGCTTGGAGTTTGGAGGACCAGTCTGCATATGCAAATTTGGCTTGCATGAACAGAGAGTTGTTTCGAAAGAACAGAAAAATTGCGATAGCTCCTCATAGTCCATGCACCTCTGCAAATGGCAGTTAGACAGCTAGAAAAGTGGGTATATTATAGTTTAAGTCAATTGTCAATTGTTATAGTTTGAGTCAATTGAGTCAATTGAACCTCTTCGTGGTGAAGAGGGAGCTGAGCCGAAAGGCGAAGCTCTCGATTTACCGGTCAATCTACGCACCTACCCTCACCTATGGTCATGAACTTTGGGTAGTGACCGAAAGGACAAGATCTTGGATACAAGCGGCCGAGATGAGTTTCCTCCGCAGGGTGGCTGGACGCTCCCTTAGAGATAGGGTGAGGAGTTCGGTCACCCGGGAGGAGCTCGGAGTCGAGCCGCTACTCCTCCACGTTGAGAGGAGTCAGCTGAGGTGGCTTGGGCATCTGTACCGGATGCCTCCTGGACGCTTCCCTAGGGAGGTGTTCCAGACATGTCCCACCGGGAGGAGACCCCGGGGAAGACCCAGGACACGCTGGAGAGACTATGTCTCTCGGCTGGCCTGGGAACGCCTCAGACTCCCCCCGGAGGAGCTGGAGGAAGTGTCTGGGGTGAAGGAAGTCTGGGCATCCCTGCTGAGGCTGCTGCCCCGCGACCCGGGAACGGACAAACGGCGGACGATGAGTGAGTGAGTGAGTGAATCTTTGAAAATCAAGAGAAGCATAATAATAGTTGTAGCAGCATTTTCAGACCTCAACTGAAGTCCTGAAGGTCTGCTTGTCCCTCTATCGTCTATAGCATCTGTAATGGATGTCTAAAAGTGGCTCCCATTTTTCACTGTTACAGCTGGTGTTGTTAGGCTGTAACATACTTTAATTTTAAATCATATTAGCAACTGGCTAATGTTAGTTAACTGACTTTACAATTAGCTGGTCACTCTAATTTCCTTATAATTTTTTTTATCTAATATACGAAATGGGTACAAAAAGTGTTGGAAAGGACACAATGATATGTGTGGTGTAGAGTACAACAGGGGTTATCATCAACTTTCTGCCCAGGATGGGCGAGCGCCCATAACTGATCTCGTCAGCACATTGGCCAGCTCTCATCTGGACCAGTGTCAACAGCCATCAGGAACGACACTGCAATACACCAAAGAGCATCCTTCAAAACTCTTTAAGTTGTTCACACATAAGGATCTAGCCCCAACTCCTGACCGCAGACGAGTTCTGCAATTAGCAAATTGGTTCCAGAATGCTCTCGACTCATTTGATTTAGAGTTGGACCTTTTCAACAGGCTCACAATCTTTTTCTGTACCTGAACAGCATGAGCACAATACTGACTTCTACACACTTTGGCGTGTAGAGATACTCTTGTGAGTTATTCTTGTGAGTTTTCAAATGAAATTTTCTCATTATTTTTCATAGTCCAATGCATAACAGTGCAAGTGTTGGGAATACAGTGACTGCATAGTGTTATACTGAGATACATAGTTAATGTGCAGCCAGACAACAGAAGCAGCTGTTCTCATCTTACCTCACAGTATTCCCATTGCGACAGATTATGTGGAAGCGACATGCATTTTCGTATAAGGGTCACATAGACATTGCTCATGCACTGCAGCATGACAATATGCCACATTAGTTAAAAACAGCTGCAGTGTAGCTGATTGAAATTCACCAGTGATTGCAGAATATGTGAGTATCACACTGCAGCAGCATGGATGTCTCTAATATAAAAATCTATTGCCTAATTAACTGTCCTGCTTGAATTAATGAACTGGGTTGGAAAAAAACATCTTTAAAGGGGCCATTGCATCATTTTCACTTGAAAAGGATCATGTGTGTGGTAGCTTTTCTCAAGCTAACATCGCTCCTTATTAATCACTGTTGTCCCCAAGACCTGCCAATCAGAGACCATTCAAGCTAACTCTAGGAGAGGACTATTTGGGTCTTCTGAGTTTCAGTCAACTAATTTCTTTGTATTTGTTTTATAAGTAAAAAAAAAAAAAATCAACTACACTGATTAAATATATTCTTTTATGCTAAACACCAGTGCTCTTGGTTTAACTGAAGCTCAGACAATTAAGGCTAATGGTTGCCTTTACAGGTTCTTGAAACGCCGGGAAGTTTTATTATCTTCCCAGTGATTTCTGCCTCTTGTGGTTTGCTCTTACTCTCCACTTACTCGGAGACATGTAGGAAGTTTACAAAATTCCAGCGGAGTCATTTATTGTTTAATCGCTCCCTGAGGAGACAGGTGCCAGCCTTGGTCTTATCGACTCTTGCATAATGAGTAAAAATGATGGAGCTGTGTTGGACCCTGTAAAGGTCACACAAGCACACCCTTTTTACAGAAACAAACGGAATTAATGAAAGCAGTTTGTCTGGCCACCTCGACTCGTTCTCCCTTTCTTATATGTTGCACTCCTTTAGCCCCTCATTATTCCATCTCCCTCTTTGTCCATGCCACACACAGCATTCACTGGCAGCATCCCCACTCAACGCATCCCATAAAACAAACAACTTTTACAGTCACAAATAGCGCATTGTTGCCTATGTAAGCTGTTTCAGCTGTGTTTCGATCTCTTTTTCTCAGCTGAGCTTCATAAAATCATTTTAATAAAGCTAGATATGGTCGTGGAAGCGACAAAAAAAAGAAAGAAATGAAGTAGATTTTTTATGCCAAGAAACAAAAGAAAACAATACAACATAGCACCAAAATTGGACATGATTGGATTCTTTTCTGCAAATATATTCCCAGAGTGGGATCGGATATTGCAGCCTCTAATATAAGCAAGAACTCAGCAAAGTTTTAAGTGCTGTGCGGAAAAATGCAGATGCATAAAGAACAAAAGGCAGCAAACAGCTTTGAGGAAGCGGAGAGGGCATGACAGCTCGAACGTTGTACTTCCTGCACAGAGTTTTTCGTCTAATGCACTGTCTTCTTAAAGGTAACAAACGAGGCTGGGGGAAGTGTCAGATACAGTGAGTGAGCACATCAGGATGGGTGTAGCATGAAGGCTCACAATTCAGTGCTTATTGAATTTCCCTCTGGACCAGAAAGGAATTTACTCCAAGCATAGCGTGAGATTTTCATTGTGTGTGATTCCTCCACAGATGAAAAGATTGGGTCCAAACCCGGGTAGAGGGACAAAGGGAAGTCTCAAGGCCATGCCACCCTCAAACTGCGTGCGGGATGTGAGTACACATCGGAGGTTTTCTCAATGGTCTTTTTACTGTTGTCATCCACACAGTGAATATAAGATGTCATACAGAGGATTCATTTAGCTGGGAGGGAGGAAGGGAATACATATGAATGTTTTTTCTCTGCATGTTTACAAAGGTTTTTAAAAAATATATACTGAAAGCCATATGACTCTGAAGAGTTGAATCATCCAGTCGATATTTTGAGATTTCACCTGGGGGGGGGGCTCTGCCGTTGTGTTTTGCACTACTGACTCACAGTGTGTGTATGAAACACTGCTAAGTTTAGATGTGCGTATGTTTTCTCCACAAACGAATCCAGTTTGTAATTGGCAGATGCAAGGGGTGAAATATTGACTGTTGGTGTGTGTGTGCGAATGGGCACGCATGCATGTGTCTGTGCGTGCACGTGGATTTGGCTGCAGTCCTGGCTTCATCTCAGTGTGCTACCAAGGAGACATAAGCCACTTCCATCTGCCTCATGTTCCAAGTTTCTTTGTATTCCTAATGGAAGATAGGAAGTTGAGTTTAAATCAAATTTCTGTCATAATGCCATGTTTTTTTTTAATTAAAGGTTCAAGACAATATAAGGAGAGAACTTTTTTTCCCCACAACTCTGCTAATTGGGAAACCATGAGAAAACAGAGCATCAATTAATTCACTTCTACAATGAGATATTGTCTGTTACAGCCCTTGCACGCTGTGTGGTTGGATTCAAACTGTTGAAAGCTCCTTGTTTTGTGCTTTTATCTGTTTTGGTATGTACATT
Source organism: Cololabis saira (assembly GCF_033807715.1). Lineage (NCBI taxonomy): Eukaryota > Metazoa > Chordata > Actinopteri > Beloniformes > Belonidae > Cololabis > Cololabis saira. The sequence goes on along the minus strand of NC_084608.1, from coordinate 15,852,033 downwards.
TGCATAAGTGTTTAAGTACCACGATCCAGTGCTCTCTTGAAAACTTTAACAGTCTGCATAGGAAACAATAGAGTGACGTTAAATGTTGATATCCATTAAGAGTTAAGCCGCATTCCCATTGTCAGATTAATTCTGCCTCTGTATTACGCCTTTATTCCACCCTACTGTGCTTTGTAAATGTCACGGACACTGAAGACCATAACGTTCTGCTTCTTCACCTCTGCACCTCCTTGGGAAGTAGTAACAGAGCCTTAAACTGGAGAAATGAGTGCAAAAAGGCGTGTTTCAGTGGCCTGTATGAAACCAGCTCACGTGTTACCGGGTGAGCCGGTTGAGTTGGCTCAGCCTCCTCGCTGGCCGTGTAATGGAAAATTTTGGTATAACACACTCCCCCAGTTCCTTTCTCCACTGTTTCAACCTTTTCTCCTACAGCTAGGTTATCCCCCTTAGGTGGGCAGTTTTATTGTGGTCAGACTATGGCGTCTCCCTCCCGTTCAACCCCCGTGGGCACGGAGAGTAGCCGCAGTGGCCGCCCCATAAAACCCCATATCCGTTACGGTTAGGTCTTTCAGTTGTTTTTTTTTCTCTTTGTTTTTGTGTTTGTACACCTTTTTTTATTTCACATGTTCTGTATTGTTCAGATTTGTTTTATTCTGTATGTTCAGGGGGGGCTTGTGAGGTGGACACTAAGATGTATGCGTTTCACACCAGAAGGTGGGCTCTTATTGTGTACATCCTGGGGAAGGTGAGGGATGGTCCAGTGGGTTATATGCAGGGGTGAAAGTAAGCCGGTACGATCTGGTACTCCGTACCACCAAAAGATTATGTGCCAGCACGCAGTACCGGGGAAAAAAAACACACAAATTGCTGACAATAATTTCCACATACAGCGGGTCTCGAACCCTCGACCTCTCACACCAATGACGGCGACGCTACCACTCAGCCATGACTCAGCTCTGCCTTTTTTGGCTGAAAATATTTGTATGATATAAATATTAGTAAAACCCCACTATTTGTGCTTTTGTGAATAGCGTATTCCAGTCTTTACTTCCTAAACACACACACTGCATGGAAGGGAGCGTTTGATTTATTGTTTACGTAACATTACTTTTTTTTTTTCACGACCAAACCACGCACTTTATTTATGTAATTTGCACCGGGCAAGGACAAAAAATAAATGATTCCACCAAAATTCAACATTTTTTCTGGTTTGCTGACACATTACCAGCATATTTCAAACATGCTGGTAAATAATCACACGCCAAATAATCACAAATATATTCGTGATTGGTTTTCATTCCTCGTTTCAGGAAAAAAAGAAAAAAGCGTCAAAAATGTTGAAGTAACGTTTTTTTTAAAAATGTTTTAAGTGTTTTGCTTTGATGAAAAAAATGCCTAAGAAGTTTTTTTCCATTTCAATGCACACATTGTAAAAGACATTTTGAGACATTTTACTCATCTTTTACTCTTTTTTCATTTATATGCCCAATGTTCTGAAAATTCAAAGACAGAGACTTGTTAACTGTTCAGCTGCTGATGAATTTAACTGTAAATGTATTCTAATTTGAAACAAAACAAATTGTTATGATTTTGAAAGTTTTGTCAACATTTACAAATTATTCTGTGACAATCCTTTCCTGGCCTTTATTTACACCATTTAAATAAATAATTTGCTATAGGCCTACACAATGTCAAGTGTTTCTAATTTCTACACCATGCAGGCGTTAAAAAATGTAATGGGTGTTCAGGGATGCAAGAAACTGGTGGTGGGAGGAGAACAAGCCATGAAGGTTGGGGTTGTAGTACCAGCAAGAACTTTAATCTACTTTCACCCCTGGTTATATGACCCACTCTCAGAACAACTAGCTTTTTGACAAGCAAACTTAAGATGCAGAGAACAAGACCAATGGGATTAACCAAAGTGGTTGAAGAGGCAGAGACTAGTTGAACTTAAATTTGCTCTTACTACCAAGCAAATCCCGTTGTTGTGCTTAAGAACAACATATCTCCCCCCCTGCCTCCACCTGTAGCTTCTTGTTGGTTCGTTCCTTCTTTTTTTTTTCATCAAGTTAACGACCGATATCCATTACCTGTATTCACACTGGTTACCATCTGCGAAAACAATATACAAGGTAGATGAGCTTGACTATAGACCTGGAAAAGATGGCAAAATAGAAAATTAACGCTATTTTCACTTAATACAGCCAGGTGAAATAGAGGATACCGTATATGGGCTTATACCTATTAGCACATTGAGACATCCATTGTTTGACAGTGTGTTTGCATTTACCCCGATGTTGTCAGTTGGTTCAGTAAAAGTTAATATCCACAATAGGAGCTCACAGGTTGCCTCTGTTTACAATGTTTGAAGTTGTGAAAGACACAGCAGAGAATATTTTTTAACCTACACTGCTTTCCAAAATATTCCTAGAGGTCAGCAAAGAATTCAGCATATTTTAAAGCATAGCAGAAATAACCGAACCTGTCTACACATGTTTACGACACTCCCCACCGTTCCATTTTCAAGGGCGCCTGGGTCGCATTAACAGGGAAACATCAGATCTGCCCACTCAGATATGTGCACATGCATGTATCTGTTACATATTTGAATTACTTCCACATATGAATGAGGTAGGGCAACACGATGACTAAGAATCTTGGCTGGAGATCTTTCCATGTTGTCTTTTTTACGTTATCAATGTGCTTTTCCTATCCATGATCCATTCATCTTTTTTTTTAAACTGCTTACATCACCACTAGCTGTATTTATCTTAGTCCCGTAGAAGAAAAAATGAAATATGGTCACTTGAAACCTGTCAAGTCCACCTCTTCTCCAAAGGACGCTAGGATAACTCAGTTTCAGTTTCCAACTCAACTTTTATTTTCTCTTTAGGTTGGTTGGTCATGTCAGCTTAATAGGTTGTCTGAAAGCTTGGTGAATTCCTCCTTTAACTCCACTTGAAGCATGCTGCTGGCTTCTCTTGACATGAAGTTGGCTTGTCTGGTGAAGATTCTTTTTGCAGTGGTTCTCTCCAATTTGAGCTGCTGGACCGACTTCCCCTGGACATTTTCCGCCATCTTGATTCCCTTTGCGTCAACAGCTTATTTCTGGATCTGAAGTCGTTTATCCTCAGGGCCAGGCTGCTCCGCATGGTTTACAACTGACAAGTCCACCTCTTCTCCAAAGCACGCTAGGACAACTCAGTTTCAGTTTCCAACTCAACTTTTATTTTCTCTTTAGGTTGGTTGGTCACGTCAGCTTAATAGTTTGTAAACCTTTGAAGACAGAAACAAAAGTCAATATCTTAAACATTTTTAAATTAATCTTTTAAGCAGCATGAAAATAAATAAACCATTTCACCAACCATTGGCGTCTTTGTACTTAATCCCTTAGTGGACTTGGAGCTTCTTTCTTCCTTCTCTAAGGTTTGTTTGTCCCTCAGCTTCCCCCAGTCTTTCTCAGGTGCTCCAAATAAGACAATGACTGATCAGGGGCCTCATTTATAAAGGATTGCGTAGGAGTCATACTAAAAGTGCACGTAGGGCCGAAAGCCGAAAATGGCGGGCACAAAAAAAAATACGGATCTATAAAACCATGTGCACGCTCACTTGCATGCAATGTTCGCTTTATAAATCACATACCAGCTGGAAGGTTGCGCAGTTGAATCCCCCTCATATCCCGCCCTCTACACGCCCATTTTTCAGAATGAATGAATGGTGAATGCAAGGCACCTGTGTCGACTATATGCATATAAATGAACCTGCCGATCAACCTGCCGATCAACAGTGTTTTACACTCAAAAACCATGGCAGGGAAGACCAGAAAGCGGAATTTCGCGGAGACTGAGATCGAGGTGCTCGAGGCCATTATTTGGTGGTCACAGTAGCGGCATCACAAATAAATAAAAAGCAAGTTAGTGGCAACACGTCGCTGCTGCAGTAAACGCCGTGAATGCCACTGAAAGATCTGTGGCAGAAATAAAAAAAAGAAGTGGTCCGACTTGAAGGTGGAGTCCAAGAGGAGAGTGGCCCGGCACCGTCAGAGCGTGTCTGCGACAGGTGGGGGCCAGGGCACACCCGAGCCCACACCGCTGGACACCAAAATAGCCTCCATAATTGGAAGGACCAGCGTGTGTGGTATAGTGTCGGAGAGGGAAGGAGATGCCGATTTGGCGGAGACCATAGAGGAGAGCGGTAAGGACAGGTTAATCCGTTTATTAATATACATCTTAACAACTTGGGAAAAGGCACATTGGACTTTCTGTTCTGTCCTCAGTCATTCTCCAGTTGGAAGCGTCGGACGACGAGGAGGTTCCGGGCACGTCGTGGTCTGGCACCGCGGCTGCAGGCCTAGCTGTCTCCAGCACCAGTGTGCACAGAGCGCATGGCATTCCTGGAAGTGGCCGCGTCCTGACTGACACTGTGCTGCAAACACAGAGGGACATGGTCAGCGCTGTTAACGATGTAAAAAATGAGCTGCAACAAATTTGTGCGGTGATGACCATCATGTGTGACCTAATGTCCGACATTGCCGGCTCAATGAAAAAACATTTGCAATAAATGTAACATACTTGTCTTCTTAACCGCTGCATGACACGTTCACGGAGCCGTGCTCCCTGTTGGTATTCCTCATGTCGAGGTGGTGGCTGTGTGTCGGGGTCCTCGTGCTGTGGGGGAGGGAGGTCAGGTGGCAGTGGAATGGCATTCCTCAGTGCCACGTTGTGCAGAACACCACACGCCCTGATGATCTTGCACACCTTTGTTGGGTGGTACAAGAGCATGCCCCCCGAGCGATCCAAATACCTCCACCTGCATTTGAGGAGGCCGATGGCTCGCTCCACAATGGAGCGCCCACGAGCATGGGTGATATTATAGCGCACCTCCTCCTCACTCTGTGGGTTCGTGAATGGGGTGAGGAGCCTGCAGTCTTCTTCCTACACTGCTGTGCGTCAGGATGAATGCGTCATGTGTCGAGCCAGGCCACCGTGCCACTATATTCGTCAGAACCATGTTCGTCTCACAAATAACTTGTACATTGACGGTGTGCACATTCTTACGGTTCACATGGACAAATTCATTTTTGGTCGGAGCCCTTATAGCAATGTGAGTGCAGTCAATGGCACCGATTACATTTGGGAAACCTGCCATTGCTGCAAATTGCCTTTTAATGTTGGCCTGTTCACCCACAGTGTAGGGAAACCACATGTATCGACTGGTCATTTTAATAATGCCATCCAAAACGGCTGGCATTATAGCGCTCAGCGACGGCTGTGATATCCCAGACCTGAAGACAGAATTTAGATATTATATCGTACTTCAAAAGGGGCTTTAGGCAGAACATGTAACATTATTTATTGTTAATCAAACACATACCTGTCGGCTAATTCCCGCTGGTAAGAGCCGGTTGCCAGGAAACCAAGAGTGGTCAGCACCTGTATGTGCACCGGGATGGCACGATTCCGGTGGGTCGGTCTCTGTAACACTGGTCCCAATTCAGCACATAGATCCAAGAGCACTGCTCTTGGGAATCTAAATCGGCTTATTAGCCTGTCATCATCATGGGCCAGGAAATCTGCATGATCCCTGAATTGTCTCTACATCCTGATCCAACCATTTGCGTGGTCCTCAAGCAGTGCCAGCGCATCCATTGTGCAGCATTACGCACAGCTGTCACCACGCAATTTATATTCTTACTCAGCAATTAGACTGATTGTTACACACCTTGTCACGATTAATAATTAAACTGCTGCTATTCACCACTCATTTGAGGATGGAAGTATGATATATGAACGTAGTACCTGCAAATACCTGCGTAATGGCTTACTTATGGAACACATGGATCTATGATGGTGCCGGCTTGGGTGTACATGGATCTGTAAGTCTGATATGTGATGACATTGACTACGTTTACATGCAGTCAAAATTCGGGTTATTGCCAGATATTCGGGTTTTAAAATGGTTGTTGAGTGCATGTAGACGCAGTCACTGAGAGTATGACATGAATCTGGCTGCATTTCACCACCTCACCGCATGCGTCGCCAGTTCCCCATGTCTTAAGCATGTTCCTACGGGAGGGTCAGGGTTGCCGTAGGGATACGCAGATTTTTTGGTTCGTTTTTTCTTTTTAAATCCCAGACTTTGCGTAGAAGGTGGCTTGCGCATCTTTCAGCCCTGTTTTGTGCGCAAGCAAGCTTTATAAATGAGGCCCCTGGTGACCAGCAGCCTGCTTGCTGCTACTGGTGCACTCTGGGAAGTGTAGTTGGGAAACCCATTTCTGAGATTCAGCTCAACAAAACCTTTGGGTGTAATTCAATTCAGTTAACTTTTTAATTCAATTTTATATATTCAATATATGTCTATTACGATAAACATTGTCCGTAGGCGCTTTTCAGAGACCCAGAACATGACCCCAGAGCAAATATTTAAGAAACAGCAAGTGTAAGTCCAAACAGTGTCCTTGAATGCAGTCTGGGTATGTTCACACCTTTTACTTAAGTCCACTTATGTTACGTCCCCATGGGCAAAAGGTAATGAGGAGAGTAACACAGGTGGGAACCGAAGGATAAAATAGGAGGAGACCAATGTTTCAAAAGAGCCGAGGCGCATTTATTAAGAAAAAAACAACATAAAGCGGGCTCCCCCCCACTAGGAGAGCCGATAAGCTGATCTGCCAGACTTCAACCACAGCAGCCTGGAGAAAACCTGCCACACACACGGCTTCGTCACACACAAAGGCCCACACAGAGGCCGAACTGCAGCTCCCCCCAGGTATTTGTAGCTGGCCACGCCCAATCACGGCTGCTTGGCTGCAGGTGTGATCAATGAGTGGGAAGACAGGGAGCGGGACCTGGGAAGAGGCAGAGCAGAGCAACCACACACACACAAACAGACAGAGGCCACAGGGCCGTAACACCCCCCCCCATAAAAACAAACCCCTCCGGGTTTGTTATTGTGCAATAAATGGCTCACCCACGGGACAGCGCGTCCGCCACGACGTTGTCTGCCCCTTCTTGTGCCGGATCTCGATGTTAAGGCCTTGCACTAACAGAGCCCAGCGCATCAGGCGCTGGTTGTGGTTGTACATACGTGAGAGGAACACCAGAGGGTTATGGTCAGTGTACACAATCACTGGAGAGGAACTGGAGCCAACATACACCTCGAAATGCTGGAGGGCCAGTAGCATCGCCAGCGTCTCCTTCTCGATGGTGGAATAGTTCAGCTGATGGCGCTTGAACTTCACTGAAAAGTAGCATACTGGATGGTTCACTTCACCCTCGCCCTCCTGCAGTAGCACAGCACCAGCCCCGGAAGCACTGGCATCCACCTCAAGTTTAAAGGGAAGAGCAAAGTTAGGAGCAGATAAAACAGGGGCACTGCAGAGGAGAGACTTAGCGGCTTCGAAGGCTGTCTGACATTCCCCATCCCACGTGAATGGCACAGCAGGGCTACACAGCCTGGTGAGTGGAGCAACCACTACAGAGAAGTTCCTACAGAAACAGCGATAGTAGCCGGTCACGCCCAGGAAACGGCGGAGCCCCCGCCTGGTAGTGGGAGCTGGGTAGGACAGCACCGCTGCGACCTTTGCATCCACAGGACGCACCCGGCCATGCCCAACCTGTTTCCCTAGATAGGCGATGGTTGCTCTACCAAACTCACATTTAGCAAGGTTAAGGGTCAAAGAGGCTGCAGCAAGCCGTTCAAACACCACTGCCAGGCTAGAGAGATGTTCCTCCCAGACGGTGGAATACACTACCACATCGTCCAGGTACACTTTACACTGAGGCACGTCCCCCAACACTATCTGCATCAGACGCTGGAATGTAGCGGGTGCATTCCTCATTCCGAAGGCCATCACTGTGTACTGCAAGAAATGGCCGGGGGTCACAAAGGCAGAGATGTCAGAAGCCCTAGCGGTCAGAGGTACCCGCCAGTACCCTTTCAGCAGATCTAGTTTTGTTATCACCGTAGCTGGACCAATACTGTCTATACAGTCTTCCACACGGGGCAAAGGGAAAGAGTCTGGCACAGTCACTGCATTGACCTTGCGGAAGTCTGTGCAAAAACGTGGAGTACCATCAGACTCCGGAACCAGCAGACACGGGGAACTCCACGGACTGTGGCTAGGCTTAGCTAACCCATTCTGCAACAGGTACTCAGCCTCCTTTTTCAGGACCTCCCGCTTTCCAACCGGACAGCGATAAGGATGCTGCTTGATGGGTGTGGCAGACCCAACGTCAATATCATGCTGGAGAACAGTGGTACATGAAGGCACATCATTAAATAGAGCAGGATAGGCGTGGAGCAGCTGGACAACACCATCCCGCTGCCACTCTGGGAGGTAAGATAATTGTGACCCAACAGTTGATAGAAACTGAGAATTAGACAACCTGCCACTCTGCTGACCATCTGACAGCACTGCCAAACCATCATCCGGCTCAGTCCCATCACAGATCAGAGAGACAGACGGCCCATCAGGGGCCGTGTCCCCCAAGGCGGGTCCCTGCCTCCCTGGACCAGCTTCCCTGGAATTATAAGATTTTAGCATGTTAATATGACACAAGCGCTTCTTCCTCCTCCGTTCAGGGGTGGCGATGACATAGTCAGTGTCAGATACCTTGCTCTCCACAACATATGGCCCCGAGAAGCGGGCCGTGAGAGCAGAACCAGGCACTGGCAACAATACCAAAACTTGGTCCCCAGGCTGGAACTGACGCCTGACCGCTTTCCTGTCATACCGGGTCTTCATGCTACGCTGGGTGGAAGAAAGAGCCCCTCTTGCCAGTTTCGAGGCACTCCGCAGTCGCTCCCTACACTGAGAGACGAAATCTGCCACCTCCACTTTAGCAGGTGGGACAGACATAAATCGCTCTTTCAGCACCTTCACAGGTCCACGCACATTGTGACCAAACACAAGCTTAGCTGGACTGAAACCAAGGGATTCTTGCTTAGCATCACGAATGGCAAAGAGTACAAAGGGAACCCCCTCATCCCAGCTATTTCCGGTGTCACAACAGTATTTACGCAGCATACTCTTCAGGGTCTGATGCCAACGTTCAAGCGCACCTTGAGACTCAGGGTGGTAAGCGCTGGACACTGAATGGGAGACACCTAAAGACTGCAAAGCCTGCTTGAAAGTTCTGGAGAGGAAGTTACTTCCCTGGTCGGTTTGCACAACCTTGGGGAGCCCAAATGTGGTGAAAAATGTGGTCAAAGCCTTAGTGATAGCTGGGGCAGTAATCCTCCTAAGAGGGATGGCCTCAGGAAACCGGGTGGAAACACACATTAGAGTCAGAAGGAACTGGTTGCCAGACTTTGTACGGGGCAACGGACCTACACAGTCTACCAGGACGTGTTCGAACGGTTCACCCCAGGCTGGGATGGGGTGCAGAGGGGCTGGGGGAACAACCTGATTCGGTTTTCCTACAACCTGGCAGGTACAGCAGGTTTTACAAAAGCGCACAACGTCAGCCTTCAACCCAGGCCAGAAGAAGTGCCTGAGGATACGGTCATAGGTTTTGGTTATGCCCAAATGACCGGACCACAGATGTTCATGAGCCAACGCCAGCACATGCTGACGGCAGTTGGTAGGAAGCACTATCTGGTACACGGTAGCCCAATCTTCACCTGCACCACCTGGCCGTGAAACCCATCGACGCATCAGCATACCATTGTCAAGAAGAAAAGACTGCTGCTCACCACACTTGGCGCCACCAGCAGCAGCGGCAAAACACTTGGCTAGCAACCTGTCCTCTTTCTGAGCCCCAATAAGTGCCTCACGAGTCAGTGGCATGGGCACACTGTCAGCTACAGGCCCAACCACACCCTCAGACCCCTGAGAGACGCAGTTCTCGAACTCACCCACAGGGGAGAGCTCCTCACTAGACAGGGAAGCAAACAGGGTGTCCGACAAGTTAACCTCCTGGGCCTGCTTTCTGGCTTGTGCCCTAGTCAGAACACTAGCTGTGAACACCCCTGGATGGCGTTCAGCAAGTTCATCAGGCCCAGACTCCGCAATAGGAACACCAACAACCTCAGGCGGGGGACACACTTTACCCCCAGCTATGTCGTTCCCCATGATGAAATCCACCCCATCGATTGGGAAACAGGGGCGGACAGCTACTGGGAAGAAACCGGTGACAAGGTTAGTCTTTATGTGCACCCGATGGAGGGGAGCAGGCACAAAACTCATCCCAATGCCCCTGACTATCGTGCTCACACCACATGCCGACCTCTCACCCAAAGGCAACGCACTGGACAGGATAAAGGACTGAGAGCCCCCAGTGTCACGTAGCACCGTAACTGGGCACTGGTCCTCTGGATTACCTGTGAGAGACATATGACCAACAAAGATAAATGGCTTAAAGCAGTCATCAGGAACTTTCTGAGCAGCAGGCTGACTCCCATCAAGCTCAGTTTTGATCAACCCCACCCCTTTTGGCTGCTTTTGAACTGTGGCTTGTTGCTGCTGACGTTTTAAAGTTAAACAATCCGCTACCAGGTGGCCAGGCTTGTGGCAGAAGAAACACTGCCTATCTGCCTCACACTCAACCGGGAGGACGGGACATGAGGGACCTGTTTATCAGTGGCCCTCTCAGACAACTCACGGGGGGAAGTCTCACGTTTAGTGAACACTGCCTTGTGTGTGAGGGCGAACTCGTCAGCCAAGGAGGCTGCTTGCTGTAGAGTCGCTACCTTCTGTTCATTGAGATAGCCCACCGTACGCTCTGGAACACAGGCCTTAAACTCCTCCAACAGCATGAGCTCATGCACAGACACATAGTCTTCAGCCTTACAGGCAGCACACCAACGGTCAAAAAGAATCACTTTCTCCCTAGCAAAGTCAGAGTATGTCTGACCGGAGGTCTTTCTGAGGTTGCGGAACCGCTGTCGGTAGGCTTCTGGGACTAGCTCGTACACACGAAGTATAGCGCCTTTCACCTTCTCATACAAAAGGCTGTCTTCCACAGAGAGGGAAGCACACGCCTCCTGAGCCTTTCCAGCCAACTTACACTGCAGCAGGATGGCCCACACGTCAGCTGGCCAGTGTAAGGCAGTAGCTATGCGCTCAAACGCACCAAAGTATGACTCTACTTCAGACTCTCGGAAGGCAGGAACTAGAGAAATATGCCTACTGATGTCGAAGCCGGGAGGGTGGTATGCACGAGACTGTGTACCTACAGCAGGAGCGCTGACAGGGGTCTCACTGCCCTGCAGCTCCAGCTGACGCATTCTAACCGCAGTCTCTGCTTCCAACTTCTTCACCTGTAGCCTAAGCTCACGCTCCTCTTTCCGTTCCTGAGCCTCACGCTCCTCTTTCCGTTCCTGAGCCTCTACCTGGAGACGAGCAATACGCAGCTTCACCCGGGCATCTAGCCTAGAGCCAGGAGTAGACCCAGCAGAGAGGGGGTCAAAGCGTGGCATCGTGTACGGCTTCTCTTCCCCCTCACCATCACTGCTGTTCCCCTGTTCGCTGGGAGCGGAGCGCCCCCCCTCAGCCCCTTCTCCACCCTGAGAAACAGAGCCGCTCGCACCCGAGGGCTCTGCCACAACAGAAGCCCCCTCCCCTTGGTCCACAATCGCCACTGGAGGCAGGTGAATACCCTTGTCAACCATCCCCTTTAAAACAGCATCCCTAAGCTCTCCCTTACGGAGCGCAGTGGAGACAGGAATGCCATAATGCTTAGCAATAGCATGCAGGTCCTCCCTTCGACATGCTTCTAGCAAGCTCAGAGTGGGGCTAGCCACAAACACAACCAGGTCGAAGGCGGCCATGCTCGCCAGGACACCAAACACACAACACAATTACACACTATACACCACCGTCCCCACTGGACTAGCCACACAAGGCTACCACACCACAGGCTACCGACTAGCCTGTTGAGCACCAACACAATAGCCCTGAGCTAACCAAGTGAACAGCAAAGCCACTGCTAGGCTGAAACAACTGGCTTAGCACTCAACACACCTGTGAGTCACCCACCAGTGATGAACAGAATGCACATAGAAGCCTGCAAACACACACAGCCCAACCTGACCAGAAACAAACTTCCCCAGAACCTACCTAACCAAAACTATGCCTGGCTTAGCTGTCTTCTGGAGCGTGCCGGGCCCGGGGCCACTTGAAAGGCCACACATCAGCGGCCAGAGCCCTGAAATGCCTACCCCCACCAGGGAATTGAATCCCCACCCAGGATTTGCTCCGAAAACAAAAAAGACAAAATAATAAACGAGTGCCCGCAGGAAGGACGACTGAGTCAGCCCAGCTGGACACTCAGCTCAATCATCTACTTCTGGGGAGGCAGTTCACACAATGGCCAGGCAAGACAAAATCAGCAGACATCAAACACACCTGCCCAACACCAGCAACAACTCACCACCACGAAAAACCACAAAACAATGACCCACTCGTTATCCTTCGTATCCCGAACGAGCCCCCAAATATGTTACGTCCCCATGGGCAAAAGGTAATGAGGAGAGTAACACAGGTGGGAACCGAAGGATAAAATAGGAGGAGACCAATGTTTCAAAAGAGCCGAGGCGCATTTATTAAGAAAAAACAACATAAAGCGGGCTCCCCCCCACTAGGAGAGCCGATAAGCTGATCTGCCAGACTTCAACCACAGCAGCCTGGAGAAAACCTGCCACACACACGGCTTCGTCACACACAAAGGCCCACACAGAGGCCGAACTGCAGCTCCCCCCAGGTATTTGTAGCTGGCCACGCCCAATCACGGCTGCTTGGCTGCAGGTGTGATCAATGAGTGGGAAGACAGGGAGCGGGACCTGGGAAGAGGCAGAGCAGAGCAACCACACACACACAAACAGACACAGAGGCCACAGGGCCGTAACAACTTGTGATCAGATCACTGCGCACAGATGGTAAAACCACGTCTAAACGGGGCAAATGATAAAACTTGGATGATAACCTACAGTGTGGCTGCTGCACCATATGATGCTAATAATAAGAATGCACTGTAAAAAATGCACTGATCAATAGAGTACTGGTGCTATCATGAGGAGAAAATGTCATGGGTGGTGAACAAATGTTCAAAACTACATATTTGGGATTCCAACAAAAAGGAAAACCGTGTGCAATTATGTTAACTGAAGGCTTGTTTGTATGATTGAAAAGCATTTTGCTAAAGATGTAGAATCACAAGATGAAAGAGAAGCAAATGAGCCAGGCGCACTGACGGGCACAGACTGCCGATATAACAGTGTAATTCCATGGTTGAAGAAGTTGGGCAGTGATCACTGAGAGGGATCCTGATGAAAACAGATTTCTTAGAGAATACCCATCCACTGGGAATGCTGGGATAAAGATCAGTGAGAACATTTATTATTTAGCAGCAAGGAGTAAAAAGAGTACTTTAGGCTCTGAATGGCCATTTGTTGCACTGGTAAATATTTAAAAAACCTTTAGTGATTGACAGCTAGAGATTCGGATCCTTATAAAGAGGCTGGGATTATAAAAATACTTGAGGTTTCTTGGTTCCTTGTTTTAAGTTAAAAACATGATGCTAAATTACTATTAAAAAAAGAGTCAGTTGGACCTTATTCTGTTTCTCAAATGTGGGATTGAAGATTTTCAAAAGTGTCACCACAGAGCTTCTGTTGAAGTGGCACAAAAATTGGCAAGAAAGTTTGAAATGCCCTTAAAGACCTTACAGCCATACTCTTGCTCAGAGAAACTCATTTAGCAACTTATAGTAATATGGACTGAAATGGACCAAATTGAGCCAAATCAACTCAGTCTAACTCAACATTTTTACTGGAGGGAACAAAATAAACTGCCAGTAAAATCATAACAGCTTTGTAATTTGTTTTTACCCCAGTTAAAAAATAAATCGCAAAGTGTTAGGTCATATTTAGATAACTGACTTGAAATAATTGTCACAGAAATAGATTCAGTTTGACTGAACTTGATAAATATTTTGAGTTGGATTGTTTTTATTTAAATCTCTATTCCAGCTATGCTTGTCATATTATCAAGTCTAAAATTACAGCAATACTTAATAGGAGCAATGTCACTGATGAGTACAGACAGACCAAAAAAGGCAAACATAATGTGAAATTTGACCTGGAGCAGTCATAAAAAGGGACCTTCACCATGAGGCACACGATTCGTTAGTGACAATATACACTGATTGTAGAAAAGTGCCACATGTCAATGCCGTGACACACTTACAGCTGCAGATGAAATGGAGCCTGACATGTTGCCATTTGAAAATTTGCCAATTTTTCCTGGTGGTGCTGTGATTCAGCATGACCAGATGTGATTTGACAAGACTTTGCAGGCTGAAAGGACTTTCTTTTGTATCTGCATGGGCTGTAGGGGAGTGATGTCTGACAGCGCTTTCAATCACAAGGGTGAATATTTCTGTACTGAGCTGAGCACAAGTGAAGAGAATCAAAGTCTAGTTATTTACACAGTGAGAAAAAAGGGTGCCTTTGACATTTTTAAAGTTTTAATATTCATTCTGTCTTAGTAACAATTTATATTCGATGTAGAATTCGAAAGAAAAGAAAAGCTCCTGTAATTGTAACGTGTAATTACCGCTAAATCTGAGCTGACAAAAGATACCTTTTTGCTTTATTTAAAATAATCAAGCAAAATAGCAAAGACAAGTAATATTTTACTGTACACTTCACCACAGTTAATGCCATTATGGGGGAGTAGCTTTATCACAGATCCCATAACACCACAGGGAGTGTTTCCATGTTTTAATCAGGTGCTAAGTGGCTGCAGCTCAACAGTGCGTGACTGTACCTGGAAAGAGCCTTGGCTGCCGTCTAATGAGGAATCACATTTAGCTCTGCCTCCAAGTGTGAATATCAAACACCTCTCATCTCTATTTTTCTTCTCATCACTTCTTCCTTGTTTGAGCCTGGAGGTCTTCATTTCTGATGATGGTACTGCAAGAAGACAGACGGGGATGGAGCCTGGCGAAGAGCTGGTGTGCTCTTTTCTGTCTGAGTGTGGGTGTTCGTGTAGAGCAGCTTCAGACATATCAACTGCAGTTAAGCCAATACATGCGGCCAGGTAACATAGGGATTTACACCGTTGCGCAGTTTAATTTTTTATTTGACAAAAACTGAGCTAAAATGCAGAAACAGGGTGTCAGAAAAGTACGTACTTCCAGTGATTCATTAGCTTGTAGAGCCGCCTTTAGCAGCATTAACCTGAAGTAGTCACTTTCTGTATGAAAATATCAGTCCTGCACATCACTGAGGAGGGATTTTGCCCCGCTCTTCTTTTAAGCCTTGCTTCAGTTCATTAAGGTTTGCGGGCATTTGCTCATGCAAAGCTCTTTTAAAGGACTGTCACATGATGTCAATCGAGTTGAGGTCTGGACTTTGACTTGGTCATTGCAAAAACATCGGCTCTTCTCCTTTTTTAGAGGGAAAAGAAAACAACAAGATGGCTTCAAAACAAAACAAAAAACTATTTGGTTTTACAACAGATATTGTTGTCAATGTATAATCCAGTTGTAAGAAAGCGTTAGCTGTCGGACAGATGGCCTCACATTTGAATTTCAAATACTTTGGTAAAAAGAGGACTTCATGTTCAACTCAATGACTGGAAGTTGCTTGGGTCCTCTGTTAGAATATACGTTATATGTACACTATATGTTAGAATACCTAAGTTGTGCTGCCATTTTTTGGGGGGCAACTTTTACTAACAAACTGTTTAGTATTTTTGTTATTGTACTGCCATGAACTTTAATATCTGACCATCTTGCTGCTCTACATTCTAGCCTTGGTGTCAACTTGCTGGGATGCCCATGTATGGGATAAGTGGAATATAGGCCCTCATTGTAAAATAATGGACTTAAAATTATTTGACCATCCCACATTTGGCAGTTGCAACAGGTGTTTCTCTCAAATTGTGGCTGATGTCATTCCTCCTTGGCATTGTGTTAACGCACATTTAAATGCTTCAGACTAGTAGCATAGCCTACTTTTGATTTCAAGTGTGCACTATAAATAAATATACTATAAATATAAATTAAGGCTTAAAATCCTTAATTTTTCCCAAAAATCGACAGTGTGCCTATAATCAGGTGCGCCTTATGTATGAATTTTGTTGTGTTTACTGACCTTGAACCAATTTATGTGGTTAAAAAAAATCTGTCAAAATGTTTTAGTGGGACTTTGGTAGCGACAAAGCTGCTCTGCTTGATTGATTGTTGGCCTTTCAGCTGACATATTGAAGTTAGTCTTTGGTTGAATATGGTTTGCAACATCAGACAACGTTAGATAACTAATTATGTAGTGCTGGCAAGCAACCATCAGCCAACATCTAGTTAGTGTTACCTCACTATAATTAGACGTCAAGCCAACGTTAGGTTTTTAGAATGAACCCAATATTCAAATCTATATTATATTTGTTCCAACCTCACACTAACTTTAGGTGTCCGCTATCGCTGGCAATGATGAACCAATCAGAGAAGCTTTCGTAGTACTACGCTTACCTCCTCCACTTTTTATTTGTGGATTTGTGGGAGATGAATGATTTAAAATGCGAGTGTATTTTTGTGTATTAGTTACAACTGAACAATATTCTGAGTTATTGTGAAAGAGTTGAATAAAGTTTGACACACCAGACTGTTTTGTTTCGCTTTATATATGTTTTATCATGCGCCTTATAAACCCATGCGCTTATATATGAAAATAGACCCGTTTATTGATATGACGCCTTATAATGCAATGCGCCTAATAGTCCGCAAAATACAGTAAACTTCTGAAATGCCTGCTTTTACAGAGATGTGCACACCTGCTGAGGATCAACTGATCAGGTTCATTTGATCAGCATTTGATTTTATGTGTAACTGGTTGCTTCACTTACGGTCTTATTTTGAAAGTGTTATTTCCTGTATGCTGTTTGACTCCCCCTTTTCTCCTATCATCAGCCCTCTGTCTCTAGGTAATTTGTCCTTCCTTTTCTTACTGCCTGCTAGTTGTTTGCTGGTTAGTTTAGCTCTTGTACTGATAATTCAGTTGTCATTTGTGTTCATTTTGTTTCAGGGCAGCACAGTGGCTTGGTGGTTAGCACTGTTGCCTCACAGCAAGAAGGTTCCTAGTTCAACTCCCGGGCCTGAGGGGGGTCTTTCTGTGTGTGGTTTGCATGTTCTCCCCGTGCTTACGTGGGTTCCCTCCGGGTGCTCCGGCTTCTTCCTACAGTCCAAAAATATACATGCTAGTAGGGCTGTGCGATTAATCGATTCTAAATCGGATTTATTAATCAAGACGATGTTAAAAAAAGGAAAATCGGAAAAAATCGATTTTCCTTTTTTGCAGCTGGCTGCATTACAGACAGAGCTCGTCTAGTCATCTTTGTTTGGTCAAGAAAATTATAAATGTTGTCACTTTACTAAACTCAAGGAGGATTTACAGTATCTTTCAATTGCACTTCATTCCCAATAAGGAAATTTGTTTGCTATTTTTCTTTAGAAATAAAGATAAAATATTTGAAACAATTTATTCCATTGTCTTTTGTAGTTTTACCAAAAAAATCAAAATCGAAAATTGGGTTTTCAGAGAAAAGAATCTGGATTTTATTTTTGTCTAAAATTTCCCAGCCCTACATGCTAGGTTAATTGATTACTCTAAATTTCCTGTAGGTGTGAATGTGAGTATGCCTGGTTGTCTGTCTGTATATGTGGGCCTGTGATAGGCTACCTGTCAATCAATCAATCAATCAACTTTATTTCTATAGCACTGCCTCTCGCCTGTAATGAGCTGGGATAGGCTCCAGCAGACCCCTGTGACCCTGCAAAGGATAAAATGGGTATAGAAAATGGATGGATGGATTCTGGTTCATTATTACAAGAACTCTTGTTTACTACTTTTGCCTCTCGGTCTCCTGCATTTCAGTCCTCATCTCCAGAAACTGTAACGAGATCTTAGAACTGAAAGATAGTGCACTTGGTCTGCATAAATCCCAATTACTGATAACTCTCAAAGCGGGTCATTACAAACGATGATGAACTGGAAGAATTGAATAATGTAGTGCGTACTTATGAAAATGTATAACACCACTTTGAATAGACTTAATGAAATAAATAAATAAATACATGTATGTGGCCTGGTATTATGCAGATCAGTGATAATTGGGTACCAATCTATTTTGATGTCTTTATTTGTGTTGTCTACATGTGTAGCAACAGATAACTGTGCAGATTTGAGATAATCTTCGCTAAGCAGCAGTTTGTTCAGTAATGATGATGTCAACACAATAACCTCTGCTAGTATGCAGGCCAGATGGCCAGTCAAGTTGCCCTTTCAGATCCCTGCTATGCTCGGTGAGGGATGGTGACATGCCTTGCGTGTGTGTATGTGCATCTGCAGATGCAACTGCATGTGTATAAGCTGTTTTACACGTGTAATTTGAAGCATGGTAAGTAGAATAATGCCATCCTCCATCATATCACAACATGCACATGTAGTGATCTCAGTTACATCATCAGTGATGGTTGTCCCTTGTGATTTGCAATCAGGTTGAAAAGGAATACTATACATGTCAGTGGTGAAAAGCTTCAGGTATTTTAAAGGAGCATGAGGCAGGATTGAGGCAGTATTTATGAAAAAAAATTGTATACATTTTAAGTTTTCTAGTAATAATGTCAGATGAAGCGTTCCAAACCCAAAAGAATGAGCCCTCTAGCGTATCTCTCTGTTGCCTTGAACAGGCTGTGTGCTGCAAAATGTGCTGCAATTCGGGAGCCGAATTTCCCGCGCTGTCCTGCGGATGTGACGTCACATGACGCTGCATGCGCGTTCTCCCCGTTCTCCCGTGCCGGCTTCGCTGTTGGCTGCAGTACCCCCGACAGCCGTTGTGGCGAAGGGTGGCGCTAGAGAGTCTCATTTCTTAAAAGGAGCCTCATGCTCCTTTAAAGACAGCATAAAAAAGGAGCAAGAGTACCTGGCTGCAGGCAAGATGGCCGACAAGGGCGCCGCCATACTTCCATCCATACCGGAAGTCCATACCGGAAATTGGTCACTTCGTTAATATATTTTTTTTTAAGTTAACATTTGCAAACAGTACAATGATAACAAAACTTCACATTATGCAATTTCACGTTGAATTATAACATTTAAAGAGTATTACTCAAATAAAAAACAAAACCAATGCATACCGGAGGTCTGTACAAACAATACAACAATACAAATATTGTTCAAATATGACGGAGGTAGTTTAAAAGCAGCCATAAAACGAAAATTATAAAACATTATTATAAAACATTATATAACATAACGTACTTACTAATAACAATGTTTTTTTTTAAACTTATTTATGTATATAACAAAATAAAAAACATGTATGTGTGTGTATATATATATATATATATATATATATATATATATATACATATAGCCTACGGAGGTAGTTTACAATAGACTAGTTTACAAGCAGCGATTCGAAAATGATAAAACAAACACACATTGGCCTGGTTTCCCATATATATATATATATATATATATATATATATATATATATATATATATATATATACATACATATATCTCTCTGGGGGGGTCAGACTTAAAAAAGGCTCCCGCTGGCCATCATGATCTCAGCCTTCAGTCTGGTCATGCCCTCTCCTTCCAGGATTTTGATCATTATCTGAAAAACAGTTAAATGATCCAATCATACTCTAACGTGTGCACTGTTTTGGTTTTATGTTTTCCAAAGGAATCAAATATTGACCACCTAATAATTTCCTTCCATTTCCCAAGGAAGCTCTATTGACAACATGTGTGTGTTTTATCATTTTCTGCTGCTTGTCATTTTCTGCTGCTTGTAAACTAGTCTATTGTAAACTACCTCCGTAGGCTATATATATATACATACATGTTTTTTATTTTGTTATATATGTATATAAATAAGTTAAAAACACATCATTATTAGTAAGTACATTTATATTATATAGGCTATATATGTATAAAAAAAATATTAACTGGAAGAAGGTCTGGCTCTCACCTAACCAATACCTGGTGACAAACAAAGTTAAAGAAATTTCATTTAAGTTAATTCATTAATTCTATCCTACAAATGATCACATTGTAAAAAGATTCAAAAGAAATATCGATTCAAACTGTACTTTTTGTTCTGCAAATTCTGAAACGATGACTCACTTATTCTGGCTGTGCCCCATTGTTCAAACTTTTTGGAGTGATATGTGTAATTTTGTGTCGGAAAGAATTGATATTGATTTTAATTTATTTTGGAAGGATGTGTTGTTTGGTGTTTTTGACCATGTAACAATTAGAACAAAGCCAAAAGAAACATTTATTATTAATTTGTTGATTATCCTCGCAAAATTCCACATCCACAAATCCAAATTCTTACGCAAAAAAAAACATTATTTTTTACTTTTCATTGTGAATTAAAACAGTATCTGGACTCTATTAAGTTTTCTACTAATTCAAAAGCAATCAAAACCATCAATGTATGTAAATGTTTTGGCTTTCTGTTATAATGTGTTGTGCTTTTTGTTTGGTTTTTTATTTGAGTAATACTCTTTATATGTTATAATTCAACGTGAAATTGCATAATGTGAAGTTTTGTTATCATTGTACTGTTTGCAAATGTTAATTTAAAAAAAAAAAAAAATTAAAAAAAAAAATATATTAACGAAGTGACCAACTTCCGGTATGGACTTTCGGTATGGATGGAAGTATGGCGGCGCCCTTGTCGGCCATCTTGCCTGCAGCCAGGTCCCTCTCAAAAGGAGGCATAAGCAAAAACTGCTTTTTGACCGACTGAACTAAAACACTCTGGGGCTACAAGATTATTTCAGCCCCGTGTCTTTTTGTGTTTCCACTGAGGTTGAAGGTTCAGGAGAAGAAAATCAAGACCAATGACGGTCCTCACTGGAGTGTCAGCACTGCTGTAGTGCTTACACTGTTATACCAGGAAGTCTGCTTCAGCTGTGTTAACTCAAAACACGTTATAAAATAAATGAATAAATCTGTTAAAATAAAAATTGAGATTTTTATTGTTTATGTTTTTCTTTAGAAAGTATAGCTGGCGTGAAACAACCAGTGAACAATTCATTACTCGTCACTATCCGACAGTACTCTTGTCCTAGGTGGTAAAATTTGAAGAAATATGCCTCATTTCCTTTAATTTAGATCAGTTAGTGTTAAACAATAAAATGCTGACAATACTCCACCAGTCTGAAAGCACTGCAAGCTCCAACCGTAGTGTATAGGAAGAAATGGACAAACCTGTGACATCACCCGGAGGTTTTTTATTTTTTATCTTTAAGCCTCCTTTTTCTCATACTGCAAGGTGCCAAGTTACAAATGGGTGGAATGAGCAGGCCTGGTGGACAAAGGGAACATGCCCACCTCGGTTCAGTTGCCACAAGTTAGCTATTTTAGCTCAGCTCATGCTAACCTATGATGGTAACTCATGTTACTTGACATCGATTCTGATCAAATCTGTCCTAATTTCTGAAGCATCCACCTATGTTTTTGGGACCTTCTTTCCTTGCAGTACAGGAGGAAACATACTGTATCAAAGATCGTAATACCCACAGTAGTGACTGCCTTGTGTAGGTAACTATGGGCTCGCTGAAGCAGGCACTTGATGGAACCTTTAATCCAAACTGTAAGGTGCTTCTTTGCAAATTCAAGTGGGCCAACAAAAGTCTCTCCAGACTATAGTCGTAGACCGTATATACAGTAGAGAACTGGACAAACCCTCTGTGATGTCACACATGGGTACTGAAGAATACCTTTGAGGCCCAACTTTCAGAGCTATCTAATCAACACTGTCCAAGTCTATCCAAAAATAAGGGGAATATGACACAACCACCTTACCCCCAATTATCAGAAGCCAGTGATATTAGCTTAGCTCATGCTAAGTTAGGATACCAACCGTATATACCTTACATTCATTCATTCATTCATTCATTCTTAGTGAATCCATCCAGCCATCCTTGTCTATCAACATGTAAAAGAGGAGCAGCTGAGTTAAATACAGGACTGCTGGCTCTCGCTGGCCAGGGCTCCAGCTGGTGCTCCGGCTGGGCCACCTTCAAGCCATGACCCTTCCAGGCCAACCCAGAGCCAGTTGCAACGAACACCATATTGTCTAATTATTCTCTTAGGTCTTTATATAAAAAGTCAACTCAGTTCAAATGAGGACAGCAAGTCATTTGATGCAATAAAGAAAAAAAGCACACCCCTGAATATGCATTAATATTTAGTTTATTATTTTTTTAACTGATGAGGTACATAAAAACTCACTCCCTGAAGGTCATGAATGCTACTTAAAGGCTGCTACACACTGCGTCAGACAAACGATGACTATAATTGAAGAATCATGGAAATATCTGTTATTGCAGGTCCAAATCAGCTGTCTAGTCCAAAGTTGGTCCCTTCTCCTGAATCATGACCACGAACACATTCTTCTTTGCCAGTTATTTTTGTAAAGCATTTTCAGCACATATAAAAGCTACAGAGCAGTTCATTTTCACTTATTTATTTACTGCTCCACAGGCTGATGGCACAACCTACACCTCGCTGCACCAACGCGCTTCGTCATACACTCTGTGCACATTGTTCTTGACATTTCACCCAAGATTGTACAGTGTGAGATGTAATGATTTTATGACACTGCAAAAGGCGTGCAGTTTGCGGTGGGGATAAGGAGACCAAAACACCTAGTTCATTGTAAATTGACTCACTTTTGGAGCTACCCCCTGCTGGCTTTTCAAGGAACTCCTCTTCTCCTTTAGTTTTTATGAGGAGAACAGGAGGCGGCACCTTGGCCATAACATATGGAAAGACATAGTAACTGGTCTATAGTTGCTGGTGTTAATGAACGAGATTTTGGCCCAAATGTATGTGGCCCAAAAGAAGAATTTGACATCTGGCTGGAGAAAATGATGCCCTGGTCCGTGGAAAACAAGTTGTTTGGCAGACCTAGCTCACCTGCTCTGCTTCTCCTGTCTCCTCTTTCTGCTTTTCTCCTTCGACACACACATGCATGCACTCACAGTTTCTGTGTGGCAGAATTGTTCCAGTCCATTTCAGTGTTAAGAGGCAGTTTTCATCTAACCAAGAATCAAAAGCTTTGTCCAACCCTATAATTGTTAGAGGCATATGAAGGAAGGCATTTCACTTCAATAAAATATGGCCATCTCGTGAATATAATGAATGCAAATGCGTTTAAACCACTGAATCACAAGGTGCCCTGAGACGACAGAGTCTGCAGGGCCGTACTTGTCTGTGTTCTGTCTCTCATTAGTGTCTAATACCTGGCTCCCTTGATATGGCCCTGAAACCTCCTGATGGAACATTCATAATTGATTCTGATTTGATCCCCTCATTACCAACAAGTGACTCCATATTGTCATGCGCTCATTCAGCTCCACAGGGCAGATCCTTAAAATGCAAGTTTTAGCTTCACTTTCTTTCTTATCTGTGTGTCTATCTCTTTCAATACATTCATACAAAAAAAGTTTTTGAAAGAGAAGACGTTTAACTTCCTTTGGAGCAGGGTTGTCATAAAATCGGTTATTCACAACTTCATTATTGTAGTCAAATGAATTAATGATGGCAATATTATTGTGATTTTTATATAAATATTTTTAAAGTTTTATTCACAATTCTCTGTCAGCTTATAGAAGTGAAAAAGCCAACGAGGAATCTTCTAAGCAAAATATCCACAATCTATTAGTCAACATCAGTCAACACTAAAACAATATCACCGGTGTTGAGCATCTTTAGAAACTATTCTCATCACTTTTTTAAACCATGGCCTCTCTGCTCTTTTAAAGGACATCATATATTTTGCTATTAATAATAAAAAATGAATGATGGCATCAGCCTACAGTTGAACTGCCAGTGTCTGCTGTCCCTTAATATTCATTGTTTCATACAGGGTTAACTGACCCCAAGCTATGGCTCCCTCTTGAGAAATAACCAGGAGAGAGAAAATGCTTTAAAGTCCAACACTGTTATAAACTTTAACTTTAACAACACAACTGAGAGTTTAGCACAAGTTTTCCCATTTCTGACTGTAGCAAAAACCGCAGGCTCATAGACATACAAGTGAGTAAGCATATTAGTGGTTTCACAACACTTTAGTGCTCTAACGTGGATCAACTCCCTCGGAGTCTTGAAATGAATTGAATAATACCAAAAGGGATTATTTCAATATAAATTATTTAGAAAAAACAAATTGATAGTTCACCAGCTGTTGAAAATTAAGAAGTATAGCAGAGAGAGTGGTGTGTTTTTAAATCTTCAGGGGTTGCCATGAATCTATTGGGGTGTTTCTTGTGCAGAGGAAATAACTGCACTGATAGCATCATATGCAGCCTGCTCAGGTAACATGGGTACATTTTCTCAGTACACAACATGGAAAAAGAACATACAGAAAAACAATGCTTTGTCTGTGATGCATAGACGCTCCTACACAGTAACATTTCCAGAATTACATTATTTGTCATTAATAAGCACTGCAATCCCCCCTTCTTCTACATTTTCTGATCTGTCGAGGCAGTCCATTTCTGCTCATACTGAGTGTATTTTCATTTGCAGGGGATCCAGGCAGTTTTTCAGGGGCTGGATTAACTACATGTGTCTCCTTTGCCTGGAATGGCAATGCAAAAGAGGCCATCAGGAACTTATCACGAACCTTTGGGCAGTGAAAAACTTTCATGTTGTAGGAGCGGTACTCAGATCAGCCTGGAAAAACCACCTAAATTCAACCCTCTCACATGAACATAAATCACATAAAAAGAAAACTAATTTAAACCATTTGGATCAGAAACACTTTGTTCTATGTACATTTGATAAAGATGGAAATTATAAGAAAAGATGATAGATGGACCAACGAGAAAGTTCAGGAATAAAGGTTAATGAAAAATCTATAACATAATATTTATAATATAAATATAAATAATCTTTTAATCTCAATTGTTACCACTGCTTAGTATTAAAAAAAAGAAAAAGAAAAAAAAACCCAAGTAGCATCCGATCTACGTTTACTTGTTTCTTCTTTTCTTGCTTTCTCCGCTATATTGTTCTTTTTTGTCTCCCTCTATGCTTTCGGCCATATAAAACAGCAAAAAAGGGACAATGCACCACCACATGGTAATCGGTGTTACATGTTTCGTCAGTGGTTTCTGTGTAGCGCATAAGTGCCAACCATCTATTGGCGCTTTTCCACTAGCACCTACTCAGTCCGGCTCGACTCGGTTTGGCGACTCGGGGTCCGACCGTGCCGAGTAGATACTTTTTCTGCAGAGCAACTCTGGTGTCGACTTCTTGTTCATTCTATTTGACAAGCAATGGCAGCGCAAACGTCTGTTTTGTGATCCAACTCTGAGGCGCAGACGTTCATAAACCTGGTGGCTGAGGAGAGAATTTAAAGGGATCTACACGGGGCGATAAGGAACAAAAAGATCTACCAGAAGCTTTCTCAGTCCATAGCTGCTCACGACTACCAACAGACTTTTCAGCAGCGCCGAGACAAGCTAAAACAAAATGAAAAAGCTTTGCGGCTTGAAGCTTCTCTCACTCTATATTGAACACACGCCACAGACCAAGCACATACAGTAAGGTAAGGTAAGGTAGACTTTATTCATCCCCGAGGGGAAATTCATTTGTCACAGCAGCACGACACAGAACAGAAATAAACAGGACACACGAATAATAAATAAATTACATAAAAAACATAGAAAGACTGTACTCTGCTTGCTGGATAAAAAAACATTAAAAAAACAGTACCAGTGTTGAGTTGAGATGAGTCTAGCTGAGAAGGTACTAGGGGAAAAGCGCCATAACTTCTCATGTAGAAGTAAGATTGGTTGCAGGCTGCAAACCGAGTCAAACTCCCATGTTAAAATGTCCAACTTTAGAGCAGAATTAAACATATTTACAACCTTGTTTAAAAAGACTCTGCTCTCAGTTGTTCAATTTCACACCCATGAAATCACTTAGGGCGGTGAATATTTTTGTACCAATCCAGGAGAATTTATATAAAGCATTAAAATGTAATTTTGATATGACTGATTGACAGTTGGCTCAGCCAATGGCTAGCCGCTATCACTTCCTCATCCGTAATCATCATGGTACTGTGTTTAGCGAAGCAACCAGCCATTTGTATGAACCCAGCATCGGCTAAACATGACGGTAATCTCTTTATTTCTCTGTCGAGTCAACTGATAGCTAAAGTTTACTTTAAATTGATATACAGGGGGGCGTGTTCCTGTCGGCTTGCTGACCAACATGGCTGCACCCCGTACAAAGAAAAGGGGCCTTCAAAACCGCTATTAAGAAAACCAGTGGGTCACATGACCTAGGGCTGGGCGATATGGACCAAAAGTCATATCTCGATATTTTCTAGCTAAATGGCGATACTCGATATATATCTCGATATTTTTTCTGTGCCTTAATTGGGGTTTCCCCCAAAGCATTATAGCATTAGCATCTCTGTTAGCTTCATTTTTTTCTGAGGCAAACCCTTAAAAAAACAGTCCGTTTTAATACAAAGCCTCGTGCCAAATGTCACACAGGTTCCTTTATTGACAGAGGTCTGCACAATATCAAAATGTATAAAACAAATGAAATAAAAATACACTTCCTGCATATATATAATAAAAATGCTTCTTGAATAAAATAAAACAATTATCCCTTTCCTGCATAACAATTACATTAAAATAAACTGTGCAATTAATACAATGTAGACAGTAACAGGCAGACTTTTCCACTGAGGTTGACAGTTGTGCAAATAACAAAACATTTGTGCAAATCTCAAATAAAACATTCAAGTCAATTTGTCACAAAATAAGCTATATCAAAATCATTAAAAAAAAAAAAATGTAAAAAAAAAATATATATATATTTTTAAATCGATATAAACGATATTGTCTCGTACCATATCGTGTTTGAAAATATATCGATATATATTAAAATCTCGATATATCGCCCAGCCCTAACATGACCTAATGCTTTGTCCATTGTTTATTACAGTCTATAGTAGCGCGACAGGTTAATGGAGACATGCTAACTGAAGGGGCTGAGAATGCAGTCGGTCCTGTTAGAGATTCCCGTCTGCTGGGTTTACCCGGGACCCCCGCTAATGGAAAAACTCCTATTGTCTTACAGTCACATGGCAACTACATGCTATTACAGTCAGTCATGTCCCTGCATTCTTAATATTACTGTTTCTATTATATTAAACTTGTATTATGTTAAAATCATTTTTTAAAAGTGCCAGAATTACCAGCAGGAATAACTTAAGTGGCATGGCGTCCATCAGGGATGTTGTTAGGCCTGGACACAGGCTGAGTGAAGGCCAGAAAGAGAGAGACAGGGAGAGACTTCTGCTGCTGGGATTGGTCAGGAGTTTACTGATGAAGGAAAGGTACGATCAGAAAGGGGAACGAGTCTGCAGTTGCACAGTGTGGATAAATGAGTTGGTATCTCTCAATTTTAGAAAAGCCCACAGTGGTCACAGAAATAACTTGAAACTGACAAATGTAGTATTACATAATCATTTACTGAATAATAACTGATGAAAATCATGCCTTTTCAGACAGCATGTTTTAGCTCTCTGCACAGGTGTTCAAAGGGATTTAGATCAGGACTCACAGAAGGACACTTCAGAATAGTGCAATGTTTTGTTCTTAGTCATTGGCTTGGCTGTACCATCTAGTCTTCTTTTCTTTGAGGGCTTCATTTTTGCATCTGTTAATATAGAGCTGATGTCACTTCAGTTCATTCCAGATCTGTCTCATCTGTTCAAAGGACATTCTCTCAAATGCTTTGTGGCTTGCCAATATGTGTTTAGACAAATTCCAATCTGGCTTTTTTATGATTTTCTTTCAACAGTGGAGTCCTCCACGGTCGTCCGCTCTCGCTCAAACATTGATGGATGGTGTGATGACACTGATGTACCTTGACCATGGAGTTCACCTTGAATCTCTTTGGAAATCGTTCTCAGCTCTTTAGTACCCATTTGTACCACCCATATCCTCAGTTTTCATCAATTTTCCTCTTGCGACCACATCCATGGAGGTTGGCTACAGACCTGCGGATCCAAAACTTCACAGGAACATCAAGCGTCTCGGAGATGGACTTCTGTTCTGCGGCCTAATTTATCAATGGTTTATCAAGTGGAGACTTGATCAAATCTCTTCAAAAATCCTAATTTTGAATGTTGCTACTGACATTAGAAATGAGGATCTATATTATAACACTGTCCAAAGTTAAACTTGGACAGTATGAACAACCAAATGCACAAGCCTGAATTTGTTTTTTTAGTAGCTGCTTACCATATTCTTATTGTTAATACAATAACACAATTTTATTCTTGTTACAGTTGTTCCCCATTTTGTTTACTCATTTTGACATCCCCATTTTGGAATATAAATTTGAGCTTCTTTTCTGTCCTTCACTCCCTTTGTTTCCCTTTGTTGCTTGCATACACAACGCCCTCACTGGCACACACACACACACACACACACACACACACACACACACACACACACACACACACACACACACACACACACACACACACACACACACACACACACACACACACACACATTCAGGTATCTGTGCATTTTTTTCTGCATATCACACAAAACAGAAGCAGCAGGATGGTCTGTTTTGCAAATGAAGGCAAAACTAATGATATGAAATCTGCCAGGGTGACAATCACAGATGCAGAGGATCTGCAGTCCTTTTCCAAAAAACACATTTCTTAAACAGCAGCCAAATACATAGAACCTGTATATAGCACAGTGTTTTCCTGTATAATTTTCTCTGTCCAGGACTACATCCTCTTGAGAATAAGTTCTTGTTCTATTAGTGGGTGGGGAGGTCAGGGACTGTTCTTTGACACTGAAAACACTACACTCGTGTAATGAGATAACAAGCTCAGTAGCCCTGACCTTGTCTAATGGCACTTCGGTCATATTTGCCAAATGGTGTTTGGAGTAATCCCCACTACGGAACCGATATAGATATATTGAAAACAAAGCAATAAGATCCACAGGGGTGTTTATTGTTGGCAAATCCCAATTACAACTCATTCACAGTGGGGGCCAAATAAGATGGATGCTATTACTGACAGAACAAGCTCCTCTGTTCCCTCATCAGGCCAAAGGAACCTTCTACACTTTGCTCTATAGCCTGATTTGATCACAAGGGTTCAGGTGTTTTGCTTTCATTAAATCCACAAATGCCTGAGCGTGAATAGACTTTGGGCAGGACATAAAACTCCAAATGCAGCAGAAGGGAAGGCCATCAAAATTCTGCAGGGATCATCCCGGACGGTCCCTCATGGGCCGTCCTCCTTGGAGGATGACCTGAAAATGCGCTCCTGGTAATGCAGTGCAAGACACTAAAGGGATAAATACCTGGCTGACAAATAAATGCGTTGTAAAAAGGGCATTAATCGCCAGCTTTGTGAGACGTGTGTCCTTATGACAAAGGAGGGAGACATTTGTCAGTCTGTTCCACAGATGGCCCCACAGAGCTCTTGATGAATCACCTCCACCTTGCTTTAACTGGCCGCAGAGGTGGCAGCATCACAATCTGCGGGCATCTGGTATCCAATCTACTGCAAGGGTGATATTTATAGAAAAAAAAAAGAAACCTTTGCTTTCTTTAAGATAAATAGTTTGGTTTATAAGGGAAAGTACGTGCTTTCATGCACATTTATGATACACTTAGCACGTTTCCTACTGGATTCAGCTTATAGCCATTGTTATTAGTTGACAATGTGCACACACAAAAGCGTGGATAAATTAGGGTTATAACTATGACTTTGTTGACCCTTTGTGTTCTTTGAATGATTCTACATTTCAGCAATTAATTTGGTGTGTACACAGTTGTTACTACAGACATATACAGTATACAAATTTAAAGGGGACCTATTATGGCATCTAATACCTATTTTAAACAGGCATTGAATGTCTTCAAAATGTCTTATTTTTGCTAAATAAATTAGAAATTCAGCCTCTGAGCCATGTCTTTATCTTCCCATTCTCTAACCTCATTATCTATGCAGGATATGCAGGAGTGGGCGGGAGGCTATGATAATGAGGCACTGTGCTGATTGGCTGCCTGAATGACGCGATACACCGCTACGAAAAAATGTCAGAAGCTCCGGCCGGCGGAGTTGTTGTTGTTGTTCCGGCCAGAGTTAGTTGTGGGCGTGGTTTCACACATCGGAGGCCAACCGATGCAAATTGCATTTTGGTTACGTAACGAAAGGGAGCAGAATCTGAACGGCTCGTAGAAGCCACATCACACTGGATGGCTCATCCGGGCGGCTGTACAGACACTGCAGAATTTGGTTGCTTTCCTCCTTCTCTGAGTTGGCAGGCTGAGGGCAGACCACTTTATATATGTTAAAGCAAGAAAAACATGTTTTTCATAATAGGTCCCCTTTAAATCACAAACACCTTCCTCGAAAGCGATTTTGGTAAATAGTAAATTAGGCCTTAAACAGCTATCAATCATTTTGTGAATGTACGAATATGATAAAATTATTTGAATTTGATTCAGAAAAATCTCAAAATGAGCAGCCGGGATTTCTCCTTTTGTATCGGCCAGTCCTTGTAGTTATTTCCAAAAGTATAAGTCACAAAGTCCATCTGACAATGGTGTATTTCCAGACGAGGAGAAATCGTGATGGACCCAAGATATGAACCCCGCTCACTCTCACCAAGCAGAGTGACCCTGACTCCCTTAATTGCTCGTGTGGTTCACCGAGGATGCGATTAATCACGGGCCAATTAGCCAGTGGCACCTGTGCCACTGCTGGCTGGGAGTGTGAGCAACTCCAGCGAGAGTCAGTAGCACTTTGCTTGCTAGTTCGTTAAAGTGTTTCAGTGACTTTCCCACTTTGTGTTTTATTTTTATTTCTCTTGTGCTCAGCGTATCCTGCAAAGGACTCCCTGCAAGCGAAAACAATCAATTATGCATGCCATAAAATATGTATATCCCTGCCTTTGTTTATTCGATTGCCGTACACTGATATCTCTTTTTCGCTTCCCAGTGTTCACAAAGAATGTTAAGGCCGACTCTTTCTTACTTGTACTGTAGCTCTGCCTCGTGCTATTAAGCCCTGACTCCCGCTGACACCTCTGACCTGCTGTTGGCTTCCTGTGTGACATAACTGCAAAAACTCCTTTCTGCATCTGCCAATCAATAATCTCCCCTCCTCCTACCGAGCCTACGGGGACACTTCCCTTGGCACCTCAGAGTATCTAAATCCTTTTACAGCGAAGCCTTCTGGCCCTATCTCAGCTGACTGATGATGCTGTGTTATACATTGAACCGACAAAGAGAATAGACACTCTGGAAATCCTCCATCCAGAGAAGGAGAGGAAAAGAGGATCGTCTAAATGTTGGCTTGGGACGGACGAAAAAGTCTACTCATGACTCAAAGACACGCATCAGGGCCAGAGTTCGGAGGGATTAGAGTGCATAATAGATGTCAGACAAGGGAGCAGTGATGCGGTCCCAATTCAAATACTGCCCGCAGCCTCTAAGCTTTCCCCACCAAGAATCGCAGGAGAAATAATGTTAAGTTGTTTTTGCTTGTGGGAAGGCACTAATAGCCTCTCAGGATAATCCCATACTACTGTCAGTGCCCCCATCTTTGATTCAGCGGGAAAGCTCCAGTGTAATCTTGAAAGGATTTTTCACGACCGTCATAGCCTTTGTTCAGAACTCGGAGACTTCCTGCTCGAATATGACTCCAGGGCATTTCAAGTCTTTCTCCTCAGCATTAAAGCAAACACTCCTCTATTGTGAGCTTTCTCCAAAACTTAAATTACGAGAGCTCAACTGATACTTTTTTAATGATGCAAATTAAAGACATACACTGTTGCTGCTCGTCTGCTTTAAAGGGTGTTTGTTTATCTCAATGTTGACAATGTGCGGTATCTTAATGTAATATGAACGAAAAGATTAGGCCTTGACCACTGACCCTAAACACCGCTAAGCCACATGGAGACAGATAGGGCTATTAAAGTACCATAATGGAGGGAGAAAAGTGACACCAATTAGATTAAATGTGCTAGATATTCACCAGGCTTTTTTCCTCTTCTAATTTCTCCTGGCAGAGAACCAGAGAGCAACTCAGACTGGATAACACAAGATAATGATCTCATTACAGCTCAGACTTCTTGTTTGGACGGAACCTGAGAGGAGAGGAGGCATGAACCATGACTAACTCACAAATACACATGCACGCGTTGGTCAAACAGTACAATCAGCTGAGGTTTCTCTGACAGGCCCCGTCTGATATCTGAGTGAATATTTATTTCAAGGCCAGTCAGACTATCAGAGGAATATGCTCCACATCTTGCACTCCCTGAATTATTAAGCATCTTAAATTTTTACCAATCCCCAACGGTCCCCCCAGCAATAATTAAAGAAGTTCAGTTGGAAAAGCTGTGTAACATTCCCCTTGATGAAGGTAGACAAGGTACAATCATTACATTGCACTCCGGAGAGCACGATTGCCAGATCTCTGCAGTGCTTTCTTGTTTTGTCCATAGGCTCAATGCAATGATTATACCTTTTTTTCTTTCTAGCAAAATAAAAAACCATGTTACCTCAAAGTTAACAGTTTCATTAGTACGTTTGGCATGAAGTGTCAAGGTAATTTTGTAATTGGCACAACTCTCTGTGAATCTTTATGCAATATATCTGTTGCATACAATTTAGATAAGGAATTCTTAAACAAGCTTTTGATGCCACTGTGACCTCGGTTTTAAAATAGTGTTAAGTTTTAGTTCAATTGTGGACTCAAGAGCGAGACTCAGACCAATGTAGCAGCAGTATGAGTTTATTGATTGGTTTGGAGATCTGGAGGGTGCAGATCTTAAAGATGAACACAAAGACAGGCTGAGGTAAGTGATCAAGTATTTTCAAAAGGATCCAAGAGATGACCAAATACTCTTTACCCAATGTCGACATTGAACTGTCTGGCGAGGAGTGGGGGTGGAAAAAAGAGCTTTTATCCAGGAATGGTGAGAATATGGCTTTTCTTTCCTCCACTTGGTTGACAGCAAATTTTACCGGTGTAAGTGCACCAAAGACACATTCATGGCACTTTGTGTTCCAGCGTGACGTAGCAGCAATCTGAGGTCGTTTAAAAAATGTACAAAGGTATAAAACCAAGAATCTCTTTCTTTATAACTCTTCTGTGTGTGTGCGTGTGTGTGTCTGTGTTAGTGTAAAAACATAATAAATTAATCCAATTTAATTACATAAATGCAGTCTCAGATAAACAACAACTAACTTCATCCATGTGCCATTATTTATCTAACAAAAATAAAATTAAGAAAGAAGGAAGAAATTGATGTGGGCAAAATCGAGTAACTCCCTGCTGCTTCCATAGGATTTAAGAGGGGGTAATGCAGTGAACTGCTGCTAATGATGCTTTGATCGTCAAGCAGACCTCTTTAAAAGGAGATGTTTTGGCAAATCACTTGTCTGCAGCATACAGATATGACACACGAATGGTGTGTTTTGTTTTAGTTCTGTCTTAAAAAAACAAATGTTTAACTTCCTGGATTAGATTCTGCACTGCATCTACTGTCTTTCTGTCTTTCAGACTGTACTTTCTACCGTCTTCTCTTCCATCCAAACTCGGAACAGTGCAGACTTTGAAGCAGATGCCACAAGTTAAAAGGCAGACGTCATGAGTCACATTTGGTCTGATGAGTTACTGGGGCGCTGTGGTCCATCTGCTCTCATAAGACACTGCTCTCTGGTTGCCAGCCTCCTACCAGTCTGGCTCCACTCTGTTGTAACGCTTTCTAAAGTGCACTCATTAGGGTTGAGAAGAGTACAAAAAACCCCCCCAAAACAATTATAGCAAATTAAGTCATTTGAATAATTAAAATTTTAGTTAGCAGAAGTTTAAACACGGTCGAAAAGGACAGAACAGGCTGAAATGTTGTGCTCTTATCCAACAGGCAGCTGTAAGATTGGTGTATTATGCAGCAGCAACATAGATTTTAAAGAAAATCCTGAGTTGGCTTTTGTGTTTCTTACTGAATACAAAACGCAGTAAAAAGATTTTCTATCAGTTCTTAATACTTGATTCAATAAAATCTGGTTCAGATGCAACATAAATCTATAATGCTCACAATGGACTGCTTGGATTTATGGAAGCTGTTTGTTCACTTTGGTTTGGAAACATCTGAAAACGTATAACTTGCAAAAACAACTGGCATATTTCTAAAGGGTTTGGTCCTTTTTTGTGACTTGTATTATGTCTATTTGAATAATGCAAGCAGGTTTTCTTTTCTTTTTAAAAGCTTTTTTTCTTAAAAGGAACTGTTGATGCTTTTCTCCTTACATGATTGACATAATTAAGCACTTTCATTTATTTAAATTAACTTTTGTTAATTTAAAAGCTCTACTTTACGCTATTCCTCTAAACATAACCCATCATTGACTATGTTTACATGCAGTCAAAATTAGGGTTATTGCTAATATTCCGATTACTGAGACATTCGTTTACATGGTAATTAATCATTCGGGATATCTGGATCAAACCAGCGACGCACGGAGAACATGATGACGCAATTACCGTCATTTCCGCTTCTTCTTCCTGTATCCAAATTCAAAATAAATGCTGCTTTGCACAACTTTTCGCTCACCTTCTTGTAAATCTGGTAATCCGGTACTTTCTACCGTCTACAAATACCCAAATGTTCATATCTTTCATTACATTCATAAAGTGATTACCGTATTTTCGCGACCATATGGCGCACTGTGTGGAAAGGCGCACCCTCAGTTTTGTGTGTCATTTTTGGTTTTAAAACACACATACGGCGCACCGACCCAAAAGGCGCCGTCTACGGAGACGGAGCTGCACACACAGGCGTTGCAAAACACACGCGCTAAAAATAGAGCGGAAGCAAAACTTAGTTTGATATTTTATTTCACTTTTCACATCAATCAAACCCTTCAAAGGTTCATATTCTGTTTCTGCATTAAAGAATTTAAAAAAACCACCGGGTCGCCGCACATAAACCTGTCTCAGCCACCAGCCCTTTTCATTTCACTCTGGCTGGAAAAGTCTGTTTAGGCAACGCTTTTCTTTTAAAAATCACCATAGCCGGCAGTTTCTGTCCATCAGCGTGGCAGGCAAGCACAAGAGTAAATAAACTTTTCATACCCCGTTGTGCTGCGGATCCCGACCGCGGCGGTCCCGGGTCCCGCTCCGCTCCCGGGTCCTGGTCCCTCACCCCCCCCCCCGCTGGTCCCGCTCACACACACGCGCTGTCGGGGAGCCGGTACCGGGTTGTATCCGACAGGAGCTCCACTCGTTAATTCAGCTGCACCAGTCCGAATTTCCAGACCTGTCTCAGCTTCTTGATCATCATCATCCCTTCATCCAGCCCCCCCTTTTCATTCGTCCTTATAATGACTCCGGCTGGAAACGTCTTATGCAAAGTTTTTCTTTTAAAAATCACCATAGTTTCTGTCCATCAGCTGCGCCAGGCAAGCACCACATACATGAGAATGTGTGTGTGTCGCGCCGCGAATACACACACGCGCATGTCGGGGTCCGGTACCGGGTTTGTAACCGACAGATTTGGCTGCAAATCTCGGAGGGTGAAGCTGATCTGACCTGAGACGTACCCCAGAAATCCCTTCTCGCAAAGCGGGCAGGAACCAGGTCATCGGACCGCTTTGGGAACCAGGAAGTCGGGCTGCAGCAGCGCCCATCACCGCGGCTTTAACCGGGGAATGTGGACGGTTCCGACCGGCCGGGACCGGAGGAGCCCACATGGACTGGCTCCCGGGGAAAAAGCACCGGCATTTCAGCCGGATCTGCCCCGGGGAACCGGTGATCGGACCCGCAAACCCACGGCAGGTGCTTCCTCGGTTCCCGACTTGCAAAACACACGCGCGCTGCAGAACAAGTGTGCTTATTTAAATAGAGCGGGAGCAAAACTTAGTTTGATTGTATTTTGTTTCACTTTACACATCAAGAAAATCCTTAAAAGTTTTCATCATCTGTTTCGCATTAAACAGCTCAGTGGAGTCTCATTCACGTCGCAACTCACGGGGGCTTCACCCGCCCCCTTCTCTTTTTACCATTCACATGGTGGCCAGCCTTACATTACCGTAATTCAGGTAATAGACACGGCGCACCGTTTCTTAAGGCGCCCGGCACATTTAAAAAAAAAAAAAAAAAGTTGCGCCTTATGGTCGCGAAAATACGGTAGTCTCCTCCTCAGTCCAAAAGTGTGGCGTGGTCTTGCGTTTCTCCATGTTTAGAAGTAAGTCCTGGACTCAAAAGACCAGGATTCCTTGCGAACAGAGCATGCGCAGAAAACAAATTCATGTTCCGCTTGATGGGGATATTCCGTTTGGCGTTTACATGACCGAATATTCGGGTTTTAAAAGGAGTAACCCAAAGGTCATATTCGGGTTTTTAAAAACCTAAATATGAGCAAATTCGGTGTATTCAAAGGAGTTATGGGTGTTTACATGGCCGTGCAAAACCGAGTTATTGCTAATATTCAGGTTTTAAAAGGGCTATTGACTGCATGTAAACGCAGTCAGAGTTTTGAGAGAGTGTCATATCTCTCTCAAAACTCATGAACTCAAATCTAGGCCTCACAGTAGGCCTGGCTAATTGATTTAAAACGAATCGAAATGGACATTCAGAACCTATGATCATGGTAATTATGATCATGGTAATCATGCTCACGTGAGGGATTTCAAAAACTTTCTTTTCTTCTGTTTTTGCTTTCTCCCACTGTGTTAACATGTCATTCCTTTTAAAAATATACTGCTGCATGTACAGTATAGTCACATGACTCTGCCTTGTCCACACCGCAACCTGGAGAAGAAAGTAACACACAGAGAAAACTGACCAACTCCAACAGTTTATTCAAAAGACACATGTAGTATCTGTCATTCACACACACTGAAGAAGACACTGAACAAACAAGTGTATTCAAACACTTAAGACAGCCAGTTTCAGTAACCAAAAGGCTAACAGCACCAGTCTGTTTCAACACCTGTAGCTACAGAACACGAACGCTCGAAGAAACAGCCAAGAAAGAAGCAAACCTTTCTTTTTCCAGTAAAAATCCAGATAAAACCTAGTTAGTGACGTGATGAGAGGATGACAGCAAAACAAGCAAAGAAGATTTGAGGTGAAACGTTGAATTAATGGTGATGCTGATTTGAAGTCACATCATCCTGCCCTGCCTCACAGCTTGAAGAATAAATGCTTAAGGCTTGGATCTAAATGTGCAAAGACGTCACAGGAGGAAAGCTTCAAAGAACAGGAACATTGCAAATATACAAACTTGATCACTTAGACCCCATGTGTAGATTAAATGACATTTTACAAACATTACTCACGTTATTGTGAAGCAGGAAAGTAGTACTCAAGTCTGACTTTTATTTTAAGCACTTGTGACTTGACTCAGCCTTTAGCATTGTTGACGTGGATTCGGACTCGGACTTTTGCTTTAACTTTAACCGGCTCAACCCACTGAGCTATCCAGGGCCATGGTTTAGTTTTCCTTACCACTGTTTGGCTTAAAGTTTTTCTCCCTCTGGGGGAGTTTTTAACTGCCATTGTTTATGTAATCATTGCTCGGGGGTCATGTTCTGGGTCTCTGCAAAGCACAGAGAGACAACTTCTCTGGTAAGAGAGGCCATATAAATAAAATGTAATTGAATTGACTTGACTACAACACTGCTGTGAAAGCATGAGTTTGTCTGTTTAGTTTGGGAATATCAGATTCGTAAAGGCAAACTATGTAAGTGTATCAGTCCAGACCAAATGGGGGCAGCTGGGAAATAGCCTCGACATGCAAGTACTACAGAACCTCCGCCAACGCAACTTCTTCTTCATTTCAGACTAAGAAAGTAGACCACATGTGACAATAGTTTGTTTGTGGGGCAAAGTATTTTCAGTGACTTTTTTTGTCAACATATCAGATCTCAGTTTAACATGTTCCAGTTGTTGTTTTTTTTAACACTGTTATTTATCATTTGGTAGATTTCTACACATTTAAAGTGTAAATCCCATAGTAGCTCTAAAAGTAGGATAAGGGATTTCTGGATTAAGTCATGTGCTGATATTTGAAACAAAACAAGAACAAAAACATAAAGACCTAACCAGGGTTTCCGTTGTCCGGTAAAATATGCCGAAGTCCGGTATTTTATAATCTCTCCGGTCAAAATGTCCGGTGAAAATACTCACTGGTGCTGCGGGACTAGAGTCCCCGGGAGTACCGCGGAGGGACACGCCGAGCCCCGGCGGAGGGATACGCCGAGCATCGGTGCCGGGAGCCGGGAGGAAGCGGAGCTGCGGCGCCGACATCCACGTGTGCGTTGATTTATGGTTCTGCGTCGCACTGACGCAGAGCCTACGGCGTAGAGTACGCATCGCTGCGTACCTTACGCCGTAGGTTACGCGCAAGCTTCTGCAATATTTATTTATTTTTTGAAGTTACGCTCGCGAGTCAATTGACGGGACTTATTTTATTTTAAATACCCTGTTTTTCAATAAAAATACAATTAAATGACTTGCATTGATATTGTACTACTGCATATGATTTATTTTTAACCTCAATAAATTCAAACAGCCTATGTGACCGGAATTTCAAACATTTGTCCGGTAAATTGAAACCCTGCCGGTCACATTGTCCGGTGCCAATTTTTTCTAGCGGAAACACTGGACCTAACTCTTTCTTACCCCTCTTTCCAGTACTCCGAGCAAACACATGCCCCATCATGGCCTTTCCCAAGCCCCTCCCCATCCCCTTCTGTTGACTGGCTGAATCATTGCTTGGTAGGCTTTTGAGGGTGAGTGAAGGGCAAAGAGATTTTCACAGTGACAAAAAGTGTTCAGGGTTGGCAACTGAGTAAAATCACTTACCTTCCCTTTAAGGACACGGATCTGATGGCCACTACTTGAATCTAAAAGCATTCATTAGATATTCTTTTGCAGCGAGGAGCAGGTCTTCCAGGTCAAAAAGTGTAGATCTACAAGATTCGACTTTGCAATTCCTTCTAATGTCAGGCCTAACGTAAGGGCAGCCGACCACATAAAACAGGCTTGACTTTGACTGACATATCTATGAAGCAATGTGCAAATGCAGGTTCTCATATCTTTCATTGACTGAACTCCTAGAAAGGCTGCTATCAGTTTTCTTTTCTCCCTTCAAATCACACAAAGTGGGTGCTATCATTAGTACGTCATGGTCCCAGTCATTTTCCTCAGACTTCCTCCATCTCGCTACCTTTTATTCTTTTCTTTGATGCCTTCTCTTTTTTTTACCTTCTTCTACTATGCTTTTAGACTGGCTGCGAATGAGGGCCTAAGTGCAAGGTTACCGTTGCTTTCAGTGCTCTAACCTCATGCTAAATCATAGCAGAGGAAAAATGATGGTCGGAGGGGAAAAAAGATATGATTTTGACCTAATCTTGTGACTTGCTGCGGCAGCTTTACGGAGAGTTATTGTGCCTCACGGTCAGATTTGGCTTCGAGTTCTTTCCTACTACCTTCATCTTCATCACGATCCACAATGCGTTTGTAAATTGCATGAGTGTGTGACCTGAGTGCAAACGTACAGGGCTTTCCTCCACATGATCACATTGACTCCAGTCTGTCAATGCATTTACATGACAATGGGAATACACTATTATTCGACCACTCGGGCTGTAACTGTAGTTTTAAAATGCATCTTACCATCTTCGTTAATCTTAAATTGACTTGAACCAAACTTCTCCTTGATGGACACACCAAGATAATGCGGTTGAACTGGGGCTACCTGCATGTAAACGTTTAATTCTTCTGAATTTGGCTTAAGCATTCTGTGCATTCCCCCACAGATACCGCCCTGGGCTCTGACCTAGAAGCTGGAGGAAGCCAATGCAGCGGACAGAAGTAAGTTTCTCCAGCTCAACATTCACTATCCTAAGAGGTAAGCTGGAAAAACAAACTGCTAACAAACTGAAGACAGAGATATATGGCCATCTACGGTGGTGGACAATGTATATGCCACTTTTTTACATTTGTAAAATGTTCTAAATGTTGTTTCTGACACTTTCCTTCATACATCTGTACGTCATTAGTGTTTGTTTGGTTGTTTAGCAGCACGTCCACCAGGGGGCAGTGAGGAGTCAATCACTTATTAACAAACAGTAACTGTTAATTCAAGGAAAAACCTTTTCTATAAGCAAATAATGAATCTACACCTATAGGGTTCGTTCATGTTCAATGTTTCATTCGAGCTACGTCGGAGGACACGAAAACAGCAGTCTGAATGGTGGTGGTGTACGAGGTATTCTTTCATTCTTTCTTTTACCCAAATTGATGATGAAATATCTCACTATTTTCGGATGTCCACCGCAAAGTCTGACAGTCTGATTCACCGTGATCCGGTGGAGAGGACCGTGCAGAACACCTGTCACTGAGTCTTCTCTTCTGGTTCCTTTTCTCATATCTGATTTAGTCGGTTGAGTCACTATGCTCAATACCGCCCCTATGATTCCAGTGGTATTGCTCTGT
This sequence comes from Cololabis saira, assembly GCF_033807715.1. NCBI lineage: Eukaryota > Metazoa > Chordata > Actinopteri > Beloniformes > Belonidae > Cololabis > Cololabis saira. The sequence continues at coordinate 15,811,478 of NC_084608.1, read as the reverse complement.
TTCATCCGTAATATAAGCATTGGACTCCTTACCAAAAGCCAAACAAAGTCAATGCAAGTTAGATTTATATTCTAACTAAAGTTCATAAACAAAATGACCTTGGGATTGAAGAACATTTCCCCCGTCATCAAATCTGAAAGACTTCCTTTCACATGGGTTTTGTAAAACTTTAAAGCTTCAAGATTTTTTTAAATAAAAGAATTGAGAAAAAAATGATATAATTATATACGGGAGACTGTCCCTTGTGTATGGGTCCCAGTCATCTGCTGTGGTGCAGGAATTACTAATGAACTAAATTATTTCATTATCAGTCTACTTCCACCAAGCAATGCAGTTCAGTTCAGTTCGGTAAACTACATCACATAATTAGGGCCCAAGCACTTATAGTGTGAAGGCCCTATTGTATCTGTACAAATTTTTTTTTTTTTCTCGTTTTTATTTTTCCGAAATGAGGGCCTTTTTGCCCCCCTAAACGTGCCCCAAAAGTCACCATATTTTGCACGCAAGCCAGGCCTTGCAAAAAATTTGATATTTAATGGTTTGCATTAATGGGCGTGGCCTAATGGCTCAACAGCGCCCCCTAGAAAACTTTGTGCCTCAAGCCCCACAATACGGTTTGACATACATGCACGAAAACCGGTACACACCTGTATCATGTCGCAACTTAAAGAAAAGTCTCCTGGCGCCATGGCCGAAACTGAACAGGAAGTCGGCCATTTTGAATAAATTGTGTAATTTTGGCGCAATTTATGCCATTTCTTCAGCAGTTTTTTTTTTTTTTTCATTCCTTCGGCAGTTAATGCGGCCCGAACCCAGGTGTGTTATACATCAAAATGTGTGTCTCCATCCTGCAACAACGCGCATTACTTTTCTCAGTCAAAAGAATTACCGTGGCGGAGATAGACGCCAAAAAGCACGCCCCCCCTTGATCTGATTGGTCCATATTTGATAGATCCTATTTTCTGCCATAACTTTTGAATGGTATGACATACAGTCGTGGGTGGTGTCATTGGATTCGGTTTTGACTCTGTGGCAAGGTGGAGGATTGGGCGTGGTCTGCGGGGAGCAGCAAACAGGTGACGCCTGGTTCGGCTGATTGGGCACACCTGTGTCCAATCAAGCTCTCCACCCTGCCTGGCTATTTAAGCAGTGGCTGCACATCAGCCAGGGTTCTGCTGCTCGAGGGAAGACACAGATGCTATTGAGTGTGCTTGTACTCGTCTGTGGATCTGGGTGAATAAAGATTGAGAATCACAATTTCTCCACTAAACCCTGTGTCCTCTGTCCTGTCGGTCCACCTCAGTAGCACAAGCGTGCTACAGACTCCTTCACCTTAATTGGTGCAAATTAGCCCCGCCCCTTCTTCTTATTGGTCGATATGTGATAGTTCCGATTTTCTGCTATAACTTTTGAATGGTTTGACATAAAGACTCGTGGGTGGTGTCATCGGACTCGGTTTTGAGTACTTGACCTTCATTGGCAAGAGTTAGCCCCGCCCCTTTTTCTGATTGGTCGATATTTGATAGATCCTATTTTCTGCCATAACTTTTGAATGGTATGACATACAGTCGTGGGTGGTGTCATCGGACTCGGTTTTGACTCTGTGGCAGGATTGGGTGTGGTCTGCGGGGAGCAGCACACAAGTGGCGCCTGGTTCAGGCACACCTGTGCCCACTCTGCCTGGCTATTTAAACAGTGGCTGCACACCAGCAAGGGGTTCTGCTGGGAGGAAGGAGCTGCCGAATGGACTGGAGGCGCTGGAGGCGCCGGTGGCGCAGCAGCCGGCAGGCCGTGAGGCAAAGGCTGGAGGCCGCCAGCGACGGCGGGACCCGCAGCGTGACCCACCCCGGCACCAGTCCGGAGGTTCGCACGCGGCGGTCCCGGAGGCGGTCATGGGCACACCTCGGCCGGCGCCGCGGGTTCCATCTGCCCCTCGGCCACCCTCGGCCCATTCCCGAGGGCGGCCCTCTCGCCGGTCTGCCCGACCCCGAGGGTGACCCCCCAAGCGGTCTCGCCGGTCGGCCCGGCCAAGTAGGCAACCCCCCCGAACAGTCTCGCCGGTCGGCCCGGCCCATAGGGCGGCCCCCGGAGCTGTCTCGCCGGAAGGCCCTGAAGACATCTACATGCAAGTCATACAAGCTCTTCCACTGCAGCACGCCTGAACGTGCACAAGGATGCGAGGACCCGTTCACAGTGGTGTAAAGTAACGAAGTACAAGTACTTGTACTTAAGTAAGATTTTTGAGAATTTGTACTTTTATTGATACTTTCATTTTTCTGTACTTTTACTTTTACTTTGTTACATTTTCAAGGAAAAATCGTACTTTTAATCCGCTATATTTAAAATTGGACACGTCGTTACTCGCTACAAATTGGTAAGGTGTGCGTTGATTTAACGCGGAACCATAAGGCGGATGGGAAGGAAGGGGGGCGCGTGAATATACCGAGAAGGAGCCGCAGCTCCCGGGAGAGTTGCGCCGCAGAGGCGGGCCGGAAGGCCGGAGGAACTGCCGTTGCGTCGAGTACCAATGAGGACTGAAGCCTGAATTATGGTTCCGAGTTAAATCAACGCAGAGCCTCGCCGTAGGGTAGGGCCCTGCGTTGGTGTAACGCGGAACCATAAATCAGCCTTGAGCGGCAGCCGACGCGTGTCCATGCGCACCATTCTTTGATTCCACCCCTTCTAAGGTGGTTTTGGCATTTAAAAGTTCAAAAGTCTCATCCTTTATCAGCTGGGGTTGCTTAATGTTGTCACTGCATACTACGAGCTGGGGGTGGACCTGTCAGCGGGGCCAATGGGGTACAGCAGCAGTGATGAGCAAAGGGAGAAATTAAAATGGGGTAATGGAAACAAACGCTAAAGGGGTCAGAATAATATCACCATTATTTAGAGTTGTAAACAAATTCTTGGATTCTTCATTTCTTTGCAATCCTTTTGAAAATAATTTTGTACTTTGAATTTTGTACTTTGTACTTTGTACTTTGTACTTTTTACTTTTGTACTTAAGTACATTTTACACCATGTACTTTTGGTACTTTATTATATTTAAGTTGAGGTACTTTTATACTTTTACTTAAGTAATGTTCTTAATGGGTACTTTTTACTTTTTTTGTAATTTTCAAGCAGAAAATTTGTACTTTTACTTAAGTACAATATTTTTGTACTTTTTCCACCTCTGCCCGTTCATCGCTTCATTCAGCTTTAATCATTTGTGTTTCCTTTATCAAAAGTCGCGGATCGTATCAAACTAATCCCACGGTATTCTACTGGTTTTCTTTTCTTCTCTTGGGGTACCAAAACCAACGGCATGGTACAGAGAAGGTAGAACTGAAAACACTGTTGGTTGGTCAACAAAGAACCGTTTCTCCGTAGACATAGTGATAAAATACAGGATTTTCACAAACAAAGCACAGCTTCTTCTTACCAAGCAGAAAGTATATGATGTTCTGGATGTCTTCCACTACTTTCTTAACTGAGCTGCATTCATTTTTTCCTGATTTTATCGACTGAAAACACTGTTTCAGATGGGTGTGATGTTGAGCTGTTGGGTAGCAGTGGCAGCTACAACCATCCCGTCAGCAAACCTGGCGGTGCAACCTAGATTAGGGCTCACCACATTGTATTTTAAAACAATTTAGAAGCATTAAAAAGTGAGACAATGTGCTTTTTAGGGTGGTATAACATTGGCAGATGTGTTCTCTCCTCTCTCCTTCTCTGAAAATGACCCAATATATCCATGTTTAGTGGAAAGGGCAGCAGAAGAGGCGACACATAAAAGCAGTTCTCTGGGTTTCCTTGTCATTTGTGTGTAAAAGAAAAAAAAAAGAAAAAAAACCTGCTAACTGCGACTCAATTCTGCTGGGTAATAGCAAGTGTGCAGAGATTCCTCTTATCAACTCTTCCTCCCTGCGACTGAGGCACACCGAAGTGAAGGGCAATGAAGGTCTGAAATGGGGAAAAAGGTGAAATGCAACCTGTCAATAACAAATCAGTCGCCTTCTGCAATGCCATCTTTTTTTTGTTTTTGTCATGATTTTCTTTTTTTTTTCTCTTAACTGCAGGGTGTGTACAAGAACTTACAATCCCAGGAAAATAACCCATCCCCATCGCAGGCCACAAATCCAGAATTACAGTCAATCAGAATCATTCTCAGCATCCTATTGTCTCTTTCTTTTTGTCTTCAGCGCCTTTATCTGCAGATACCAGCCTTCCTAATGGAAAAAGAGGCCCTTAGCCTGTGAGGTGAAACCAAATACCACAGGAAAGTAAAATAGAGTGAAAGCTTATTACTGTGAAGTGTTCCATGGATACATAAAAATCGGGGTGAAAAAAAATAAAAATCATCCATCTCATTTCGCTGTTGAGGGGCTCTATGAATTTTCTGAATGATGCTGGAAACAGATTCAGTCCCTTCAATCCTCTCACCATGAATGTGCTCTGAAGATGACCATAATAAGAGGGGCGGGATCTGAAGCCATCAAATCCTCTGGAGTGCATTGATAAGGAGCTGGCAGTGTGTGTATGTGCGTTTCTACATCCTTGGCATTTGGGCGGTGAGTGCTCTCAAGGTATATGTATATTTGGGCCGACATTGGCTTCGTGGAGTCGGGGATCTCAGCAGGGACTGATCGAAGTAGCTTTAATAGGAACTTTTATATTCCCATATTCCTCTTAATACCCTAAACAACTTTTCTATTTACTATTTTTCTATTTTCCGCCTGCCACTCATTTTGTCCCTAGATAAATATCTTAACTAATGCAAACACTGGTCCTTAAGTGAATTCTTATTGGAGCTTATTAGCAGCTGCTCAGCTTTGGGAGGGTTCCCTTTGAAATCCTTAACGATTTATTCAAAGCAAGAACGTTGGGGCTGCAAGTTTTACAGTTGGAGGAGTGGACATACAAACTTTAGTCATTACGTATTTGTAAAACTCTCAGATTCAAAGCCGATAGTGCTGATTTGTGGGGGGCAAAAATGAGAGAATAGGTAAATATATGATTTCTACTCGATAATGATGCCACAGAATCTCAAATCGGAAAAAGATTCGTGGCATTATGGAAAGTGCAAATTAAAAAATGAAGATTCTGAAATTTACTTTGAATTCTCTTTGCAGACAGCCTGAATCATCTTTTGGTCATATTCATCCATTCTGCATTTCAGGCCTGGAACACCTTCCGATAAAAGCCGATTCTTCTCAAGGAACACAAGAGGTGTCCTGGTAGTCGTTGAAGATACCCAGCAGTGAAGTGTTTCATTTGTTGCTTTGTCCAGTTCCTCCTGATAATACATCTTAAGGTGTGCACTGGTACTGGCTCATCACCGTCATGTTTTTAATTAGAAAATTTCCGTACGCTCTCTGTTAAGGACGGATCAGGACTGCTGGCTGGTCCTGTACTGGGCCTTCCTCATCCTCAGCCCGGCTGTGATATGTGCCGAATGGGGTTTTGCTTTGTCTTGAAAAAAAAACATGCACATCCTTGGAAAAGATGTGGTCTTGAAAGCTACATGTTGCTTTAAAATCTCTATGTACTTTTCCACATTAATCTTGCCCAGGGCACTTTGCCGAGGGCACTTTTACAACCCTGTACCATGACATAGCTCGGGCTTTGGACTTCTTGCAGATAACGGTTGTGGATGTTTCTTTTTGTCTTGGGTCCAGAGTTCAAGAGACTCATTACTTTTAAAAAAGATCTGGAATTTATGGTATGTCTGACCAGAATGAATATTTCCACTGTGAGATGGTCCATCCCAGATATCTTTGTATCCAGGGATGTTTGTGTTGCCTCCGGACAAGGTTGGCATGAAGTTTGTTTTTGGATATTAAAGTTTAAGAGGCATTTGTGAATGTATCGCTGTATGGCAGTGCTTGACAACAGGTATATACTGAAATTGCTTCAAATGTTTGAATTATTTATTGATCTTATGCTCCGTAAAAAGACAACTATCAAAATCCCTTTCAATCTTTCTTTAAGGAATATTGTAATTAAATAATTAATTGATATAAATAATTATTTTTTAATGGTTCGGTTATTTCAAGATTACTGGATAATTAGTAAACATTTCATGGGTTACATGCATTTTATTTACTTCAAAGTAATGAAGCCTATTACATTGGCTGACTTAATAATTCAATGTTAAACAGTGGTCTGAGTATGACACTCTTAGGTTGAATACAGTGACACATGAAAGTGAATTTTAATTGCATAGTAGGACCTATTGAACCCTTTAATGCCGGGTTAAATTTAGACCTGTGATTTTCAATAATATGGCAAAAGACAGCATTTCCTTGATTATACTTACAGACCCAGTTCAAAATAGGTTGGGAGGGAGGCGGTGAAAAATGCAAATTAAACTAGAATGCAATGATTTGAAAATATAAAACCATATATTTTATTCCCTGTAGAACATAAACAACACATCAGATGTTCAAACATTTTGCCATCTAGAGGAAAATATTAAAACATTTTAAATTTGATGGCAGCTACACATCTCACAGGGACAACAAAAGCCTGGAAAAGTAATTGGGACAAATCAAAAACAACAAAGGAGCATTTGACAACTTATTTGATTAATAGGAAATAGATCAGAAGCATGACTAGGCAGAGCCTCCCAGATGTAAAGATGGGTCACCAATATGCTACAAACCACATTAAAAAAAAGTGGAGCAATTTTAGAAAAACATTCTTCAATGCAAAATAACAAAGACTTTAAATATTTTGATGATATTAAATACTGTAGATGGTGAGGTTATCAGAGAATCGGGAGGAATCTCTGTGTGCCAAGGACAGGGTTTACAGAAAACTGGATGCTCATGATATCTGGGCCCTCGCACGGCACTGCATGGAAAACAGGCGTGATCCTCTTCCTGAAATCACTGCATGGGCTCAGGAACACTTCAAGAGATCATTGTCTGTTCGCTGTGCAATCTACAAGTGCAGCTTTTGTCTCTACCACACAACGATGCCATAAAATATAGAAACCCAGCCTTCTCTGGCCCAAAGCTGATTTAAGATAGTCTGAGGCAAAATGGAAAACATTTCTGTCGTCAAATGGATCAAAATTTGAAGGCCTTTTTGTAAGCCATGGGTGCTTTGTGCTGTGATCTACAGAGAAATGAGGCTATTCAGCTTACACATATACCAAGGTAACATCAATGATAAAAATTACAAAGAGGTTTTAGAGCAACAGATGCGTCCATCTAGACTTCTCTTTCAGGGAAGGCCTTGCATATTTTAGCAAGACAATGCTGAACCACATACTGCATCCATCCCAACAGCATTTGCAAGAGAAGAGTCCGGTTGATGAATTGGCATGCCTGCAGCCCAAACCCTTCACTGACAGAAAACATTTAGAGCATCTGAAACAAAAATTTGGCAACAAAGACTCAGGACTATTGAGCAGCTAAAATCCTTCATCAAAAAACAAAAGCTAAAGCTCCAGTAAGTGGTGTCCTCACTTCTCAAATATTTAAAAAATAGATTTATTGCAGCCATCTATTTCAAAATGAGCTAATATTTTCCGTTTAATGACAACGTGTCACAGTTGTAACATCTGATATGTTGTTTAGGTTCGATACTGAATAAAATATAGGTCTATGAGATTTGAAAACCATTGCAAACTGTTTTTATTTCCGTTTGACTTAGAATTAAATTTTTTGATCCCTTTGGGGTGATTCCCTCTGGTCCCTGCAACAATAAAAAATAAAATAAATTAAAAAAAAAAACCCCAATATCTGAAAACAAAATATACATTCTTAAAGAACACCGATGTGAGCAGTGGATGATTGACCAAGTTATTTAGTACGAATTAAATTAAATTAAGTTATTGCACTGTGGTTAACAGATGATTGCACATATTATTTTTATATAAATATATAAATGCAACATGCAAACTCCACACAGAAAGGGCCCTTCGCCAACCCCACCCAGGGAGGTCATGGGGGAAGTAAACACGCCTGCAGCACCCACAGCGTCCACGCCAGAATTGAACCCAAGACCTTCTAGCTGTGAAGCGGCTGCACTACCAGCTGTGCCACCGTGCCCCAATTGATTGCACATATGATTGCACATATGATGATCATTTAGATAAATAAAGAGGTATTGCTGTTGAATAAAAATGAAAAAGCAGCAACTGTTTACCATGATGAGGTGGGCAGCACACAACAGTGTAAAGGAGGACACTGGCAACCACAGACTGGTAAAACATCCACTGCAGTTTGCTGCAGATATTGAAAGACCTCAGTCTCTTCAGGTAGTACATCCTGCCTTGGGTCTTCCCATACGGGTAGCTGACGTGTGTTGACCAGTCCAGTTTCTTATCCAGCCACAGGCCGGGGTATTTGTCTGAGTCCACAGCCTTAGAGGTGTTGAGCTCAAGGTGGTTTGTAACAGCAGAGTCCCTCCCCAGACATAGCGTTCCCATCAAGTGCAGTTTCAATAATGTAATTCCATTTCATGTTACTCATTACCCTCAACACCACGGAAGCTACAGAAGCATGCTAACGTGGTCTTTTAAGGTGGTGAAAACTCAGCAACTCTGTTGGTTAAAGCGTCTCATTGCGTTGAGATTAGCATTTAGCTTGAAGCAGCACCGCATCAAAGAGATGCAAAAAAGGGATGCATGATTGTAGATTCATAAACTGTTGTTATGCTGGACACATTTGTCATTGCATACGTAACTTGTGACATAAACGCAGTGTCTCTTCACACACTCAGCCCACCAGCTCATGCATTTCGCTAATGCACCATCTGCATCATGTGGGTGCTGCCGGGGAGCAGAAACACAGCTCTAGGTTCTGTTCTTTTTTCTTTTTCTCTTCTTCACTTTTATTCTTTGCTCTTCCAGGAGACGCCAAACAGAAACAGACAGTCTTAAACATTAAATCCCCACTGTTTTAAAAGTCTGAGGTTCAGTCTGGAGCTCTGTCACGCATATTTAAAAATGATGACACTCAATTTGAGTCGACAATAATCACACAAAAACAACAGTGTAACTATAACGGAAGGAAAATGCCATCAATCACTCCACAGTGTTTGTATCTGAGTGACATTTTACGTCTGTATTGGCAAAGAAATGCGTTGCACTTTATCTCAGAATCCTCGGGGATCATTATTCAACTCTCTTTCCATTTGTTTCGTCTGGTAAAATATGATTGATTACTTGTTGTCTGCCTTGTGTCATTTTCTTTGTACAAGTAGTCACAATGCCATGCAATGAGCAGAAAGCGAACCATGTTATCTTGGAGCATTATTATAAATCTGTGACTCACTAAGTTTCTAATCTTTTGATTATCACTTTGCTCAAGACGAAAATTGAACTTCAGCTATTTATGTTCTTACAAATATTTGGGCCTGAGGCGCTGTACTGTCACTCACTTCAATTCCACCGTTTTTGTACCTGGAGGCGTCTCTAAATTACTTTCTGCAGGCATTCAGATAGGTGTTACGTCTGAAGTTCAAGCAATAGCACCCATAACACACGAAAGGGGCTTTGAAATGACAATTGTGGATACTGTGGTTTCGCCTGAAATTCAGATGTGTAGCTTGGATTTCTTCATGCGAGTGTGAAATAACAAACTACAACAGCAAAAATTAAATTGTTTTCACCGCTACGGAAAAGCTCCCTCATTATTCCCCTGTTGAAATAATTATTAATGAGTCTGCATTTGTAATATTTCCCCCCACAAATCATTCACACCCGTTACATATGTCAGGTATAATAAATGACTTTTAATAAAGAAAAAGAGATACCTCATAAGGCAGCAGAAGCAGGAAAAGGTACATTGTAGCATTGTATTAAAACATATTGCAATGCTCAGAAAGAGGGAAACAGCCATTCATCACGGCAGGCTAACATCCATGCTTTAATACCCACCACTTAGCCACGGCCTATGTGTGTGGTTGTGCAGATGTATTCATGTTCTTGAGTCACTGCTGGGTCGCTCTCTATGATGTAGGTCCTCATAACCACCTAATTGGCCTGGAGGTAAAATGATCATAGTTAGAGTAAATCAATCTGTCCAACACTCTCACGCAGACTGCAAAATATTCAAAATGAAGTCATGTATGTAGTGCTTTGATGGAAAAAAATAGAAAGTGTGAAAAGACACTGCACTCAGGATGCAGAACTATCACTTAGATTTTCTTACTTTTTAGTTTGGTGAGGTTCCTGTATTTGCAGGAAAAGTGTTAATTAAAAGATATATCCTTTAATCTTTGAAGACCTTTGCTGTTCATTTGAAATGTCCAGGTAGCATCGGTCAAGGAAAAAGTACACAGAATATATATGATAAGTCTCTAAGCTGATCAATACTCCATAACCGAAGCTTCAATATGAAACATTTGACCTTAAAAAGAATACATGTTAAGTGATCGACATACATCAAAATGAATTGCTACTTTGACTCTCTAATGAAATCACCAAGTCCGTGGAAGGAGGAACGGTTCATGGTCAACGGTTTGTGTCTTTCCAGCTGCAGCAAAAATATGAAGCAGTACAGTCCTTTAGTCACTTGTTTAACTTATGAGCTTGTCAGAGGCTTAGAATAGCTATTTTTTGTTGGGGGCAAGCTGTCCTAAGAGCTAACATTAAGTGCCATTTTGATTGAAACCCATATTCTGTTCTCAAAATTCCTGTTAAAGGTTTATGCATCTCCCCATGTGATGATAGACTTAACTCCAGAATGTTCCTTTAAACCGGGTTTAACAAACCTCTCTAAAGGTCATCTTCTGGTATTTGTAATTGTGCCCTCAAACGCTGTTCTAAAACATCCGTAACTACACAGTTAAGCTGCAAAAAGGCAGCTTCAAAAGCACTCATCAGGACGCTTAGACATTCCACGAACCTTACCACACTACATGTCACTTTGTGCTACTAAATGACTCTTGCTTTGTGTTTGAAATGCCATGATACATCATCAAAATGTGGGATTCCACTCATCATTAATTCTGAATAAGATGCGCTGTGCAACCAAAATGATGCTGTGTTGTTGTGCAACCTCGGGAGTCTGACATCAACCCTAATGACTTCTACAAGGGGAAAAGCATCAGATTCCCCCTTCAACTTTCTTCATGATTGAAGATGCACAAACAAGTACACCGTAAACTACTTTAGTCCAAGCACGTTAAAACATATGCCTTGTCTCTTTAAATTACTTATGAATACACACTTACACCAGCCACGCATCTCAAATAAAATGTAACTTTGGGGAGCTGACAACCAGCAATTTGGGTTGCGCCTGAGCGACACAGAGGGTAATTAAAACATGTAACTTTTTGGTTCCTGGCTTGTATATTAGAAGGTATTTAACCACCATCTGGTTAAAGGTTTTGCTTTTGACACTGATATTCAATCTTTGTTACAGTTTGTCTGTACTCGGCATGCTGCCAGGTTTTTTAAAGACTTCAGTTAAAGTACACTCTAAATACCTACTGTTTAAAAAACGTGTCTTTTGGCTCATCTGTGCAAAAATTCATAGTGACCGATTATTACGTTTTGCATGTGAACTCGGGACTCATAAAGAATATGGTACAGTATTTCCTTTTTTGTCAAAAACAGAGTAAATCTGGACTAGAGATCCAGCCGTGTTGAAGCGGCCTTCTCATGGTCTTTAAAAAAAACACCGACACAGATTGTGATTCAGACACAGTGGCTGTTTGTTTCCGGTCATCTTATCCTTCTCTGTTCCTCAATAGGCCTCCCCTTGGCGCCAAAGCCCTTGTGAAAGAGCAGACTCCATCTGCAGCAGGTGCAAGTCTAATGATGCTTTGATGCCATATGTCAAATCTCATCACTTGCTGAGTCGACTGACATTTCCGTTGATGGCTCCTAGCAACAGCATTACGAGTGGTCGACGCTCACTTCCTTCTTCCTGTGAAGAAGGAGCTGCTGAGGCACTTTCCCGTTTGTACGCATGTGACAGGACTTTCATGTTACATGTAACGTATTTTAATGTGTGCGTTATCTTATGGTGTCAACAAACAACATCTGATTACTTATAACAGCCGTGTCTTTGCAGCCTCCATAAATTTGACTTTTCTTTCTTTTTTTAACCTAAATTACAGCCTCGTAATTTAGTTACATGACTGGCTGACTAACTAGTAATCATTCCACCTGGGTCTGATGTGTGGGGCGCTGCCTTGTCACAGGCAGCCCATCACAGTGAAGGAGCTGTGGAGTGATTGCCTACATTGCGTCAGTGATGGAGACAGATGTCACTGTTTGTCCTTGTGCAGTTTGTTTAAAAAAAGAAAAAGTCACTAAAACAATAAACACACATCCACGCCATGTGTCTGTGAGACTCAAGGACGGCTTGCACCTGTGCGATAATATGGTTGCCAAAATGAATGTTATTATATATATGAAAATGGTGCAGCGCTATATTCCAGATTTTCTCAGAATTCAGAATGAAAGACTGATGAGTTAAAGATCCTCTGTTCGTCAGCATATATAACATTGCTTGTCTGGGTAAAGTAGGAGTGGACACTGGCACACCCTTAACCAAACTCAACTATGGTGTCCCTTGTGCATAAATTGTACAATAGAACCAAAAAGATACAAAACCACTGAAAAGAAATGTTTAACGTGTGAAAAATTGCACTTAAATGTTGCTGTGAAATAGTAACTGCTGGAACCTCCTACCAACCAACCAACCAACCAACCAACCAACCAACCAACCAAAACTGTAATATAGAATATTTGAACATGTATGTTTCTGATTAGCATCCAGCCACCCGTCCATCCAGCTCTACATCTGCAGTTTATCACAGAAGACACTGGAGCTTGTCCCATCAGGTGAGAGTCGGGGTAGACTCGTACAGGGCATCAAGGATACACAGGGACAAGACAAAGAAGAAAAAAAACTAACATGCATGCTTATATTTCAATGCAGTATATGAATGTTAGACCACTGGAAATCTACACAATTACTTTTTTTTTTCTTCATAAAGCAATTTAATTAAGTCTTGTTGCTCCTGGTTTCATTTCTTCCACGTTGCTGCACCTCTTTGGGCTTCTGGAGTTGCATCATCTGGTGGCGTGGCTTTGGGGAAAGATGGTGTGGCCTCTGAGGCCACAGGACCACAAAGCCCGGTTTCATGGCCCGATACCGTGGCCTCTGAGGGATAATATTGGGGCACCTTGGGCAGATAGCCATGCTGCATTTACGCTCATTAATTCCAACCAACGTGTTACTGATTATTTACTTGAAGAGAAATCAATATTTCAGGTCAGTGATACTTTATTAATCCGAAAAGAAATAAATGATCACAAATGAGATTAAAAGAATGAAAAAATAACAATTAAAAAATAAAAATAATGAATGGACATTTCATTTAAGAAAAAAAACAAACAGTGAAGATCCAATCCATTCATGGTGATCTCTATGGTCTATGGTTCCATCTCTGAAGCTCACTCAAGCAACAACAACCAAGTAAAAGACAAAGTTAAGAAAAGGGGCAACAATTTACCTAAACTGTATTAACTTGACAATTGTTCATCCAGAGGTTGATATATGGTACAAATCAGATGACAGTTCAGTGAAAATGAATGACACGTTGTCTCTGGGTGTCCCTCCAGCATCAGCGGATGAGCTTGTGGGGAAAAAGCCCAAAGGCTCGAGGAAAAGAGAAAAAACTCCACAGAACAAACACATGAATCATATCATATCTAAAGTGTTAGTCCTCAGACACAAAACTCATCCATTAACTTCCATTCATGCCTCAGGTGAAAGAAAACAAACCACAAAAACTATGAGTGTCTTGCATTAAGAAGACTACACTTAGGTCTATAGACAAAATAAAGTTTGATGCAAGAAAACTCAGCTTTTACTATTAATTCATTATAGGCTTATTACTTATTCACCTTTCCCAGCACCGAGCATTACCATCATACACACACTGATGATTTCAGCCTCAGGGTTAGTTCATATCACATGCTCATTTTCCATGTCTGTATCTGTTTTTCACCTGAATGAGCTCGTTTTAATGTTGCACATGTTGACTCATGACATGGATTCGACACTGTTCACCCAACATTCAATGAGTTATTGAGACATTAATTGGTGTCAAAAACATCACATTACTGCTAATTTGATTTGAGGAGAAATGTACAAAACACTTTTTCAGGCTCAAATAGCAACCGCCATGTTACTGTATTTCAGAGCTGTTAATATCTAAAGCCACTTGCTCCCGACCACCTTAGACCTGTGATAAAAGCATTTGTTTTGTCTTAAACAGCAACTACTTTGCTGCGAGGCTTGAAAACAAAGCAGGTAGCTGTACAGGAGAGTTTAAAATGATGAATGCCGGCTGTCGCCTCCTGATCCTGTTTAATTAAACATTTGGAAGCCGTTATTGTTTGTCTCTTGTCCCTGAAAAACACATGCACTAAATCTGATATCAGACTGATAAATGATTTTCACAAATAACATGAATAACAATAGGCACATCTCTTGTGTTTATGTGGTGCTAATAGAAGGTGTAAAGTTGGCTAAGGTGGACCAAAGAGAGCGTATATCGGTGTTGCTGTTGCTCTCATTGTGGAACGCATGCTGATGAACTCTGAGGATCATATTTCAGCCTTTCCATGTTCTTATTTCCTGGATTTCTGCTGTATGAGCCTCAACTGTCAGGTGGTTCACACTTGATTGTCTCTGACATTTCATGTCAGCACCGTGGCAAATCGAATAACCATAAAAACAACAGATTAATCGACTATCGACATAACCATTAGAGCCAGGACTCAGGAGTTGAGGAATGAAATGCAGAAGGATCAAATAAAACTCCTTTATTTGAAGGAAGAAGGAGGATCAAATCCCCAAAACAAACTGGCAGCCAACGCAAGAAGTCACGAAAGCCCGAGGAGCTGGCTGAGAGATGGGCAGAAGGGCGACCAGAGAGAGGACGGATTAGCAGGGAAGGGAAGGAACGCAGGACAATACGTTGGCACACACACACACACACACACACACACACACACACACACACACACACACACACACACACACACACACCCCGACAGACACTCTCAGGCTAATGAAGAGGGTTAACAATCAGGAAAGGGAGGACTAATAGAGGAGGACGAACAGGAATCTTAATCTCAGCTTTAATAAGGACAAGCAGGAAGCCACACATACCGTATTTTCGCGACCATAAGGCGCCCTTTTTTTTTTTTTTTTTTTTTTTTTTTTAAATGTGCCGGTCGCCTTATGAAACGGTGCGCCATATCTATGCTTCGGGTGAAGCCCCCCCCCGTGAATAGTTTGAAGGATTTGCTTGATGTGTACGGTAAAGTGAAATAAAGTACAATCAAACTAAGTTTTGCTCCCGCTTTATTTTTTAAATAAGCACACGTGCGTGTGTGTTCTGTGTTCTGCAGCGCGTGTGACGCGCGCTGCTGCAACCCGACTTCCAGGTTCCCAAAGCGGGATCAGATCATTCTCCTGGTTCCCACCCACTTTAGGAGCAGGGATTTCAGGGGTCTGTCCCAGGTCGGATCAACTTCACCCTGCGAGATTTTCAGGCAAATCTGTTGGTTTGATCTCCAGTAACCGAGATGCAGAGGATGCGCTCAGGAGCCGCCAGGCTCCCGCCGCGGGTTTGCAGGGCCAGGGCGCACCATCCCCGGGGCAGATCCGGCTGAAATGCCGCTGGTCTTTCCCCGGGAGCCCCTGCTCCCATACAGGTGGGTGGCTTCGGTCCCGGCCGGTCGGAACCGGTCACATTCCCGGTTAAAGCCGCTGTGACGCGCGCTGCTCCACCCCGCTGGGGAGAGACGGGCTCTGCGCGGTGGAGGATCCGCACAACGGGGTATGAAAAGTTTATTTACTGTTGTGCAGAAAGTGACTGACACCGAGGAAATTCGGACTGGCGCAGCTGAATTAGCGGAGCTCTTTAATGCAGAAACAGAGGTTTTGCTCCCGCTCTATTTTTTAAATAAGCACTTGTGTGCTTGTGTGTGCGTTCTGCATGTGTGTGCGTTCTGCAGCGGGTGTGTGTGTTTTGCGGCGGGCGTGTTTTGCGGCACGCGTGTGTGCAGCTCCGCGTCTGTAGACTGCGCCTTTTGGGTCGGTGCGCCATATGTATGTTTTAAATCTAAAAATGACACACAAAAATGAGGGTGCGCCTTTCCACACGGTGCGCCGAATGGTCGCGAAAATACGGTACATGTATATCACAATATCAGCAGAAATCCAAAAGAAGTCAAGAAACCAAAGACAGCAGAACATAGAAACCACCAAACAAACCCAAACTCAGGTTCATGACAATTAGGTGTAAACTTTTAGGTTTTAGTTCTATCATCTTCAAGCCTCAGTGCAGTTTGCTTAAACACTACAGTCAACAGACCTTTTATGAGCTTTCTTCTTTGCTGCTTTTTCATTTGAGAGGAGGTTAATTCGGTACACAGTCAATGCAACAGTTCAGCAAAAATCTTTGTACAGCTTTGTTTTTGTTAGCATGAAAGGGGATCACTCTGCTCTATGCTCGCGGAGGGATAACGGAGGGTACAAAATATTAGGAAACTGCATTTCAGACTGGGCACCGCCACAGTATCAAATAGATGTGCCAATTTTATGAGAGTGACTTTTGTTTTCGTTTGTTGACTGTAAATTGAAACTGAATCAAAGCAAGAATTTAGAAAAGGGTATGGACATTACAGGAGGCGGAAAGGGGCTGAAGAAATGGCAATGGGGGGAAATGAAGGATCCAGGCGACCAAGAGTCCCGCCACGCTCAGTTTTATCTGTTTGATTTTGCCTGTTGTGTCTCTCAATCAGTGTGTTGCGTCTTTACAATACCACATTACCAGTACTCGAGTTGTAAAAAAAAATCAGGGGGGATGGTGGATTTTATCATATGGGGACAGATAATTTGTGCTGATTACAAATAATATAATATATTACAAATAATAGCACTGACCAAAACACCTGCAGAAATACTGCAGGAATGACATAGCAGCAGTTAAATGCAGCCTTCTGTAAGCTTTAAATATCCACTGGGCTTACATCAAATACATCAAAACACAACAATAAAAACACTTTTCTGAACTTATCAATATGACTCTGTCCTTCACAGGATAAGTAAAATGGAGCACTGCAAAAACTCAAAATCCTAACAAGAATATTTGTCTTATTTCTAGTTAAAATGTCTCATTTTAGTAAAGAAATCTCATTACACTTAAAACAAGACTCATCACTGGAAAAAACTACAATTTTCACCTGTTTCAAGTAGATTTTCACTTGAAATAAGTAGAAAAATCTGCCAGTGGAACAAAATGTTTTTGCTTGTAATAATTATAAATCTTGTCCCACTGGCAGATTTTCCTACTTATTTCAAGTGAAAATTTACTTGAAACAGGTGAAAATAGTCAAATAAGTTATTTTTCGGGTGTTATTTTTCTGGTGATGACTCTAAATGTTGAAATAGCAGTAAAACCACATTCATTGATGAAATGACATAAGGGATGGAAAGGGGGGATGGCAGTTTTACAGGGGGGATGATTTGGACCGTTTTTATTTCAGGGGGGATGCCATCCCCCCTCATCCCCCCTCAACTCCAGTACTGCACATTGCCGCAGCCATACGATAAAACAGCATTGTCTTTCTGGCAGTGCAGAGTACTCGTTCATGCCGAGTGTTACAGTGGTTGTCTATGTTTGCTTCTAATTTGTAACTGGGACTGTCAGGGTGAGGCACTATTTATCAAAGCCAAGAGGAATTTGCTATATCAAAAGAGCGAGAGAGCAACAGTAGCTTTCTACTTGCTGCTGCATAATTGACGACTAAACTGTTTCCCTCTAACAAATACTACGATATACATGGCCCGTTGCTGAGCTGTATGCTAATAAAAATTCCTTTCTGAGCATACTCGTCAATGTTGTTAAAGGTGTATTCTCTCCCCTGATGGCCTCTAATCAGCTCTAGTCAGACCAGCGAACTCCACCTTGAGGACTGGCTACTGATTTTCTGTCAGAAGGAAAAGCAAACTATAATTATGCTGCCATTTGAAATTCCATCACTCTCCTTTTGCAGCAGAAATAAGATGCATCTCATTGAAATGTATGTGGAAGGCTGGAGGGATATGTTCTCGGGTAAACCTTGTTTTTTTTTTTTTTTTTTTTTTTTTTTTTTTTAATTAAAAACACGGTGGCCTTGGCGGATTGCTTGTGACACAGGGAATGATCGGGGCACTTAAAGGGCTCCGGTTCAGGTAAATATGCCTTTAATGTCCCAGAGGGCAGCTGGAGGGGCCTGACTGGGCATGTTTATGGAAGTCTGGAGTTTGGAAAGCATATTCAGAGCGCACAGAGTACAATAACAAAATGTTAACCTCTTCTCCCTCAAGTTAAACTGGAAAAACAGAGAAGAAATGAAAAATAAGGCAGATTTCTTTTTTTACCAGGACTATCCAAAAAAGCTGATCACACATATCCACTAGATATTAAATCTGTGGGCCAGTGATGACACCCATTCTTTGTGAAATAGGCAGATTATAAAGACTGATACAAGATCACGTCCTTGCATGTTTCATTACTGGCATCCCACTAGCACTTCCAAATCCCACCTCCAACAGGGCGCGACACTGCTGTCCCTGGCTGTCTCGCCTGTCTCTCGGAGGCAAAAACATAACTGGATGATTTTCTTAATCTTAGCTTTAATAATTAGAGAGAGGGGGGGTAAATAAGAATCAGTTTCTTGCATGCGGTGAGAAAAAAGTGACATTGAGATCAGTAATTTTAGAAAGACAAAGTTGACCTTGACATTTTACTTTGCAGAAATGCCAGAAAACTATTCAGTCAGTCAAAGAGCAAGAGAGAGAGAGAGAGAGAGTGAGAGAGAGAAGAAAGAATTATACTGAAGGGACTGAGCATTTGAATTTCCACTGATATTTTTAGCTGAATTCACTGACAGGTTCTGATGCTGAGAGAAGCGACTGTATCATTCACTTTTTCTTGTCTGTCTGTGTCTTAATGAGTGACTGACTGCACTTCTGGGTCATGTTTAATATAAACACGAATGCAGCGTGTGTATATTTGCTGAAGGGGCGTGGAGGGGTGTTGGGTGGGTGGCTGCTTTGGGCTCTGTGAGTCAGGTCTTACCTCCCCACTTGGCTCTCGCTTGGCTGCCTCCTCACCCCTCACCTGCCCAGTGGCCCGCCGCCTGCAGACAGCCACCGGCTAATCTCACCCTCTTCCCCGCTCACACGCTCGCCTTTTCACAAAGAGCACAACCAGCTCTGGACCACAAAGCTCACACTTTGGCCACATCATTCAAAACATGTGACTAAATGTCACTTGATGGCATTAAATATCCTTGAACGGGCGTGTTCTTTTGTTCCCTCCTGTTCAGTGGTGGACAGTAACGGAGTAAATTTACTTGAGTACTGTACTTAAGTACATATCCAGAGGATTTGTACTTTACTTGAGTATTAGATTTCTTTGGTACTTATTACTCTTACTTGAATACATTTCCAAGACAACTATTTTTACTTTTACTCGAGTAAATTTCTAGGAAGGCTGAAAAGTACTCGTTACTTTCAGGTCTGCTCTTTTTTCTTCTTCCCTAAAATCCTATTGGACACAAGCTGTTTTTGTCAAAGGAGGAGACCTATCACAGTGCACGCTCTCCACTGGGATGTACGTAAAGCGGAAATACGTGAAGCCTCCTCAAAACGATACCGCCAAAGTAGCCTGCGTTTGTCAAGACAGAGCCGCAACAAGTCAAGACATAGCAGAGACAAAGCAGAGATGTAGTTTTTTGTAAAGCAGTGGTCTTTGAGGCTGGATCCAGACTTAGTTGGATGGTGCAGGTTCATTTGGTTTCAGTTCATGATTGTTAATAAACTCTGCATCATCTGCTGTCCTCTTATGATCCCGTTCATTTGATTTGTTTTTGGTGTTTCTGCAGGTTTTATATAACATTGTGGTTCTAAAAGCAGCACATCAATGCAGCTAGTTTCAAAGAGTTAATTCTCAGAAACAAGAGTTAAAAGATCCTTAAATTAATTTAGAAAAAATATAGTAATTTACTGATGTGGAAAATAAGACATTTACTCTTACTCTTACTTTTACTTAAAGTAAATTTAAAAGCATTTACTTTTGGATACTTAAGTACCTTTAAAAGCAAGTACTTTTCTACTCTTACTCGAGTAATATTTTGACTGAGCTACTTTTACTTGTAACGGAGTAAATTTTGACCAGTAGTATTTGTATTCTTACTCAAGTACTGGGGTCGAGTACTCTGTCCACCTCTGCTCCTGTTGCAGGACTGGGTTTAAAGTTAGGAACGCCACCGCGCCCTGTCTGGCCGATCATCGCTCCTGTCTCGTTTAATGAACACAGCGGGGGGTCCTGCCTCCATCCTGTCCGCATTGTTGTGCCAGCAGTACCCCGTCACTCCGACTCGCCTCCCGAAATGTGCATCTGCATCACCTGCCACTCACAGGGAGGCCTGCCACGCGCTGTTTGATTGACGTCTGGATCCGCTCGAGGGGAAGGGGACCGTCTCTCACACGGTTCAATGCGCCAAAATATGTGTGAACAGAAATGAGGACATTTAGGGAGGTAAGAAACTGTGAAGACGAGGAAGAAAATATAACGATAAAATTACAGAGCTCGGTTCCTGTCAGGGGAGGAGGGTCTATTTGACAGAGCGTAAGTGGTATCTATCGCATGTATTCCTGAGTGAATTCCTCTATGTAAAGCTGTGTGAAGGCGAGACCGCAGGATTTTCTTTTCTTCTGTTGTGTTTTATCTAATGCTTCTGAGCCAGGACAAGCACCCCAGTGAAAAAAAAAAAAAAAAAAAGACAGGTACACAGGTGTGGTTTGACAGCTCTCATCTGCAAGGCCTTACATGCTGTACGAGTCCATAGGGTTTTCACCCTCAGGTCCAACAGAGGAGACGCACATGTCTCTCTACAAAGGACTAGAATGTGTTGGGCTTTGATGTTCCTCAGCCCCTCAGACCCCCTCTTTGGTCACATTTACCTTGTTGTAGAGCAGTGGCTCTTGAAGCGCAGTACAAATCAAAGCCTTCTGGGCCTGACTGATGTTAGTGAAGGTCGGCGCAGCAATTTCTTAATAAAAATAGAAAAAAATCTAATTTTAGGAAAGTGGATGCTGCTGGAGATCTTCTGCTGCATGAAGAATAAAAGAGGGGGGGGATCTCTTGTGATGCGAGTGATAAAGGAGGAGTTCCTTTTCTTGTTATTTTGCAGCTATGATTCATTACCAGGTACTCTAAACTGACACGTTAATCCTGATGGTTTGCGTTTTCGACTGCGGGAGCGTTTCACAAGTCACATTCTGCAGTGTAAGCCGCACAAAGCTTCGCAGAAAACCGACCGGCAAGTTAACAGCGACCCAGCTGCTTATGAGTTTGCTTTATTTATTCAACAGTCGGCCGATTCTTCGACACAGCGAGGCTTGTGTGTTTTGATAAAAGGATTCAAAAACCGGCTGAATTCACAAAAAATGAAAGGTTCACCTTTGAAGGAAACAATGTGCCGTTTGAAAAATGTGTCTCTGACAGTTGCAGAACCCCCCCCCCCCCCCCACAAGATTTTTTTGAAAGAGTGGAAACTTGACAGTTTTGTGACTGTCTCCATGGAAACGGTGAGAGGGTCTCATTAGGGTAGTGCCAGAAAAATCTGTTTTGGAGGAACAAAACCCCTGATGCACAAAAAAAAAAAGGGAAGAAAAAAAGGCTGAGATCGTCACGATTTTAAAGAAGTAAAACAACAACAACAACAAAAAAAAACAGAAAAGGAAAAACAAAGGCGTGATGCTTTTCACTTGAAAATGTGAAAAAAAGTCAAACTTCACGAACAGAAGACATTTGAAAACTGCCTTTTTTTTAAAGATACGGGTAAAAAAATGGCCTTTGGCACAGGCTGTGAGCTTGCTGTTGCATTTGACAAAGCGACTCTTCAAGGGCAATCTCTCTTCAATATCTGATGCCAGCTATTTCACTGGCAACATCTACAGTATACTTTTTCGAAAGGTCTCAGTTTTGCTGTGAAATTTCCCTCAATTAAACTTCACACTCATTATATTTTCACATCAACGTACAGATGTAACATCCGCACACCGCTTACACATTACACATTTGCTTAAAACATTTAAAACATAAACAGTGTGGTGAAAGCTGTTAGGTTCACGGCAACATTCGCCCCGCGACAGGCAGGGTGGAGATATTAAAAAAACTAAATCTAATCATCTAGTTTCACTAGCATTTGGTGCCTTAATTAACCTGATACCTGCATCTCAAATGCAGCCTCATGCCTTTTATATTTATATGTTACTAAATAATGAACAAGTATTCAACTTGTGCTGCATATTTCTTTTCTTTTTTTTTCTTCATAATCAGTGAAATGTCCCGAGGATGTAGCATAATGTAAAATACAGCCCCAACGATGCCAGAGGAGGGCCACTGAATGATTTAGCTTTTACACAGTGATGGAATATTAAACATGATTCATTTATTGAAGTCAAGGACATCTTTTTCTACCAGAGCTGAGTTGACAGTAGTCTTTAGAAGGAACTTTCCAGAGTTACAACAACCCCACATCTATTATTAGAGGGTAAGAGGTGTACACTTTCATTAGGGACCAAAACTATGTGAATCTGAGCAGTTTTCGAGTTGGAATGAAATATGAGTTTGCGGCAAAATGATAATGTTAGCCCAGGGAGGCACGGAGATTTGACAAAATATCTTTTTTTTCAAATCCTGACAAGACACAAAAATGTCTACATTTGAGTGATTGTGTGGATAGTGTCCCCACAGACAAACCAAAGTAATTTTAATGTTCTATGCGCACAAAAAAAGTATATAAAAGCAATATTGGGAAGAGGCCTCCTTTCCTTGTCACTTTTACCTTGTTATAAATCCATACAAGTCGATACCGATGTTGCGCAAAAACTATTGTAAACAGAAGCAAAAAGGAGGGGAGTTCATGGCCCCTGCTTCTAAAACTATTTTCTCAAAGACATCCAAGTACTGATCTGGTTCTATGTAAGCAGATGCACGAAACCTTTGCGTCTATTTGCAGTAGTTTGCGCAACATCGGTATCGACTTGTACGGACTTAAAACAAGGTGTCGGCGACCAGATGGAGATGCCTGTACAAAACTCTTTATACACTTTTTGTTTACATCAAAAAACTTGAGATTACCTGATTTCTATGTAGCAACTTTATCCACACTATCACTTTAGTGGAATGCCAATTCTAGTTTTTTTAGACATTTAAAATAGCCGTTTCGATGTAGGTATTACAACAGGTGTTAGGTGTCAGGTGTTGCCATTTTGCTGCAAATACATACCATTTTAACTCTAAACTGGAAGGTTTACACCCCTTACCCTCTTATAACATACATACTGTAAGTTTGTTTTAACTCTGGAATGCTCTTGTATAAAATTGTACTTTGAGTGTGTGGCTGACATTGGGGATTTCTGTGTTTGTTTCCTCGGAGGATGAGGCTAGACATCTATGCAAATGACTATTAAATGTGCATTTTGACCACATTTATTCACATAATGAATACAAGTGGTGGTATTTATAACTAATGCTAATTTTACAGCACATTATAAACAGTGATTATCAATTAAAATAGGGACTGTCTTTTTTTTTAAATCTATAAACACAAGAGCTAGAGAGCTACAAAACATGAGATCTTTCATCTTCATGCCTCTATGTAAAATAACATCATTAGTGTTGAATTGAAAGGCAGCGTAAGGGTGAAACGCTCGCAGTTTTGCATCCGGCTCAGGAAGCGAACTACAGCTGAGTGTGGAGCCGGTGAAATGGCCGCAGCGTGCCTCGTGGATAACTGGGAATTAAGATGTATTATGCCAGGAAGAGGAGACTTTATTTATGGGTGCATCCGGAATAAGCAGAAGGAAATACGGCAGCGATACCTGGGGACAGTGCTAACTCGTGTGAGACCATTCCCAGGACAGGGATACCACAAAAAAAACTAGGGAAAGAGCTGGATGTGGCTAATGAGAACAGCTCTGGATGCAACGCGTGGGGATTTAATGCAAAGGCAGCAAAACAAGTGACTAAAACAAATGGAAAGTTAATAGCTGCCATCGGCATTGTGACGTGATGATGCACTTTTAAACTGGAGTAACAAAAAGCTTATATGCTTGATCTCTGTACATCTTGCACATTTGAAAAAAACTTCATTTAAATGTATAAATGTCTGCCACGTGTGACTATTTCGGGAAGTGGATGATGGAGCGTTGAGTGTTTGACAGGTATCCACTGGCAGACTAACACAAAGAAGGAAAGGAAGTGAACGTTGAGCTCCAGCGGAGGGAGGAGGGTTATGAATGACCTGAGGTGTGCTGCATCGCGACGGCAACAGCAGGGAAAGGTGATTGCAAGACAAGAAGAGGAACAGCCCATCCCCCAATTTGGAAATCTTCTCGTCTCCTCATCCAATTTTTTTCTCTTTTTGTTCTTTTGATGCACCATTCACCCCTGTGTGCCAGCTCTAAAAGGGCTGCAGCATGCAGGGAGGAGGTGGGCTTGTTCTTCCCCACCCAGCCTCAGCCTCTCCTGAGAACACATGACAGAGAGTATCGAGCAAAGCAACCAGCTTTCCTCACTCAAATTCCCCAGGCTGTCCGGGCCCGCCATACCAGCTCCCTCCATCCCCACATTATGTACAAGCAGCAGAGAGACAGGCAAAATATTTACTAGTCTTCACAGCTGAATTATAAAGGGGGGAGGTGGGGGTGAAAGCTTTGTATGAGGCTTGACAGCAAATTAGTGCCCTGTCGTGACACATGCGGTGGCGAGGCTCGACAGGTCTGCTGTTTTTCCACTTTTATTATCATCCATGCTTCAATTATTCAGTGGCACCCATTAGCATAACAGCAGCCATTTTATATTTAGCTCCCCCTATGTTGACTGCGTCAACATTTCACTCCAAATATTCTGCTAACATCTCTGACGTGAGGGAAGAGGCAGTGGCTCAGAACCAGGCGCAATTAGTGACCAAGAAGAGGAGCAAAGGCTGATCATCCTTTCTTGGATCTTCAATTTGGAATTTATGAATATTACAGATATGATTCCTTTGGAGAGAAAGAAAAGAATCAGTCCATTATATTGACTTCATTAGGAATCCTACGGATTCTAATGGCATTTGTCAAAAAGAAACTGGCACACATTTATGGGTGTGCCATCGCCATCACCCTGCCCCATTTGTCACCATTAGCAATAATATTAAAGATCCCTCAACTCATCTTGGAAGTCTAATTTTTTAGCTTGCCGGACTGAGCAGGCTGGAGTTACAATGATGAAAGCGCTCAACGCTCCTCTGCCTCACTGAGTGTCAAATTAAAACCTTTGCACAGGCACTTAACATTGATCCTAATCACTCTGCAATGACATTTTTTAAGTTTAATTAAACAGCATTTAATTTTGGAGCATGATATGTGTAGGATGAAGTCTCAAAGGGTCAGAAGACACTCAATTATATCAATGCATATGTGTGAACGCCACTGTCTGGGTGTTACTGCATGCTCACAATATGCCTGTGCCTGGCTTGGGATCCCATCTCTCTGCTGAGTTTTGTGCTCTCCTCATCCCCACCAGCTGTACACTTTGACCTCCCACTCATCTTTGATCCACTGTCAAAGAGCTCGCTTGCTGCCTGTCGCTCAGCTTCACTCTGCAAACCTTCATTTCTTGCTCCAGATTTGGGCCTGGAGTCACTCGGTGTGAGCTTCTGACAGCCTGTTTGAGGCAGCTCCCTGTTCAGCCCTTAGAAGGGAGAGGATCCATTTGGAAATCACTCAAACCAGAAAAACTGGCTCGGGCACACAACTACGGCATCACTATATATGCAGTTTGTTAAACTAATTAAACTGCAAAATGCTATGAAATCAAAGAGAGAAAGTCTTGCTGCTTCCAGAGACAGAACTGACAGCCGTGGTGTAGACTACCAGCAGCTATGAACAGAGGTCTGAAGACATGGTTGGAAATGCTGCATCTCTACTGCTTCCCCGTGGCACTTTGACCAAAACATATTCAATATGGTTAATAAAGCGAACTATTTAAAAATAAGGCTTCGAGGTTTTTTTCCTTGTCTGACAGCTTCTTAAACTATTGATAAGTAGAAGTGTTTTTAAAGCTAAGAAGACATAAAAAAGAAATACAAAATTATATAAAAATAAAATAAATCGCATAGTTGTCATTTAGTATCTAAACTCATCACATGGATGCGAGTGCTTTTAGAAACAGCATAACTTCAGAGCACTCAGACCCACAGGGCAGGATGTTCAAATGGAAATTTTCATGACTAAGATAACAATGTGACAATGTTTTCCACAAATAAATATTATTCCCTTTCGGTTGGTAAACTCTGTACAAAACATCAGTATGGGTATTGCGCACTCTGGCAAGACTAAACTGAAGAAGTTCTGTCAACCCCCCCAGTGACATCACTTGAGACTTATACCCAACTGAAATGTTTTCAGTTGGGTAATCATCTCATTTTTTTTGGTCTGTGGTTCATTTTTTGGCCTTTAGGAGCAGACTAATGGGGCTTTTCCACTAGTACCTACTCGACTCTGCTCGGCTCAAATCCGCTCCTTTTCAAGGGTTTTCCACTATAGGTGAAAGTACTGGTTAGTATCTCCCTTTGTTGTACCTACTTGAGCTTGTCGGGCTCGAATTGCAATGTCGACAGGCTGCAGGCCACCGATTGGCCAGAGAGTATACTCTCTGGCCACTACTACTAATAATAATAATAATAATAAGCTTTATTTGTATAGCACCTTTCCAAACACAGTTACAAGGTGCTTTTACAAAGCAGAATTAAAAGGCAGAATCCAATAAAATGACAAAAATATAAAAACATAAGAGCATAGAAATACAATAAAACATTAGAAAATAGTAACATTGGATATTATAAAATACATTTTTAGATGTTAAGTAAAAGCACATTTAAAAAAGTGTGTTTTTAAAAGAGATTTAAAAATGGACAGAGATGTGGCTCGCCTGATCTCCTCCGGCAGGTCATTCCAGAGCGACGGGGCCCTGATAGCAAAGGCCCGGTCGCCCTTAGTTTTTAGTCGAGATCTAGGAATCACTAATAGGGACCCGCCGGAGGATCTCAGGCTACACCTTGGCTCGTATGGGACTAAGCAGTCTTTGATGTACTCAGGGGCCAGTCCCATCCGGGCCTTAAAAGTGATCATTAAAATCTTAAAATCAATTCTAAAACGCACAGGTAGCCAGTGTAATGAAGCTAAAATCGGGGTTATGTGTACTCTTTTATTTGAATTTGTGAGGAGTCTGGCAGCAGAATTTTGGATAAGCTGAAGTCTGGAGAGATTATGTTTACTTAGGCAGGAGTAGAGTGAGTTACAGTAATCTAAACGGGATGTGATGAATGCATGAATGACAATTTGCAGGTTCTTGGGAGACAGAAAGGACCGGATTTTGGAGATTCTGCGTAGTTGAATGAAACAAGACTGGACAGTTGCTTTAACATGCTGATTAAAGTTGAGATTACTGTCGAAGATGATACCAAGATTTCTGCAGCTGGGGGTAATACTGGTGGAGAATAAGCCAAGTTGTGGTGAGATGTGATTGTGTGTGGTGTCTTGGCCTATGATAATGACTTCGGATTTGTCCGGGTTCAATTGGAGAAAGTTATTAGACAGCCAGATTTGTACTTCATTTAGGCATACTTTGAGAGTGTGTAGTTGATGGTTGATGGTAGGGTCGAAAGAGAAATAAAGCTGTGTGTCATCTGCGTAAAAATGGAAACTAA
Organism: Cololabis saira; assembly: GCF_033807715.1. NCBI lineage: Eukaryota > Metazoa > Chordata > Actinopteri > Beloniformes > Belonidae > Cololabis > Cololabis saira. The sequence goes on along the minus strand of NC_084608.1, from coordinate 15,783,694 downwards.
TATTGTGTCTGCGGATTATGTGACCTAGAGGTAACATGTAGAGTGAGAAGAGCAGTGGGCCAAGGACTGACCCCTGAGGTACTCCACAAGACAGAGATGCTGTGGAAGATCTGCAGTCACCAATAGCAACATTAAAAGTCCTATTGTGGAGGTATGAGTAAAACCAGTCTAAAACAATGCCAGAGACGCCAACCCACTTCTTGAGACGTTCCAATAAAATCAGGTGATCTACGGTATCAAAAGCTGCAGTGAGATCTAAAAGGATTAAAATAGATGAATGGCCAGAGTCAGCTGCTAAAAGGAGATCATTGAGCACTTTGAGGAGTGCAGTCTCTGTGCTATGGCCCGTTCTAAAGCCAGACTGGAATTTTTCAAATAGGCCATTTCCGGTCATAAATGAGATCACCTGTTCTGCAACAATTTTTTCTAAAACCTTGGCCAGGAATGGAAGTTTGGAAATGGGACGAAAGTTGTTCAGGATGGTGGGGTCTAATGAGGGTTTTTTGAGCAGTGGTTGTACTAATGCAGTCTTGAAGTGGTCCGGGACTATGCCTGATGAGAGGGAGGAGTTGATTATGGTTAAAATAGAAGGACAGACTAAGTGCAGGACTTCTTTAAGGAAGCGGGTGGGGATGATATCGAGAGGACAGGATGTGGGCTTCATGTTGGAGATGATTTTGCCAAGATGTTCTATTGAGACGGGGTGAAACAAATTTAAAGAGCACAACAGATTAATAGGTGGTTCGAGTGTTACAAGAGGCAGTGGGGTGATTTGATTTCTTATTACACTGATTTTGTTTAAAAAGAAAGATAAAAATTCCTCGCATGTCTCCGTAGACGGCTCAATCACAGTGGGCGGGGCATCTGTAGCACGGCTGATAATATTAAAAAGCACTCTGGTATTATGCTGGTTTTTCTCAATAATATCGCCAAAATAGTTTGCTCGAGCATTTTTAATTTTCAAATTAAAATCTTTCATTAAGACTTTTAGACTGTCAAAGTGGACCCGGTAATCGTGTGGCCTTCCATTTCCGTTCAGCTTGACGGCAGATTCTCTTTAATGAGCGAATTTCCTCATTTATCCAGGGTTGAGAGGTATTTTTAGGCTTTTTGGTTTTAAAAGGTGCAACTCTGTCTAGAATGTTTGAGCAGGTGCTGTTAAAACCATTTAAAATATCGTTAGTGTTCATTAAAGAGCAAATTTGGAACTCAGAGGAAGCAAATTCTTGACAGAATATGGAGGCAGAGGTTGAATTAAAAATGCGGGAGCGTGTCTGACTTTCATGTTGGGTTGAGGTAATGGGCAGGGTAGTGTTAAATAAAATACAATTATGATCAGTAACCCCAACATCAATACAGAGCATGTTGTTTACAGTAATTCCAGTATATTAAACAAGATCTAATGTGTGGCCTTTGATGTGAGTAGGACCAGTAGGAGCCAGAGACAAAGTAAAAGATTCCACCAGATTTAAAAACTCATTTGCTAAAAAATTCTCAGGGCAACAGATATGCACATTAAAATCACCTACAATTAGAATATTATCAAATTTAGGGATAGCAATTGACAATAATTCTGAGAATTCTGTGATAAAACCGGTTGCAGATTTAGGTGGTCTATAAATAAGAATACAGAGGGTCCGTGTGCTACCTGAAACAGTGAAACAGAGGGATTCAAAGGTAGTGAAAGACCCAAACGTGGTGCTACAACATTTAAAACAGTTCTTATAAACAACAGCTAGACCACCCCCCCGGCCGGTTAATCTAGGTTGATTCAGGTAAGAGTAGCCAGGGGGACTCGTTTCAATTAAAGGAGCTATGTTATCCTTGGTCAGCCATGATTCAGTGATTAGAAAAAAATCAAGATCATGGCTGACAATAAAATCATTACATAAAAATGATTTATTGGAGAGGGATCTGACATTAAGAAGACCAAGTTTACTGTTAAAAGCAGTGGGATGTACAGTATCTGGAATTGGTGTACACTTGACTGATATGAGGTTACCATTGACATTTGATTTGTTTTTATTCTTAAAATCTAATTTAGCCTTTGGCAGTCTGGGTTGGTTATTGATGAGCACAGGAATCATAGAAGGCCTATCAGGGATAGGGACCTGCAGGGAAGTATGTCAGACGGATAGAAGAGGTAGATAATTCCTTATGTTGGCTGAAAATTGATGTACACCATGTTTGGACAGATGGATACCATCCCATTTGAGTAAGTGATCTTTCTTCCAGAATGAGTCAAAGTGGTCAATAAAACCAGAACCAGTAGCAATGCAAAAAGTGTGTAACCACGAATTCAGGCTGAAAAGGCGGCTAAAACGCTCAGATCCCTTTCTCAGAGTAGGAACAGGACCAGACAGGATGCATATTTTACCAAGGCTTTCAATAGTGGTCGCTAAAGACTCTAACTCGTAGCGGAGTTTAGCTGATTGCCTCATCATGACGTCATTCGTTCCCAGGTGAACAATCACAGTGTGGACAGAGGGATGCAGATCAATAATAACAGGTGCTTGTTCAATCATGTCAGCAACTTTAAAACCAGAGAAACAATATGTAATGGTGTGGGGAAGTTCAACAAATCTGACCATTGAATCGCCAAGCAACAGAACTTCATGTTGAGTGTCTGGGGAGTCCAGACCGTGTCCATAGACAGCGAGTTTGGGTTGAGCAGCCTGGTAGGCAGCTAGCGCCCTATTAGCGGTGCTAGCATGTCGCCGGTTGTGTGAGTGAGTGAGGTACCTCTGCGTTGACTGTGAAGGCGAGGACCGAGGAGCCATCGAGTCAGGTTCAGCGGAGTGTGGATGGTTAGATGCTCGCACTGGTGGAGGCACCAGGCCAGTAGGTGGATGTGGTGGGGGAGAAGAGGTAACCGGAGCCGATGCTGAGCCAGGCAGGTTGTCCGGCTCCAACCGCTGGAGTGACAAACGGGGCCGTTTGCGACCCGGAGGGGCCGATGGAGGGGACAGCGAGTCCGTGGGTGAGGTTGGATTTGTGGCTATGGAGCGCTTTCTGTTGGCCGGTCCGACACGGTCTGCTCTACGATCAAGTGAGGGAACAGGGGAGAGGACCGACTCGGAGGAAAGCTCAGCCAGAGGGGAGAAGAAGTTTGTGAGGGGGAGGTCATCACCGGTACCAGACGGGTCATAGAGGGGAAGAGAAAGCCTTCTGTTGCCCTTCACTACATCCGACCAGGGGGGGAAAGAAGACAGCAAGCCAGGGACTTCACCAGCACCAGTCGTCGTATCCGCAGCCAGGGTCCGCTGGCTGCCCGTAGGCTCGAAATGTGACAGCCGGGAACACAGCTCCGACTGCCGCTGGAGGAGGTCTTCGATCAGCCGCTCAATTGACCGGAGCTCAGCCCTCATCTCAGTGACCTCAGCCGCCGACGGGGCCATTTTGTTTCTTGTACCACTTGATCAAACAAACCTGTGTTTGAACCATGCAGTGCAGAGTAGCAGTAGCAGCAGAGCTGCAGCAGGAGTAGCAGTAGCAGCAGAGCTGTAGCAAGATTAGCAGCAGCAGCAGAGCTGTAGCAGGATTAGCAGCAGAGCTGCAGCAGGAGTAGCAGTAGCAGCAGAGCTGTAGCAGGATTAGCAGCAGCAGCAGAGCTGTAGCAGGATTAGCAGCAGAGCTGCAGCAGGAGTAGCAGTAGCAGCAGAGCTGTAGCAGGATTAGCAGCAGAGCTGCAGCAGGAGTAGCAGTAGCAGGATTAGCAGCAGCAGAGCTGTAGCAGGATTAGCAGCAGAGCTGCAGCAGGAGTAGCAGTAGCAGCAGAGCTGTAGCAGGATTAGCAGCAGAGCTGCAGCAGGAGTAGCAGTAGCAGCAGAGCTGCAGCAGGATTAGCAGCAGCAGCAGAGCTGTAGCAGGATTATTACTACTGCTACTCTCTATACTCTCTACATTTTGTACTGCATGTTATTCTAATCTTGTGCAAAATTAAAAGTCTTTCTATAGCAAGAAAGGAAAGAATGAGTCTTTTTTCTATATCTTTGTCTCATATTGAATACTTTCCATGGGGATTTTAAATATTTTCTGTGTGAATACAAAATCATTTTGTAGTTGGTCCGAAAATCTTAAATAAGAAATATTACCCATGTAATAATTTTAGGAAAATGCATTAGTTGAGAAAGAATGAGCTAGCTGGTTTTGAGAAGATGCTAACATTTGCAAAATTTTAACCTCCCAGTGTCAAACCCCTGTTTTTTTAGTCATCTTGTGCTTTTCCATGAAATTGTATTGTAAGATTATACTGTTTTTTAATGTGTATGTCTTATATATGTGGCACCTCGCGTAAGTCTTGTAGGTGTTTTCTATGATAATTATAAGACTTTTCACTGATAGTTGTCCAGGTCATATAAGTTGATATTACGCATATCTACTAAGGATATTGTATGTAGAATTACTATTATATACTGTTCTTATAAGTCCCCAAATCATACAAGTTTCATATTGTACAACTTTACTAAGGATCTTATATCTGGTTTGACTGTCTTATGTCTAACTTACAAGTTTCAGATAAAAGAGACAAAAAAATGTATATATATCTTTTCCATATGGGTACCGTCTTGCAACTCCTTCACACGCACCATATTTAAAATTCGGCAACAGAAAACTAAACTTTGGTACAGTGAAACACCATACCAAAAATTGGACAACACACTCACTAAGTCTAAGTAAACATTAAACGTTAGATTATGTAGCGGTACATCCACTTATACTTATTAGTCATATAAAACTAATCTTCCTCCATTTGTTCCATTACTGATTTATTTTAAGGAATCAGACGCTTTGGGTTTCTGTAGTAAAGTAACTTCCTCATGCTCGGGAGACAGTTTTGGAGTCCAAGGGACAGGTTAGGAAGGGTGTGAACATTGTTTGTGTTAACATTTTCTAGTCTTTTACTGGATTTTTAGGAAGCTCTTTTGGTGAAGTTCAAGCCAGTCCTTGGCGGTCAGTCAAGAATCACCAACAAAACCTACTTCCTGGTTAGCATTAAAGAAGCAGGAGTGATGCAGCCTCCCGCATCAACATGTGAAGGCCAGTGAGACTCCCACAGTGGAAGAAAGCCTCCCCCCCCGGGATGCCCCCCATCATGCTCTGCAGTCTCAGCTTTCTCAGCGTACGCTCACACAGCAGCGTTTCATTAACGCTTGACGGTGAGGCTTCTGACGTGCTTTCATCATACCATAAACAACAAATCAAACGTCTTTGTGCTTGCTGCACAAATAAGTCACTTTCATTGAACATGTCTCCATGTACGAATTAATTTGTTAGCCATAGCTGTGTAGCCACCATTTGATTTGCTGACGCTTTGGCTGACACGTTTTAAGCTCCCTCCAGCCACATTAAGGGTGCTTTCATACCTGTCCCGTTTCAAGCAGTTGTTCTGGAACAGGGAACGTTTCCCCCTAAAGATTGGAACGTTTGGTATATATGAACACAGCAATCGCGCACAAAAGAAACGGCACAAAACAAGCGAGCCGAGATCGCCTAGGAGAGGTGGTCTCAGCCCGATTCCATTCGAGACCTGAAATGAAACGGTTCATTTTTTTTATTTGTAGTGAGAACATAATCCACACAGCAACCGATACAACTCCATTCATTGTTTATGTGCTGCCGCGGCGCAAGGATAAGAGTCGGCGCAGCCTCCCCCACCTTCTCTCCTATTGGTCGTGCCGAGATGTCGTCCCAGCATGGCACGGTCAAATTAAACAATGTTCAATTTGGGCAGGGTTTGCGCAGCGCAAACCCTGCGGCAGGCGGCCTCTCGCCCGCCGCTGAGCTCCACTCTGCGCCGGTAGCACATAAATGAAGCCTGATTTATGGTTCTGCGTTAAATCGACGCAGAGCCTACGCCGTACCCTACGTCATAGGCTCTGCGTTGGTGTAACGCGGAACCATAAATCAGCCTAAAGCCGACGGCTGCGGTCTGCGCTGCGCTGAAAGGAGCGTGTTGTTTATCCCGGGGTGCGGAAGAGGAAACTCCTTCCGCGTTCATTTGACCAATCAGAGAGCAGCTGGTTCGCGCATGGCAATTGTTAACAGCTTTGAAACGGTACAGACGTTTGCCTTGTGAACACAAACTCCACAAACGGGAAACGGCACAACTGTATCGATTTAGCCCCTGAATCGGAACAAAACAAACGGGCCACAGGTGTGAAAGCACCCTAAGGCTACAAGTGTCTTCCTTCTTGTTACGAGTCTCGCCTGCTAAGAAATAACATCACCTTAGCTCTGTGCAGCTACGCTAACAGGCCTGCTTAGCATTAACAACTCAGCTTGATTAGCTCACTAGCTGGCTATTTTTCTTCTTTCTGGCTTCAGGTTAAAGAAATAATAAATCAAACAATGAACAAATCTAGCGAAACTGGTAGTCCCAAACTTTTACGAGGCCCACTTCCTGTCAGAGATCAATTGGCTTAGCGTGTTTGTTCTGAGCTGTTCTGGTTTACTACAGTGTCTGTTTGACGCTGCTATGTTGTTTTTTTTTTTTTTGGGGGGGGGGGGGGTTATCAACCTTGATATATGAGATTCTGAAAATGTAAAAAAAATATGAATAAACTTAGTGACCTTAAACCTCTGGCAGCAAACCGGCCATTTGGATGCTAGAAGCACAGCATTGCTTTCTAACGTAACTGTAAATGATCAATGAAGTCAATCCCTCTTCTTCCTGAGCAGCAATTCAGCAAAGTGTTGACGCCTCAATTCAAATTTGGATGGCACCGATACCAAAAGGTTTCACACTGATCCCACCAAATACTAGCAAGCATTTTCTCATCTTTGTTTTTTCGTTATATCTTTCAAAACTTTCCAGACTCGGTTTTGGTGTGCACTCAAAACATGTGCAAGATCTGCTTCTCATTCCCTATCTTTCTTATCTGCATTAGCATAGAAAAGTATTGCATAAGGACTCTCGCTTCCTGCACTTACACTATGAAGTTTTACAAAAGTAAGAAAGCCTTAAACTTTTTAACAACTGCGTCATGCTGCTACAGGATCCTTCGCTCAGCATCTTACTCTGCAGAGAGTGTGCGGTGCACATTTGTGTATTATAAAACACGCACAACATGCAGCTTAATACTGGCAGTCACATCCTGAATGAAGTCTGATGAAATATCGCCTTTGCTGGAGATTGGGGAGATGCATGTCACTGTTCCTCAGAGTGTGACACATTTCTAGTTGGGTCGACGAAGCTGCTCTCGTCTCCACCCTTTTCGCTATATTTCACAGCACCGGGAAAGGAACATGCTCCCTTTCTCTGCGCTCCACAGCCTCCTTGTTCTCTGCTCTCACTGTAACACTGCAGTATTTCAGCATACCAATAACAGGGACTGTGGGGGATCTTCTCATCCTCGGTGTGCTGCCAACCACCCAGGTGTGACTACATGTCAGGGAACACTTTCACTATGACCACAATTATGCTCTCTCTGACTTTGCAGTGCAAGGATCTCTTGCTAATACATGACCCATAGAATCTGCTGTTGTGCATATGTATGCAGCTGCTGCAACGTACTTAGCAGTACTGATCCTGTGAAGTGTCATTTTTATCCACATAAAAGTAGCAGAAATATGGGCTTAATAGACCACAAAGAGGAGGTTTCACTGGTGTCATTTGCAGTTTTGGGTCATAACAACAGGTCGCACAAATACACAATTTCATTTTTCAATATCTAAGTATATGCCATTTTATATAAAACTTTACACTCTTGGAACGACCTTCAAATTACCTGCCGACACCCCCCGAACAAGACAAGCTTACGTTTTTTTTTTTCTCTAGGTGGAGAGCGCAGCTCCTGCAAGTGGGCGTCAAGTGATTGACAGCAGAGTGTAAGAAAATGTGCATACTAACATGAAAACACTCATCTCAGTGCCAAAAGAGTACAAATAATAGAGATGAGATGAAATTATGACTTCATACAAACTGTGATGGATTATCTCACTTGGGGAAATTTCAAAGTCTTTGGGGCTTTGTTTCCTCAGTTTTACAAAAATGACTGACAGTAAAATAGTGGATTCTATATTTAGACAAGTCAGCCATGATGCCTCTAACTATGAGGCAGCAGGGTAACCTGGTTGACTGTGAGGCACACACACACACACACACACACACACACGCGTGCACACACACACACACACACACACAGCTAAAACTATGTTTGGAGACTTCAACTTTCTAAAAAGGAAAAAAAAAAAAAATATCACAACACAAAAAAGTTGCCAAAGGAAAAACTAAGCAAGCCAGCACTGCACCAAACAAAAGTAAAATAAAACATGCTGTATTGAGAATGACAACAAGTATAGCTGAGCCACAGGTAAACTAGCAACAATCAGGAAGTATGCAACAGTGTAAACACTGAATTTGGGTTTAGGCTTCTATGTGAAACGTTTAGGGAACCCCACACCACAACCTGGGCTGGGTTAGGGTTAGAGGGGTTAGGTTGATGTGAAACTCAAATGTGACTGATCATGACATTTTCCTCTGTTTTTTCCAACTACTACATCTTTTTTGTTGATTTTCCTGCCTGGTAGAAAAATGACTGTTGAATGTTTATCAACTCCAACATCAGACTCGCTTATTTGCTCTGTTTCTACATCTGAGCAACACAAAATAAGTAAACAAAAGGAAATTCAGCACCGCATCTAAAGTGCTGCAGAAAAAGAAAAGCCTGCAGTTTTGGTGAAAATCTGCCCATCTTTACATCTGAGAGGCTCTGAAATGCTCCTTTTATACCCCGTCATGTTACTGATCTGTTGTCAATTAACCTAATTAGCTCTCAAAAGCTCCTCCAGTTGTTTTGGATTTGTGCCACTTACTTTCCCTTCCTTTTGTTGCTCCTCTTTGAGAGGTGCTACATCAATTGAATGCAAAATGTCTCACTTTCAACATCTGATATGTTGTTAATGTTATTTTTGGAATAAAATATGGTTTTAGGAGATTTGTAAATTGTTTCATTCTGGGTTTATTTACATTTTGCACTGTGTTTTTGGTGAATTGGGGTTGTAAATGGGGTGCTAGCATTATTTTATCTGGGATAAGATCACAAAAGGAATCTGTGCGAAACAGAAACCGAATATTTAATCTTAAACTTTAAACATCAACTGGTTCGGAGCAGGTTATGGGTTAACGGTGCAGCTGAAAAGCGTCCAAAAATCCAGTCCAGTCCGTTGTACTCCAGCCCCCCCGCCCTTCGCCTTGCTGTCGAAGACTGCATCATACTCGCCAGAGCATCTGAGCTGTGGAGCGTGAACAACTAATAAGTTACGTTACTACGGAAACCTGAGGTGTAAGAGAACAGACTCATGACAATTAATCAATAATGTAGCAAATAAAGGTAAATAAGATTTACAAACAATAAACCTTGTACATCCGTTTCACATCCAGTTTTCCTAAAGTGGAGGTGTCTAAATGTTTACTTGAAGCCTGGGGCTGCAGGGGAGGGGGTGGGGTATCTGGAGCTTGTGTGGGACTGTGATTGACAAAATGTAAACACACCCCTGGCTCTGATTGGAGGAGCTGCAATGGGAGCAGTGGAAATTTGTAAACTGCACTGCAAGAAACAGGCAAGTTCCACCAGGTAAAACCAGGTAATTCAGCAAAATGTTGTGGCATGCAATAATCGCTAAAAATAGAAACACAAAATGATTTAATCAAAATGCCTTAAACAAATGACTGCTTTATCCAAAGTGAATATTCAGAAGAAGTCTATAATTAGTATATAACAGTTTTAACAACATTGCCGTCGTTCAGCGTCACAGGTCACACGGGCAACTCGACAGGTCAAAACTCTCACCATATACAGCACATTCATGTTTGAAATGATATATATATATATATATATATACATACATAGGCCTATATAAAAAAACATTTGGGAAAATTGAAACAGTGTACTGTGGTATAAGGTCATTGCATTAGAGGAAATGTCCCTTCTCCTGTAGATATGTAGATATCGTAAGACTCAAGCAGGATATGACTTCAAAGTTATTTTATCTAGATAGTAAGGATGTGAGACTGTGAGAGCTGGACGACTCACCTAGAGTATTAAATACAGTACGGTAGTCTTTAAAACGTGATTGAAACAAAACGACCAACAACTCATTTGTGCAGCTTTAAACTGTCACTGCAATTTAATACAACAGGCTTGTGCTGATCGATGACTTTCATGAAAGCATTTGTTCCTTTACAGGGAACTAACGTCGATGGACTATAAGTGTTTCAAAAGTCTTGACCAGGCAAACTGAATTTATAAGCATTTATTGTTGTTTTTTAAACTTTTTTTGTAGATGTTTGGTCACTTTGTAATCTTTTTCCATCTTTCACGGGCCTTTTTTTATTTAAATATTTGTGCAAAGTGTTTGTGTGTTTGAACTATCATCTCGATTGCTGTCCACCGCCTTTTTTATCGCAAACAAACAAATCCATCTGTCCAGTCGGGCTCCAGAGATTATAGAACGAATGCTAAAGTGCACCGGAGCCATTCCAGCAGATAATGGTGGCACAATCCCTGGTTGACATGCTGCTGTACTTGTAATGCTGAAATCTACATTGTTCTATCTATTGTTCTTTTACTTCACTTCCCTCTGCAGGATCACTAGGCCTTGCAGCTGATTAGGGTTATTGACTTTTACCACAGGAATTAGGCTGACAGCTCCTTTTGAAGCTTACCTCCTTTTCAGTGGGGTATAAAGTATAAACGGTGTTGCTCACCTGTAGTTTCCGTGTCACGCTAGGAGAATGGCTTGAAAAGAAAAAAAAGGAGGTTAGATTGAGAAAAAAAAGGAAGGGATGAATAGAGGAGTGAGAAACGTGAGGGCTGGCTGCTGGTGGATGCGGAGGAAGGAGGTGCGGGCGTGGTGGGGGTAGTCGGGTGTCTGACATCGCCCCCGTGGTCGTAACAGCAAGGTCTGCATATGGGAGCAGCTGCTGTGCCCTCTGCTTCCTCCCCGGAAAATATGCTCGGAATATTAATTGCGTTGCTAATACTGCTTAACGCAGCTTTTCGTGACACTCAGAAGGTCCATCGAGACTCATTTTGTTGTCAGTTTGCAATCCTCATTGTCTCCTTTCAGCACAGTTTGGCAACCTGTAAATCAAAGCTTTGTCTTTGGAAGAAAAGTCATTTGGTTAATTGAAATTTTTTTTAAACTGAGTAATGACAACACGAGCTCGGGAAGCATGTAGCATTTTTGTTTCACTCTGAGCTCCCCCCTGTGCAGAATTTCTTTAAAAAGAACTGAAACAAATACTATACTTCTTTTTTTTTTTTACTTTGACGCAGTCTTTTTTAGTTTCTACCTTTGCCGTCACCGCTGTGTCGGTCTCACACTGTCAGCTCATTGTCTGACATGACATCAGCTTAACTGGCTGCAATATACTTGTAGAGGAGTTGGGTTAATTTGAAGTAAACTCTGCACAAGTGGCTGAGTCGTTGTTTTGTGACGCTGTTTGTGTTGGATGAGCACACCGTGTCTCTCTTGGGAGCAGCCTACAGGCATCCCACAGATCTGATACGCAGCTCCGCACACTCAGAAAATAGTCAGAGAGAGCGCCAGACAAAAAAGAAAAATCTGTTCCCGGGAATATTGGCAGAATACATTACAGAGAATTTTTCTTTTCTTCAAAAAGGTTGGGTTCATATCATAAAAGGTGAAACGCAATATATGCAAGGAGATGAAAAGTTTCTGAGCCTGTATATTCCATATTTCACATGATTTTCATATTTAGGACTCTAACAAAAAGGGCGGAGCCTGTTAAAAATTGACAACCCAATGTTTTATCATCTATGTACGGAAGAGTATTAGGGCCAGGCAGGGGAAAATTAAAAATTATATTGGAGAGGAAGATTTTTTTTTCATTATGCACTTCAAGAAAAAAGTCGAAATGTTGAGAAAAAAGTCAAAGTTTAGTGAATAAAGTTGAAATGTTGAGAAAAAGCCGAAATTTTGCAAAATTGTATTTCAACATTATTCTCGACATTTTGACTTTTTTCTCGACATTTCGACTTTTTTCTCGACATTTCGACTTTTTTCTCTAAATTGTATTTCAACATTAATCTCGACATTTCGACTTTTTTCTCGAAAACTGTATTTCAACATTAATCTCGACATTTCGACTTTTTTCTCGACATTTCGACTTTTTTCTCAACATTTCGACTTTTTTCTCAACATTTCGACTTTTTTCTCGAAACTGTATTTCAACATTAATCTCGACATTTCGACTTTTTTCTCGACATTTCGACTTTTTTCTCAACATTTCGACTTTTTTCTCGACATTTCGACTTTTTTCTCAACATTTCGACTTTTTTCTCGAAGTGCACAATAAAAAAAAATCTTCCCCTCTCAAATATTTTTTCTCCTGCATGGCCCTAATACTCTTCCGTATCTATGGTCTCATAGTCATAAAATTTAAATCCTGTTTTTTCTCCTCACTGACACGAGAAGGATCTGATTGCCAGATCAGAAAATAGTCAGGATCTTTGTGTATGCACTCATGAGGACCTGTGGGGATTTCTGGGCCCCCCACACGCCGGTGAAGCACCTCCAATCTCAGCAGGGCTTCAGATGACAGAAGGAGCTGAAATGTCAGAGGAGGAGTACAGGGAGAGGTGTTGGCAAAAATATGGAGGAGCGCATGTGGACCCCGAGGAAACCTAGTGTGGGTTGGTACGTGGAGGGGAGGGGGGGGCCGAGAGGTCGGCGTCAGCGAGTGCCTTTTTCATCTGATACGAGCTCATCCATGTAGAGGAGCCGGAGAGCCGTGCAGAGAAGCAACAGCGATCTGCACAAATTATCCACCGGTGAAAGGAGAAGACAGACACGGGAGAATATCTGCATGCGTGTGTGTGGAATTCAGATGATTTGTGACAAGGAGGGGAGAATAAAGAAGTAGGGCATCATGGAGGGCTTTGAGTTGGGTAAATGTGTGTGGAATATTTCTCTTGCTGAACAAAAATACACATTTTACAAGTAGCAACAGTCTGTTATGTCAAAAGAGGGAAAATAGAGGTGTCATTACAGAGTTATGAAGCCTATGATTTGATCGGTACAGGTGAACATACAGTGAACTCCTCCTCTTCCCCTCACAGTGAACAGCAAGGGTCACTCCCGCTTTCTTCTCTCCTTCCGCTCCACCGCATCCCCTTGTCATGCACTGTAATTAAAACCACAGGTGGGGACCCGTAACACTGCCTGGCTGCTCCCAGCATGCAACAGGCACCATCTGGTTCAGAGGAGGAGTGTATTTTTTTTTTTCTGTAAACAGCCAGAGGTTAAAACATCAAAGGCTCGGATCTTTGATCGGACCTCAGCGGGTTCCGGAGCAGAGGGAATAATATCCACTGTGTCTTGAATCTTTCTGCAACACAAAGCGTGAAATGGGAATGTGAGCTTGAGCTTGTAAGCCACTGGGTCAGCTTCCTGCCATCCCGACACAGACTTTTTGTCACCTTTACCTTCTTTCCTGCTAATATGTCTTACCAAAGTGTCTCCCTCCAGACCTGTCGGAGAGTATTGTCCACAAACTCCAGCAGAGCTGATTACCTGTGCCTCGCTGCGTGCTCTGCTAAGGCGAACATGCTCACTACACCTTGAAACATAGCAGAAGTCATGAGAAACATGGTCTGGGTCACAGAGCATCACAGAGCCTTTGAATATATTGACATCTCAAGTCTATTTAGATATTTTGCAAAGTTTTTTGTTTTTTTTTGATACATGACACAATTTAATATGATTTTTTTTCAAATAGAATACTGCTTATTAAATGTGGTATTAAATGATTCTTGATTGCCAATCAATATCCTACAAAAGGAATTACAGGGAAGTCTAAAATATCTCTCAGAACTATTTCTCTGATCAAGAGCTGTTCACAAAGTGCCCTTGTACTAGAAAAAAACCCTTCACGTTTAATCTCTGAGGAACATTAAAGACACCAAACAGAAAGCTGGAGCTCTCCACCCACTACTCCTGGGTGACTAAATTAGATCTTTTCTCCTCTTTCAGTGATGAAATTTATATTTGCATGTTAGTTTTAAGTACCAGGAGGTTTAGACTAACAAAAGTGCCAGCCTTCTGGGTGTGAATGTGTATGCAGCGTGTCTTTTATTCTGTTTTTTTTTTTTTTTTTTGCATCTGCTTGAGATTTTCCACTCGTCTTTTTGCTGTTGAAAGTGTCATTTGCCTCTTTAGGTGCTGTGCTGCTTAGAAGGATTTCTGCTGGGAATTCGGGCCCCTTCTAAAATGTTCTATGATGAGTTTCCGTGGCAACGGGCAGTTGTTTACAGTGCATGCGGGAGCAGGTGATTGAGCTTTCCAGGACCAAGTCTAGGTCCCAAATCTGGAAAAAAAAGTCCAGGATGTGCAGCGTAAAAAGTGAGGAGGAATTTTAAACCATATAAAAATAAATGTAAAAATTTGTAATTGGAAATAATAATAAATAAATTGCATTTTTAACTCCTTCACACAAATCATAATGAGGAATCTGAGAGGCTGGCAATTAAAATGGATAAGTCTAGAGCGCGTTTGGGGATGCAACACGACTCGATCTTTCTGCACAGCTTTTAGATAATACTCCAGAGCAGCAGTAGTTGTTTCTGTTCACCCTGGATTCTTCCCTGCAAGGTTCCAGCCACACGGTTTACTGAGAGTTCAGCTATAGGATCAGCCAAACCTGCATGTGACTTCAGCAGCCCAGTTGTTGCTAGGCTACAAACGTCAGCACCCCAATAAATTCATGGTAACCTCAGAAAACTTCAGTCAACCCAATCTGCTACACGTCCAACTTTCCAATAGTTTTAGACAGTAATGACACAATTCCTCTTTGGATTAATAAAGTATTATTCAATGCAGTTCAATTAAGTCTGAATGTGTCCTTGTTTGGTCTCCTGTTTAAAGTCTGGCGCTGTTGTGTGTGCCAGGACACTGTGCCAGTACAAGCACCGTGTTTCCTCACAGCGACAAGATTCCTGGTTCGAATCCCACTTGGGGGATTTCTCTGTAGAGTTCTCTTTCTTGCGCATTTTAAATACCATAAATCAAACTCAAGTAAGTAAAACACAAAGTTTACTGTCCAAAGTCTGGGCAAGTGCTCAGTTGTTGTCAGTGTTTCATAAATGGCTATATCAAGCTGACCTTTATGCTTTGATAAAGTGAAGTGGGGATTTTTCTAAATACTGGGAGAAACACTGAGAGTGTTCTGTGAGGGTCTAAAGAGCTAAAGAGCATAAATCTAATTTTTGATCATATAAGCATGCTTTTTGTGTTTCTTTTTGTTTTGTTGATTTATTCTCAATATATCCATAAACATCACCATCAGATGGAGGATGAGAAGATGCGTAGAAGGCATCTTTTCATCCTCATAACAAGACTGTTGTCCTTATCCTTCTATTATGTGCTCATTTGAACTGTAGAACCATTTTGGTTGTATGTATGAAAGTTTGCCGTTCCTATGCTCTGAAGTGGATAAATGTTTCTGGCATAATCAGCCTTGTGAGCTTCCCAAACAGAACCTTTCATGTATTTGTTCCCTCATGTTCATATCTGGACAAAACCCTTCATTCTTTCGGTCCAAATACTTTTAAGATAAACAGACTAATGCTAATCTTCAAATCTATTACTGAATATACTATTCATCTTTCAAGGTAAAAGAAGTTTGGAGATGATTTGCAAAAGGTTTTTTTTCGAAAAGTTTGGAGTATATTAACAAGCTCTGCTAATAAACTTACATTTTTTGTAATTTGTTAAACTGCTCACTAATGGCACTTAACAAAAAGATTAGATGTGAAGATATGACTAATGAAAGTGCAGTATCGTTTTTGGTTTTGGCGTACTTAAATATCTGCATATCAAAACAAAAGAGACAAAGCTCTTCTCGCATGGAAGTGAAATAAATTGTTAGGCTTAAACAATGTATTTGATAAATTATGGAAAACATATTACACCTTCGAAACATTTGGAAATTACTAAATAATGACAAGCTCCTACAAGTGCCGTACATATGCAGAGCGAGGCCACGCTGACCCATTATGAGATCGCTGACCTTGATCCAGATCCCTTTGCAGTGCGAGACTCATCTCTGGGGCATTTCAGGGCAAGAGCAAACACAAGGCTTTCAGAGGCGCACTATCCATTAAGAGCAGCAGCAGCTGGGGCATTTTTAACTAAATCTAGCATTTATTGACAGATTGAGATTCATGTCTTGCAGTTTAGATGTGATAACCTACACTACTTGGCCTTCAATTCAGATCTCTATTTGCTTCACAGTTCAGCCCTCTCCGCTCTTTGCTTTCTCCCCCTCCACACTTTCATCCTCACTCCACTGTGCTCCATCTGTGTTTTTTATGCAGCGTGTCATATCTCCTTTCCCCCTACCCACCAACTCCACAACCATCATCTCTTGCTATTCTTCTCTCCCTCCGTCGCCACCATTTCTTCACCTCTCCTTCTGTGCTCAGCAGGAAACCGGAGGAACTGGCGGCTCCAGAATCGTGATCAGCCACTTTGTGGTCTAAGGAGGCTCGCCAAACTACCTCTCCGATTAATCAATACCTCCACTGGCTGCAGTTAACACCTGTAACCTCTGCATTACATGGAGGGAAATGTTCAGTCCTGGAGCAGAATAGCAAATGTCTAACTTATCCTGGTCACAGTCAGAACTGAGTCATTGTGAAACATTTTGCGACTGAACAGATCATTTCTGCAGGATTAGAGACATGGAGTTGTCTATCTTTCCTCCTCCTCTCTTAGTCTTATTCTGAGTCTGTGCATGTGTGAACAGGTGAGCAAGTGAAGGAGTGAGTGAGTAGAGGCGAATCTAAAAAAGAGAAAAAGAAAAAAAAAACACCTTTGTGCTGTTTTTGCATCCACGCCAGCCACATGGATGCCATATGGATGCATAGGGAAAGAGAGGTAGATTTAGATGCTGTGATAAAGGTAAACGAAATTCATACTCAAGTATCTAGGTCATTTGTAAAGCCCAAAGCAACATCTCCTTCCCTGCCTGCCTGCTTTTCCGTGTGCTGCTCGAGTCTGGAACATCAAGGAGATGAAAACACTCTGCATCCTGTATGTGAAACAGCTCACACAAGAATACTGTCTTCCAAGTAAGCCAGCATGTTCCTTTCTTTATGAAAGATGGGAGATACAATACGCTGTTGTTCATCAGTGGGCTTTCTTTATGATAATGTGCACAGAAAGACAATCACACCTCTGTCACAATTAGAGTTAAAGTGGTTTCATGAAGGAAATGAGAATCCTTTCTTTTGTTTTTAAATTATTCAAGGAAGCCACATCAACAGACAGAAGAAATGTTTAAAAAATGAGCCAAGAGTGAAAGAAAAATGTTGACAAGATGGAAAAAAAAGCTTGCCTAATTTAATTACTGTAGTTGTATGGAAGGTCTAATTCTACTGGCCAATTGGGTCTCGGAGAAACGCAGCTAACTCATTTACAATTAACTTCATATGCTGATATTGTAAACCTGTTAGAAAGCATGGCTCATTTACACGTCCTGTACATGTAAAGCTTTTGCGCTTACGTGACTTGACAATTAAAGTGGATGATTTTTTATCTCCATCCCCTCCTGGGTGATACAGTACATTTAATTCCTTGTAGGTCCATAACCCAGCGGTGGGGATGAGAATTGATACATCCAAATCAGAAAGGATAGTTGAAAAAGGATGGAATGCCCCGTACCGGATGGGAGTGAGGTGTTGCCTAAAGTGCGGTCTTGCTCATGATGGAGGAGAGAATGAAGCAGGAGACGACTGGCAGGCGGATTTGCAGTCACAGGGCTGTTGTGGGGAAGAGGGAGCTGAGCCTGAGGGCAAGTTTCTCTGAGAACTGGTCAGTTATCGTCACAAAGCAGCTGAAATGAGCTCCTTCCAGAGGGAGACTGGAGCCTGTGCTTAGAGATGTTGAGAGGAGTGGTGCCATCTGGGAGGGACTCCTCCAAACCTGTTGAGATGGCATCTGGACGTCTCTCTAGGGAAATGTTTCAGGCCTGCGCCAGTGGGCGGAGCTGGCGGGGCAGACCCAGGACATGCTGGAGGGATTATGTCTCTCGGCTGGCCTCAGTATTCCCTCTGAAGAGCTGAAGGAGTTTTCCAGGGAGAGGGAGATCTGGGACTCCTTGCCACGGCTGTTGGACCTGCAACTTTAACTAGGATGAGCGTATGGATGGATGGTTGGTGCTCAATCACCTGTAATCTTAAAGCATCATCAAGAACCAGTTGTAGAAAGGTTCCAATAAAATAAAACTGGTCCTGGTGCTAAATGCTGGTGCTAGCACAGAACTACTGACTTTCTGGTCACACAGATATTGATATCATTGTCTGTGGAAGACAAGTCGTATGACATTTTCTGCCGTTTTGATAATATATCAAGAATTAAAGGCGACCTATTATGAAAAAAACATTTTTTCTTACTTTAACATATATAAAGTGGTCTCCCCTCAGGCTGCCAACTCAGAGAAGGAGGAAAGCAACCAAATTCTGCAGTGTCTGTACTGCCCGGATGAGCCGTCCAGTGTGATGTGGCTTCTATGAGCCGTTCAGATTATGCGCCTGTCGTTACGTAACAATTTACAGAGGTTGACCTACGATGTGTGAAACCACGCCCACAACTAACTCCGCCGGCCGGAGCTTCCGCTATTTCTTCGTAGCGGTGTATCATAGCCCCGCCCACTCAGAATCCCTCATAGATGATGAGGTTAGAGACTGGGAAGATAAAGACATGGCTCAGAGGCTGAATTTCTCATATATATATATAAACCTATTCTCATGCTTAGGTAATCAGCACTGAGAACTTTGTAAAATCAGCTTTTCATTATTGCTTCCCATCTGTTCAGCACCTCTTTTGTGTTTCTAGTTACATAAATGTATGTATGATTTTGCCCCTGTTCTTTGGTGCCTTTGATGTTTTCAGAGTTTTAATGGTGATAAAGAGTTGGTAGCAGCATAATGTTTAAACCAAAAAAAGGATGTTTTTTGAGGATTTTTCTTTTTTACCAGGTATACAGTATGAACCAGCTCCCTCCGTGGTGCCGACCGTTATTAAAGTCAAAGCAACAATGACTTGCCCAATTTGGATATCCCCAGGCTGTTTGCTTTGGTAACTGCTTTAAACACAATTTAATGCTGCTTTTAGTCAAATTCAATATTGGGAAGATTTTGAGCAATAAAACGGAAAACGTTTAATTTTGACCGGACCCGATCCTGAGCTGTCTGGCAGACAAACATCTACATTTAATGCTTTTGTCACAATTGACTCTACCATTACTGTCTTGTCCTTTGACATGTGCATCTCATTAAATGCAACAAGTTCATTCAGGTTTCTTTAATGAGCAATTTGTACGCTTGTTGATGCAAGTGCATAGCTAAACAAACATTAGTAACGTGAACTGATGATAGATACTGTAGTGCAAGTGAAAGTGAGGGTGGAATACTCCTTTAACTCTCAGTGGGATAAACACTGTGGCTCTAATCCATTTAACTGTATGGGGTGTTTGTGCTGCTCACAGATCACTGCTCTACAGGTCCTCCGCCTGCTTGAATTCCTACTAGAATAAAAAGGTCTCACTTCTGCTCCCCACCCTTCAACCATCCCAGTCCCTGCACATCTACCCACCCGCCACACCCTTCTATACATTCCCTCTTGATTCTTACACATTTACCGCCAACGGGCTTACACGTATAACAAAACCCGAGCATGAACGTGAGGTGGATTCTGGTCACCTTGCAAGACTCAATCAAACATCAGCAGCAATTGGACTAAGGCTGTTTGGTTATGAAGCTGAGCTAAACTTTTTTAAAGAGTTTAACATGATAAACACTAAATAGGCAGTTGTACATTCAATTTATCTCTGTGTAAATATTATACATTTGCCCACTAACTATGTAAAACAGCACGACACCTCATACCAGGGGCTGAGGGGTTTGGGCCGTGTTTGTACCGCATCTCCTCCAGCAACTTCAGTTCTACAGGAAAACGTCTGATCTTATTTTTATTTGCATTCTGTGAATAATGCAACACCCTGAAAATCACAAGCAAAACTTACTTCACAGTGGGTTTTTTTTTTTCATTTCCCAAGCATACTTGACAATAGTTCAGTGGCAGAAAACTGAGTCTGGAAGGCAGATTTCCAACTCAGACAGAGATGGTACCTGGAAATAAAAGCAGATTGTGGCAGTTGACAGGTGGAATAAAAAGGGTGTACTTTCCTTGATGTTAAAACGACTCAGAAAAGACTTAGATCAAAGTTAGAGGTGACTTTTAATAATAATCCAAGAAAACTATTTCAGAGAACATCAGTAGTTGTTTTTCTCCTTCTATTACAAGTGTTCGCTTTACTAAAAAGCCAAAAAATTTAATATTTTAAAGGGTTCATTAATTATTTTTTGACTGAACAAGCCAGAAAGACGAGAAACAGCTCTATTTAGTTTTAAAAAGGAACAAGAAAACATACAATTCAGGGAAGATGATGGTGGTTTGAAAGTTTCTGAATCCCTTTAAAAAAAAAAGACAAACAGATTCTTCACAGAGGTGTTAAAGGTAGGTAAAAAGAATCCACTTAAACCCAAGCAATTAAGATATTAATCTTAGTCTTAATAATCCAATATTATATCTCAAGATTGCAAAATATATGGACCATTAAGATTTTCACTTAACTTGCATGAGGTTGCAGCCAAATATTAAGGTCTAATAACACTAAACGCACAAACACCAATTGAATTCACTTCAGATGAACAACAGCATCTAACCTGTTTCATAAAGCCGAGATTTATTAAAAATGAAACTAAAGATTCATACTATTCATACTAAAGCCAATCATCAGCCTCACTGAGCTGATCTTCAACAGGTGTTCAAACATTTACAAAACTAGACAATTGAGGTATCCTAGTCTGCAACATTGATGCATGTGTTAACATAATGCTTAGTGGGAAAGAGGTCAGTAATGTTTTTTCAGAAGCAACTGGGGATGCAAATCAACCTGGGAAGGGTTAAACAAACAATATGGAGTCCAACAGTCCACAGTGTGAATAATTGGGGATGGACAGCTTAGTGGGCATGGATGTGGTCTTATGTCTGGAAGGCCTGGCTTCAAGTCCCTGGGGTTGCAACTGAGGTGAAGCACCACTGAGTCCTTAACTGTTCCCCAGGACCTGGAAAAATGGCCCAAAATGGCCACTGCTTCCTCCAACTTGTGATTGGTTAAAAGCAGAGGACCAGTTTCCCTTTGTAGGATAAATAAAGGTTAAAGGGGACCTATTATGGCATCTAATACCTATTTTAAACAGACCGTGAATGTCTTAAAAACAAGCTTTTGATTGTTTTTGCTAAATAAATTAAAAATTCAGCCTCTGAGCCATGTCTTTATCTTCCCCGTTTCTAACCTCCTTCTCTATGTGGGATTCTGAGTGGGTGGGCAGCTATGATAATGAGGCTCTGTGCTGATTGGCTGCCTGACGCGATGACGCGATGATGCGATGATGCGATGACGCGATACACCGTTACGAAAAAATGGCGGAAGCTCCGGTCGGCGGAGTTGTTGTTGTTGTTGTTCCGGCCAGAGTTAGTTGTGGGCGTGGTTTCACGCATCGGTCCCGCCGTTACGTAACGACGGGCGCAGAATTTGAACGGCTCGTAGAAGCCACATCAGACTGGATGGCTCATCCGGGCGGCTGTACAGACACTGCAGAATTTGGTTGCTTTCCTCCTTCTCTGAGTTGGCAGGCTGAGGGGAGACCACTTTATATATGTTAAAGCAAGAGAAAACGTGTTTTTCATAATAGGTCCCCTTTAATTATTAGATATATATTTAAGTGGACCCACAATAGTTTCCAAATCTTCCCAGGACACCTGGAAACACCTGAAACAGTGACAGGCATGGGGGTGGAAGGATGGTTTAAAGCTGGTGAAAAAGAAATTGGGTCATCCAACAGGACAATAAGAATAAACTTGCGAAGCGGATTATTGATGTTTTGGAATTGTCTGTGTTTACAGAGAATTGTGTATAGCATCTTTTTTCTTCAATCACCTTTTATGGAAACGTTTATGCACGAGTAATAAAATAACAATACGCCAAATGGCTCATCTTTATTCAGGTTTTTCAGGAAATCTCATAAAATGTAAAAAAGAAGAAAGGACTTAAAATTAAAACAAGTAAAAAATAATTCCAGTAGACAGTTTATTGACTTTCTGAGGTTCGATTATGGCTGCGGTGGGGTAGAGAGGAAGGTGGAAGTGAAGTGAAACTTCATAACATTTACATTTTTCCCTCATTAGGCACACATTTTATCCAAACCTTGAGAATGAATTATGCTGCCAACTAAATCTCATTGATTTCCTCCCTTCACCCTGAAATGATATAAATTGTATCACTCAGGCATAATGCAGGGCCATACAACTCTCTGCAGATGTGGATTCACACTGCATATTTCAAGGCAGTGTATGCACATAGGTGGGGTGGAGTTGTGAGTTTGTGCGAGAAATCAATATTTTTGCTTGTCTGTGGTTCTGGTTCTGGCACTGCTAAATAAAACAAAATCCAAGCGCTGCTTCTAAACAAATCATTAATCCTGCAAATTATGATTATTACAGAACATGTTTTAACAGGCTCCAGTTATCAGTTGATGATCCATCTCTAATCTGTGTAGGAAAACGGGAAAAACAATATTGTTCTATAGCATAATGTTTCTCTGTGGGATTTTGTGAAGAGGAAGCTTAAATACAGAGTAAATGTCAGGCCCGTGAGCGGACCTATTTTGTCCTGTATTTCCCTTTTTGTCGATTTCTGAAACTGCTTTCCATTTCAAGTCACAGGTGATATTCCATCAGTCCCTGCTGGATTGTCATCAACTGTCATAAACGGCAGCGGACCTTGAACCAGATACAAGATGAGGGATTTTTCTGCCGTGCCTAAGTGTGTGCGTGGCAGGCACACTCAGCATCAGTCAGGGCTGAAGATGGGAAGCACAAAGCCCCAATGCCTGAGACCTACCAGGAGACCTCGGATAGGCAGTGCACCGTGTCTTAAATCTCTACCTCAATGTCATCTCCCCTCATGTTTCCGCTTGCAGCATGACCCAAACAACAGCCTTTTCAGACACAGAAGGCCGAGAAACAGCTGGTGGGTTACAGCACGTTAAGGGTGGAACCGTGTGGTTTATGCTTCACTGACAGAAGAGTTTTTCTTCAGCTGTTGTTCATTTTGTTTCATTGTTATACCTTTAAGTTAGTGTTGTTGTTGCAAATCCGCATCCACAAATCCGATAAAATGACCATATTGTGTATGCTCATTTTGGGGCATCTAATTTTAATCTCTGTTACTCTTACATTAGCTTTAAACTCAGCATAAATCTAAAAACCTGTTATTATTTCTTAATGACAAATGCAGAGAATCACAAAGAGCAGATTTGGCTCAAGTGTTTTCTAAATGGTCAAATTCCTGGAGGCTTGCAGATGGGCGGAGCTAATGGCTTATGAATGAGAACTGTATAAATGTCTGTATTTATGTTTGTCTGTACGTGCCCCTGTAAGCGGGGGTAAACTTGGGAAGTGCAATGAAATAGTGACTGAGCCAGAAAATGAAAGCAAAGAAACAGAAATGCTAATATTTCCGTCCCCAACCTACTTTTGACTACATGGTTGTTAACCACTGGAAGGATCTCGATGTGTAAATGCTGTGGCATCGTTCCAATAAGCCTCTGCAATGTCACAACATTGATATACATCCAGAGTTACATTCACTCTTTGCAGCAGATCTTGTATTGATGTCTGGCTGCTGCACAAGGTCTTCTCCAGCTCAACACAAAGATTCTCAATGGGGTTGAGGTCTGGACTCTGTGGTGAAAATGATGTCTCATGCTCCCTGAACCACTTTTTCACAATTTGAGCCTGATTAATTCTGGTGTTGTCATCTTGGAAAATAACTGTGCCATCAGGGAAGAAACAATCTATTGATGGATTAACCTGGTCATTCAGTATGTTCAGGTTGTCAAATGAATTCTTTCGGGAACATAACGTTGCTGAACTTAGACGTGACCAACTACACCGACAGCAGATCTTAGCACTGCCCCCAGAGTGTTGTATGGTAAGCACTAGCCATGATGGGCGCACCACTTCATCTGCCTCTCTTCTTACCCTGATGGACCCATCAGTCTGGAATACAGTCTGGACTCATCAGACCACATGACCTTATTCCATTGCTCCGGAGTCCAATCGTTATGCTCCCTAGCAAATTCAAGCTTATTTTTCTGATTCACTTCACTGATAAGTGGTTTTCTTAAGGCTACACAGCTGTTGAGTTCCCTTCTTTCACTATCAAACGTAGTTCTACTGTTGTTCTTTTTATTTTTTTGTAAAGCACTTTGAATTGTCTTGTACATGAAATGTTCTATACGAATAAACTCGCCTTGCCTTGTCTCACCTTGCGATTTGATTGCACTGAACATTTAAGTGATTGTCAATCACGATCATTCTAGATTTTTCTCCCAACACATTTTTTCTCAAAGATGATAGAACTGTCTTTCAATATTTTTAATTTTGTGTTGGACCGTTTTCTGAGCCAGTTTTAGTAGTTTCATTTATCTCCCTAGATGTTTTCTTTGCTAGATGCAGCCAATAATTTCACCTTTTTGAAACAAATGAACATACTTTTATGTTAGCAGATAGCATTCCATCGCTATCAAGGTCTATGAAAGAACTGAACTGAAAAGAGTAAACAGACTGACCCTCAACACGCACATGGACACAACTATAAACACCACTTCGTTTAACCATCCTCCACCGCCTTGCCTGCCCCCTTTCCTTTACCACCTGACTATACATTCATCCAAATCCTTACAGAAATGTTAAAAAAAGAAAAGTCAAAACAAAAGTGCTACATACTGCATGTATACAGAGTATGCATCACTATAATACAAAGCACTATGAGTGTTTTGTTTTTGATTAAGTGAAAAACATAATGTAAAGCAGCTTGTACAGCATACTAAAAGTTATAAAGGTGCTGTATAAGTGCAGCGGATTTACAACACTGTAATTCTTTAAAATATAAACTACACAAGTCACTTTAAACATCAACACTGAGGGAGCTTTTCCCCCTCGTTTAAAAAATATCTGTGTATCCAAGTGTAGGTTTTCACTAATGTAATCAGACAACATAAAACCGTACATCCTTTTTATAATCTTAATAAATAAATGAAAACAGAGGTTTTGTATCTCCAGAAATGTTTAAAGGTATTGTGACATCATTTTTAACATGCTTTTAACACTATTAAAAGTCTTGGCCAACATCCCTCAAATGTGTCTAAAAGAGTGTAACAAGAAAAACTTCACTCTAGTACTCTTTTCCTGGCTTTTTA
Source organism: Cololabis saira (assembly GCF_033807715.1). Classification (NCBI taxonomy): domain Eukaryota; kingdom Metazoa; phylum Chordata; class Actinopteri; order Beloniformes; family Belonidae; genus Cololabis; species Cololabis saira. Next base: position 15,758,336 of record NC_084608.1, on the reverse strand, counting down.
TTACAGTGTTTTTTTGCGCCGTGAAAAATGCTTCCTTTCCCCCCTTTCCTGTCAATCATTGCCCCGCTCCTCCTCCAAACCTCCTCCTCCTCCAGCCATACGCTCACAGCGTCGTCGGAGAGTTAAGCCGGGAGCGACAGGCGAAGCATGCACGGAAAAGCAGCAGGGCGAACCACAGCAAACAATCATAAAAATAAAGGCATGCAAGCAGCACTGTCCCCTTATCTTAAGTCCAGTCAGTGGCCGCGGGTCTTCTTAGCAGTTTTCCTCCGGTGATTAGAACAAAAGACGCTCTAAACAGCTCCGTGTTAAGCCTCATTTATGGTTCCGCGTTAAATCGACGCAGAGCCTACGCCGTAGGGTTCAGCGTACGGTGCGCGTCGCCGCGTAATCCTACGCCGTAACTCTGCGTCGATGTAACGCGGAACCATAAATCAGCCTTTATGGTGCGCTGGAGAGGAGAGGAGGCAGGGAGCTGGGTGGAGGGGGCAGTGATTTAGCGGGCCCTGACGTCACGGCCCGCCACCAAACCAGGTGCGCCGTTTTTGCACAGTTATGCGGAAAATCCCAGAAAGCACACAATACACTGAATGTTAAAAGTTCGTTGTTTTTTGGGTGTAATTGATGTCAAGACACCCAACAAAACACAAAAAATCAAGAAAAATTTGTTTTTCATGTCACAATCCCTTTAATGTCCAATGTAACTGCACATAAGAGGTTCATGCTGTTTCAGTCTCTCCTGTATTACTGTATATTTTAACAAGGTTGCAGAGAGAAGAAAAAGCTGCACAATGGAAGTAGTAATATTGCAGTTTAACAACAGTTTCTCAAACTTAAAGAGATAGAGTTAACTCAAATGCAGCAAACTGCATCCTCCTAACTAAATACAGACAAGCAGGAGCTCTCTTCATTCAAGTGTCACAAAACCTGCCATGTCCTCCCATGGCTTGTCAGTGTTCAGTGTCGCTAGCGTATTACTCACCTGTTTCCTCAGACTGATCACGTGTATCTAACTCAGTCACTGTCACTTCCTTCACTTTTGCAGTCTGCCATATAAACCATCACCTCCAATTGTGTCTTTTCAAAGTCTTTGCACACTTTTCCCTGCACTCTTGTGTTTTTAGAGTTGCTCTACACATCAGACTTGTAAGCTCAATTGAATAAAATGTATGACTTTATATGAATTTACAAACATGGAAAACAGGATTAAATTTTCAGGAAGTTTACCTGGGTTATAAAGTCTGCATGCCCTGGCTCCCGCTCTCTTCAAGAGATCATTATAAACAAAATCAACACTCATCTACTGGAGCCATTACTAGAGGGGACTGTAATATACCAAAGTGCCTTCAGGCAGTCAGAGTTTTCATGAAGAGTATATACCTGAAAATTTACACCAACAGATCTTGCACATAAATATTCCAACTCTGTCTTCTGTAAAAGAGTGTTTACTTGTAGTTAAAACGGCGTCATAATCTGCAGTTGCAGCATCATCAGCATCTTACTTAGCGCATTGGTGGTTGTAGCCATCTTCTAAGGTCATTTTCACAGATGTTTGTTTTATCCTGATTACTCATTTTTCAGTAGAAAAATGAATTTGTGTTCACTTCAGCCCAAATGCTAGTTAACAAGTTATGTGACAACAGGCAGTGCGGCTATTGATGAATATCAGGCTTGTCAGGGCCTCATGTTTCCATGACACGTGGTGACGAGCTGAAAGCCATGGTCACACAACAACAACTATATGCACTGACCCAAAGTTGGCCACATTTTCCTTGTTCGTTTCCCCTAAACAAGCACTACAGTTTGTAAATGAAGCTTGCCTGTGGCTGGAAGACATTGTCTTGTGACTGGTGGTGTTATTTTCTGTTTCTTCATGAGCTCCTTTACAACCCACAGCTTTATACAGAGGCCTTTTTAACTCAACCATGAGATGGTACAACCAGAAGTTGGGTTGAATCGATGTTGTGAAGCTTTCACATCACAACTGGTCTGCATCAGAGTTCGATGGTTAGCCTAAAGCCTGATTAAAGTTTCTCCAACGAATCAACATTGTTGGGGTGGGGGGGCAATGTCTCTCATTGAAAAACAAGTTTAATGTGATTTCACAAAAGATCCTTCTGAAACTGGATACCCCCTAGAGTTACTTTGCGTCACTTCCACCTCAATGTAAAACTTTGTAAGGTAAGAGAACCGGCAGCGTTCCCTTCACGATCCTACATTCCTACAAGACTGATACTGACCAAAGACAGCATGACCATTGTCATGTGCTTTGTGGTTCAGCATTTGGGCTATTACGGAAAAAAATCTCTCCACATACTTTTTAAATCCATGCCCATGATGTTTAGCATCTGTCTACCACTGCAGTGTTTTCAGTGGTCATTCCTACTCTTCCACAGCCCCATGTTCCCAAATATTCCAGATCCATCGATGCTGATTGGCCCACAGTGTTGCTGGCTGCTGTTCCTGAGATGTTTCAGGAATCAGATCTATGGGAACTCAGGCACACTCCCGTGTTTGGGTAATCTGTGACTGCACTGCTTATCATAAATATTCATAGTGCTAAAATGAACTCATTTACAGACAGAGTTTATTTCAGCAAGATTATTATTACAAATAATAATTCTGTTTTATTCGTTTATAAGGATAAGGATAATCTTTATTGTCTCCCTTGAGAGAAATTTGTCTTGGACAAAACTAGAGACTCCAGGCACCACATATATAACAAAACATATACAATCACAATAAACAAAAACACATCGTCATATCCCCCCGCTCTTTGCATGCCCCCTCGCAATGTCCTGAAAAACCCCTCTACACAAAAAATACCTTGCAACAGCAACATTATTGCACTTCCCTCTACACATACAGCAGCATACTCATGCACTCATGCACTCATGCTTATGCACTTTTTTCTAGGTGTAGACTAGTACTATGCTATTGGGTGTTGTTTTTAGGGAACTTTTTTTTAACATGACGTTAATTAAATTTTATTTGTATGACTTCATTGTATTAATAACATTATTAGGGCCTGAGCACTTACAGTGCGAAGGACCTATTGTATCTGTAGGAATTGTTTTTATCCTCGTTTTTATTTTTCTTCCGACGAAGAAAAACGTTTAGGGGGCCTTTTTGCCCCCCTAAACGTGCCCCAAAAGTCACCAAATTTTGTGCGCAAGCCAGGCATGGCGAATAATTTGATATTTAATGGTTTGCATTAATGGGCGTGGCCTAATGGCTCAACAGCGCCCCCTAGAAAACTTTGTGCCTCAAGCCCCACAATACGGTTTGATGTACATGCACGGAAATCGGCACACACCTGTATCATGTCGCAACTTAAAGAAAAGTCTCTTGGCGCCATGGCCGAAACCAAACAGGAGGTCGGGTAATTAATTGAATGAATCGTGTAATTTTGCCGCAATTTATGCCATTTCTTTGGCCGCTTCTTCGCCCGAACCGTAACGTGCACCCAGGTGTGTTATACATCAAAATGTGCGTCCTGATCCTGCGACGATGCACATTACTTTTCTCAGTCAAAAGCGTTACTGTGGCGACGATAGACGCCAAAAGCGTGCCCCCCCTTCATCTACTTCCCTGGCTTACTGGGTATGTATAGCCGGAAGCCCATTTTCCTGGGAAAGGGAAAAGACGTTCATCCACTGTCACCTCTGGCCCTGGGTTGAACATCAATGGAAGGAGCTTCATCCATTTCTCCCAGACATCCCTGATGGGGTCAAGCTTGTCAGATCTTGCTCTGGTATCCCTGTTGTCAAATCTGAGGACTCGTGATATCATTCCAAAGGTCTGAAGTGACATTGTTGCCCGGAAAATACTTCTGCCTGTAGATGCATCCCAGAGACTATCAGTGGACTCATTGCAGGATCTGTACACTCCAGCAAGAAGAAGAACACCAATATAAGCATTTAGGCATTCCTCATCCATGTCTTTCCACATGTTGCCATGGACTTTTTTCCCTTCAAGGTTTGTCATAGCAATTATGACTCTTTTTATTGACAATGGCATAAATAGCTCAAAACATGTTTTGATATCGCTGACTCTTGTCAAAGCAAACCTTGTGATTCCAGGGGTCTTTTTGATGACATTTTCAGCAGCTGCCCTGCCATGTACATCATGAGGTACTGAGCTCCAAAGTATCTTTCCATTTTTGAACTTTTGAAATTTTTCAGCAGGAGAAGCTTCAGCACCAGTGACCTCCTCGTCAGACTCACCAGATGTGTCAGTGTCTTCTGAATGATACTCCACATCGTCTTCCTCCTCAGAAGCCTGCTCCTCTGCATCACTACGCTGCTCATTGTCGTCTCTCTCATTTTCAACAAAAATATATTCCAGAACCTGGCTTACTGTAAATCTTCTTCTCATCTTTGCATGCTGCAAACTGGAGATGTGCACTCTGCAAGTGAAATTAGTGAATTGACCTACATGGCTGGACATGCCCGACTTTATTTGTTTTGTTTATGTGCAGGTAAACTGGAAAACAAAAATCCAAAATGAGAATCCACTGAAGCTCACATGACTGGGAGAGGAGCTGGCTGTCTGAAAGTGCACTTATCATTTCAGTTCTGGCTCTAATTATTGCTTTATAAGCTTATTTTATAACCGGGTCGAAACCGACCCTAACACCACAAAGGTAACAATTTCAACCAGAGCATTTTATAATTTTGTAAAAAAAAAGTTTTTGGATATTATTTGTTGAATGTGTTGAAATAGAGGTTCCTGACAAAGTCAAAAAGCCTTGATGCAATAAACGCATTTTTGTGGTAGTTTTATGAATTTAAAACCTAAGAACGGGTCGGTGGCGACCCTAACAACAGACGAAGGATATTCTGTGTATTATTTCATACATCAGGTTTTAAAAAGGCTAAAATGTTGATATATCATCTGTCCAACTGTCATGTTTACACATTATAACGTTTAAACATTTCAGTGAATTTCCCACACGTCAACTCGTACACATGCAGAAACACTGTCACGTCAACAGTTAAACATAGTTTAATTCACAACATAGTTAAAAATTACATCATACGATGTCAGTACAACAGTTTTCAGGAGAGACTTCAGATGTTCGTTTATCGCTCCATCGTAGTATGTTAGTTCAGTTCTAACGTCTGACTTGGAAAGGCACTAAATGTCACAGCCACTGTATTCATAGTGGCTGTGAACACTTCTCCTTCTGTTACACTTTAAAACATTTTCAAGTTTCATAACTAATGTTTTCCTATATATTTTTTTACTGCAGTAATTTACTTTCCCTCTGAGGATAAATAAGACATTATTTATTCAATCGAGTTCAATTAAAGTCTGTGAGAATTTCTTAGAGGAGCCTAGGAAAAAGTTCCAAACTAGTCACGATAAAGTATTTAAAGCTGCCGGATGACCTCTCAGGCAAAAATCATGAGGTGACACTATTTGTCCTGAAGGCGTGAGCAGGAGTCTTGGATGTTTTCGTCAGTGTCTGTGCTTTCACTATTTGCTTTCCCTGCACCTTGCAACCCCTGTCTGTGCTCAGGCTTCTCCCCGAACGCTGCACAGCTGTGGGTGTGGATGGTGACAGGTCAGCTAATTAGAGCAGTGCTGTGTGTCCGAGGCTGATGCAGGAGCTGCCAGGCACATGACTCCTACTGACTCATCCCAGCCTCCGGCCCCCATGGAGGCACCCGTGCATTCACACACACACACACACACACACACACACACACACGCACGCGCGCGCACACACACACACACACACACACACTAAAATATTGACACATGTGTGTGTTCAATCAAAGTACACTGGTTTTGCAGCAATACTTTGCATAGCTATTGAACTTTTTCTGAAAATGGGCTCTTTTATATGTTCAAGGGCAATTTTTGTATTAAAGTATTTTCTTCTCAAACTATTTTTTTTTTATCATATTAAAGATAAAAAGATGACTGAAAAAAAGATTACTATTGAAGAATAATGTATCAAGGTGCAAGGTGGATTAGATTTACAAATCTTTCCAAATTTACCAAAAATCTTTCAGGGTTCAGATTGACAGCTGAGGAAAATATTTTGATTTGGATGTGTATGTAAAGTGACTCCATTTCAGTCTGACAGACACTCAAAAATCTGTTGAACGTGGTATGCATTGTACCTTTCAAATAACATCAACATACATATAAATGTCAACACAATCTGGTGTCAAGGATGTGGTTTGTTGAGGACCCAAATGCAGGAGAGCAGGAGCTGCAAAAAACTGGGTTTATTAACCAAAAACAAGAACCAAAAATGCTGCAGAGCAGGTTTAACCAAAACACCAGCGCAAAAACCAAAAACCAGAGGATACATGGAGGGAACAAACAGTACGGACCGACAGAGAGAAGGAGAATGACAAGACCAGATATACACAGGGGATAACGAGACACAGGTGCAGACTGGAAAGGGCAGATTGGAAACAGGAGGGACAGAACTGAAACTCAAAAACTGGGGGGAAGTGTCAAACCCTGACATCTGGTATATACATTTCATCTATTTTTTTCCCTTTTTGCCACGTAACTAATTAATTTTCTGAAAATATGTATTTTTTGACCAAATTGTAGTCAATGTATAAAATTATTCTTTACATCCACATGACAAACTGTCACTGTAAAGTCCGTGATGTAGGCGATGTCACGTTATGCTTCTTTTGTTGGTTTCTTTTTTTTCTCCTCTACATAAACCTAACCAAGTGAATTTGATACACATGTGCCAAACCTCTCGCTTTTTAAAAGAGGATATGTTTAAAAAAGTCCTTTTTCATTCCACACAAAGTTAAACAATTCACAGAGGTGTAATGTTGAAAAACGACAAAACTGACGCATGGTCTGTGGAAACCTACTTGCTGGACTATTGTTAAATTGATTCACCTCGGATAAATGTAGCTTTGAAATTTACATTCCCCTTTGGAATAATGTTAAATAACTTGTTTACCCCCTCCAATGGTAGTTATTATAAAGCATAGAGAGAAAAAAAAATGCAAAAAAGGAAACTTGGAGAATCACAATTGAGGAGGAAATCAAATTAGGAGGCTTCTAATTGCTTCTACGTAACAATACATACATTCACATGTGACTGCCCTTGAAGGAGGCAACTTCATAAATAAAAAAAACGTGTTTTCTCGTGTGACCTTCACGACAAAGCACTGCCCACCATCACAACCACCAGGACCACCTCCATTTCTCGGAGCTCATCTGACCTCCCTGAGCCATTACGCTTCGTCATAAGCTGACACCTCCCCCTGTCACACAGATTGACCCTTCGCCCCAAGCAGTGACCAGACTGTTGAAACAGATGGAGGCAAGCACACTCTGACACATACAAACACAGCACTTTAACTACTCACACACTTGAAACTTCCACTCCAGAGGCATTTAAGTGGACACCGAAAGCAGAAGTCATGTACAGACACACTGCACTTCAGTTCTTGCTGTATGAATATAAATTGTCAATGCCAAATTCAATTTCCAGAGAATGATAAACATTCAAGAGTTTTGTAAGATGGCAGGATTAAAATTCTTGGACATGATGGTATTATGAAATATTTATAAGCCCTTTTTAGTGTGAACTATTACTTTAATACTGTTAAATATGCTGTTGAATATGGTGCATTTGACAGCGGTGTATCTTTATTGCTGCAGTATCCAGCTCTTTCTGAGTAACTGCCAAGGGAGGTCTTAGAGGTGAGGTTCTTTTCTCACTGATAAATTGCTTATTTTTCGTCCTCTTTCCTCCATGAACTGGACCTTTTGCCCCGCTCAGCCCTTTGGTAGCACAGAGTCATCTACTTTCATTGCGGTTAATGCTTCTAGGTTCAAAACCCTACTGATGCCTGGGGAGTTTGTAGCCTTCGTAAATGCCAATCAATTTTTAATCACATATGAATCAATAGGTGCAACTTATTTTTAAATAAGAGAAAACAAGCATGGAAATAGGAAAGTATGCATGAGACATGGTGCTTGGTCAATAATTGAATTTGATCTGTGATTATCTGCACGAGCCAGAAAGCTAACCTCCAGTCGGCTGCTGGGATTCGGCATAAATTGGGCTTGTACAGAAAACAATGCTGAACACATTTAGTGGCCACCTTATGTGAAATAGTTAAATATTCATTTGCACATTTTAATTTGATATATGCAACAGCTATAAAGTAAGATTAAAAGGCCCATGTGAGCATTTTTTTTCACTTGCATTTAATGGTTGGAAAACTTTTAATGACTTGCACTTTGCTCTTATAGTAATAATAGCAATATCCTCTATTTTCTCCTTTGAATTTCCAGTTCATAAAAATCATGATTAAATGCATAATAAAACAAAGATCTCAAAAGGCCCTGGAACACTGTTAATTTCATAAACGTAAACATGCGAGTTAACGTACAAACTACATAAGTGTGAATCTCAACAGTATTAACGCTTAAATGTTTTACCTTTCTAAGCCCGTCTCTACATCAGACTTACTCCTTCCTGCAAAGGTGTGTGGTATTGATAGACAGATTGTTTGTCTTGCACGCAAATATGTAAATGACAGGGTAGCATCTAAGTGGCTGTGAAAAAAAAAATACTGCAATAAACGAGTGGCATATGGTTCCAGTCGTTTCTTTGTTGGCAATTCCAATACACAAGGCAATATACACAGGTGGAACTGCAGAGACAGCAGAACCTTAAGTGGACCCTTATGCTGCCTTCCTGTAATGACAAAATGAAGTTTGGAGTTTGAGTTTTGTCCTGGTGTGTGTTTCTTTGTTGACAAAAGACAAAAGAAAGGCTTTCTCTCTAAATCATTATAGTCTGTGTTGATATACTGTACCAAGCTATCTTCAGGTTTAAATGGATGAAATTCTTATTTTGTTTATCTACTTTACTGTATCTCGACTGTAACCTGAGAGACTATAACGCAAGATGTAAAAGCTGTCCAAAGAGTCTCAGCAATATGCAAAGCTCCACTTTTAATAATTCATGTCTGAGTTTACAAATGGCACTGTTGCGCAGAGACGAATCAGTCGAGTCGTGGAAATGCTGTTTGGAGGAGATGAAAGTTTAATTCCTGTCCTAGATTACTCCTCCTCATATCTAAGCAGGCCCATTATTTCGCCTCCACCAATGTTTTCCCACCCGCTGTAATGAGAAATGAAGGGAGACGTAGGCTGCTGTTGTGGGACACGACCGGTTATGTACTCATCGAGGATCCTCCCTGATAGGTGACAGCTGGGGCAGCTATTTGCATCGCTGTTGGAGGGAGCGTCCTGTTAGGCCGCAATCTGCTGGAGGGAAAACATGGCCACTACTGTAAACGCGACATGCTAATTTATGTGTGGGTGAGTGGTATGTACTGCATGTAAGACAACACATACAGACAAAGGCAAGAAGGAGAAGAAAAGAAGAATTCTGCAATGTGAGGCGAGGAGAGAGGAGTATGGGTAACTGCAACAAATCCGGAGAAACTGAGAAACCTTTGCTTCAGAGCCATCACTTCAAAGTGATGTCAATTTTTATGACAACTGCATCATCTAACCAGTGTGATGGTTCAGTGTATAGTTGGGTTTTTTTTCCTAATGAACACTGAAAGGTGTTTGCATCTTCTTTGCAGTTACTGTGCAACACCCCCTTCAGAGGTTGTGGATACTGAACAAAAAGGCAAATGAAATGAGCCTACAGACTTTTTAAACCTTTCAAACTGCCAACTGAAAGAATCTCCCAGCCTGAAGTGTTCGTAACCTGTCTCTACACCTGTGGACCTTTCATGTGTGCACATACTCTGACCAAAGCACAACCCTCGCAGCAACGACACTCACTGATGTTTTTAGCCACTCCTGGCAGGACAAGGCTCAGGCCCGACTTGATGAATAGAAAAATAGCCTGTGGCGTTAACCAGGCAGCCGCACTCACAGGATCAAGTTCCAGACACCACAGGACACCACCAGAGGTCCGGCGCACAGATATGACCTGCGTCGCTCCCTCTGGTCAGAGCTGACTTGGCAGTGCTTTAGGATACTTAACATTGAGCTGCCGTGTTTAGTGTTGTTAATGATCAGTCTGTATTCTTTCTTCATTTTTTATTGTCTAGCTAATAAGCTCAAACTGAACCTTGAGCAGTCGACAGTGCCAAAAATTGAGAATACTATTATTGATTAGTCTGTATTCTGATCCACTTATACACATGTTTAAGCCCCAGCTGGACTCAGGCTCAGAAGAAACTGCTGTGCACTAAAAGGAGACAAAAACACACACTAAAGCAGGAGGTGTAACAACATTATCTATGTTAAGCATTACACAACCTTATGAATTAACATATTAATAGATTCAGAAAAAGTACAAACAAAAGGCTTGATTCATGAAACATGAGAACAAATGTACATGTAAACTTTCAGCAGACTGTTTCTACATTTATGTACGTTTTACTATTTGTCTACTATTTTTTCTACTTACAACGTTACTGTTGCTTTCACAATATGCAGTTATCTTTAAAAACTGTTTTTAACATGAGAATGTCTTTTCATGTTTAGGGTTCAGATTGTTCAGAATGTCAAGGGGAACATAAAATGTCAAGGGGTTGCTGAATGTTAAATTAATTTACAACGCTGACAGACATCCATGCAGTGACTCTGGCTGTTATAAGTCGGACAAATGGTGTCATGAAGGTGAGCTGGTTGTACTTGGATGCAGGTGGTGGCCCCCTGCTCTATAAACCGAAAAAGGTATACAAAATAACCAGTTCATGACACCCGAGGAAGCCTCCATCTGTTTCCATCAGATGTTATTCCCAATGAAGACGTCTGTCCAAATATAGAGGCAATGTGGTTGTCTGCAGCTGCAGAGTTTTTTCCACGTAGAGAAGCGATTTTTTATAATTTTATTTTCTTAAATTCTGTATGCATGTCATATCAAACTATTTTCACTTCTTGAATGCTTCCTTGGACAGAAGACAAGGAATTAACTGCATTAGTCACCTCTTTCCAGGCTTAGCCCAATAACAGAGCAAAATAAAATACTTTTTCCTTTGCTCCACCTTAGTTAAAATTACATATACTGCTGGGTCTGAAAAATGTATCTTCCTTTCTTTCTCTGTCTCTCTGTGTCTGCGTGCAATGTGTACAATGTGCACCAGGTAGACATACAGCTTTAGGATTCTCCTCTACATCCTTACATGGTGGCAATTAACCAGGATTCATAAACGTATACATGTTTTCACGATCAAATCTGTGTTTTACACGGCATTCATGAATCCAGAATAGGTTTTTAGTAATGAGGTAATTTATGTTCAAATCTACTCACAGATTTTCAAATAGTTCGTGAATCAGGCCCTATGTCAGTTTAACTGCATTTTTGTGATTATAAAACCATTTTAATATGAAATAAAGTATACTGTAAAGTACAAAGTAAAATCCACACCATAACATGGCATGGCAGTGTGAGTGTTCCCACTGTCGTCACTGTACTGATCATTTTTAAACTTTACTTGAAACAGGTTTAGAAGTTTCAAAGAAACGGTTAAACAAGTGTGATAAATCTGAGGCACTACTTCACACGTGCAAGTGCTACTTAACACGTATGCTCGGCTGCACACTCACGCTGTACCATGCAAGTGACATGATCTAATTTGGTGAATCATAAATTACAGGACTGTGCATCAGACTCTAAACTGGGCCAGCAAATAACAAGTAACGATCATTAACACGTGGCCTTATTTTTAGACGGATTTCATATGCCATAATTTAAAATGTTGCATGCCAAATGATTAAACTTTACAAACCTTCATCTTATTTCTTTACTTGTACTAATGCATGCTTAAAAGTCTTTTTTAAACTTTGTGCGTAGCTAAACCGAAAAAAAAAAAACTAAACTGAAGTAGCTTCAACACCTTTTTAGACATAAAATACAATATTAACACCACAGCTGCTGAGTGACGGTAAAACAACCTCACATGTGTTAAACTGCAAATAGTTATCGATGTGTGACTACAAACAAATAAATACCAGTTGTCAGCCCCGCTATGGAATTATTCTCGTTCATATTCTTAGTTCTTCACTGTTCGCATTTGTGATGCATTTTTTTTAAGGGTTAACACTTTCAAACTGAAGAGTTTGTGGTTTTCTGTAGCTTTAATGGTTTCTGGGTTAACTTGTTTTCTGTTTCAAAGGCAGTTCACTGTATTGCACTTGTATTCCAAGAAAGAAAGAAAGACAAAAAAACTGAACAATAAATAGCAATAATATTGGTGGACATGCATTTTTAATGCAGTAAGACAGGCCCAGCAGAGGCTCAAGCAAACAAAATGTGCACAGGTAAGAAGGATGAACTTATTAGGGCCCGAGCACTGACAGTGCGAAGGCCCTATTGTATCTGTAGGAATTTTTCTCGTTTTTTTTTTCTCTTTTTTTTTTTCCTTCTTCTGATGAAAGGAGGGCCTTTTTGCCCCCCTAAACGTGCCCCAAAAGTCACCAAATTTTGCATGCCTGGCGGCAAATTTGACGTTACATTTATTTGGGGCGGCAGTAGCTCAGGTGATAGAGCGGGTCGTCCAATGATCGGAAGGTCGGCGGTTCGAATCCCGCTCTGTCCCAGTTTGCTGTCGTAGTGTCCTTGGGCAAGACACCTTACCCACCTTGCCCCGTGTGAATGTGTTTGAATGTTTGGTGGTGGTTGGAGGGGCCGTTTGGCGCGATATGGCAACCACGCTTCCGTCAGTCTGCCCAAGGGCAGCTGTGGCTACAAAACGTAGCTTACCACCGATGTGTATGAATGAATAATGATCTCTGTACCTGTGCCTTGAAGGGCGCTATATAAATCCAAGTCATTATTAAATGGTTTGCATGGCCGAAACCAAACAGGAAGTCGGGCAATTAATTGAATGAATCGTGAAATTTTGGCGCAATTTATGCCATTTCTTCGGCCACTTATTCGCCCGAACTGTAACGTGCACCCAGGTGTGTTATACATCAAAATGTGCGTCTCCATCCTGCGACGATGTGCATTATTTTTCTCAGTCAAATGCGTTACCGTGGCGACAATAGATGCCCCCCCTTCATCTGATTGGTTCATCTGATATTTGATAGTTCCTACTTTCTGCCATAACTTTTGAATGGTTTGACATAGAGACTCGTGGGTGGTGTCATCGGACTTGGTTTTGAGTCCTTGACCATAATTGGCATGAATTAGCCCCGCCCCTTCTTCTGATTGGTCGATATTTGAAAGATCCCATTTTCTGCCATAACTTTTTAATAGTATGACATACAGAGTCGTGGGTGGTGTCATCGGACTCGGTTTTGAGTACTTGACCTTTATTGGCCCGAATTAGCCCCGCCCTTCTTCTGATTGGTCGATATGTGATAGTTCCTATTTTCTGCAATAACTTTTGAATGGTTTGACATAAAGACTCGTGGGTGGTGTCATTGGACTCAGTTTGTGTCCTTGAACATAGTTGCTGCAAATTAGCCCCGCCCCTTCATCTGATTGGTCGATATCTGATAGTCCCTATTTTCTGCCATAACTTTTGAATGGTTTGATATAGAGTGTCGTGAGTGGTGTCATCCGCTAAATGTCCAGGCCTGAAGAATCTACATGCAAGTCATACAAGCGCTTCCACTGCAGCACACCTGAACGTGCACAAGGGTGCGAGGGCCCGTTCATCGCTGCTTGCAGCTTTAATTGTTTTTGTTTTATCTCTTGCAGATTCCAAAGGCTTGTGTGCCCCATTGTGTGTTTTCCTGTGTTTCTCTCATTTCAGACTTGCAGCGGATGCCACTCCTCACAACAACCTCCCCTCACCCCCCAACCTCCGATCCCCCTTACATATATGTTATAAGAAAAAAAAAGCTTCATACAATGATGAGAAAAATGGCTTATAGGCTTCTGGCCTGTTATTGCCGGTACCTCTGAGTATTAAAAAAAATAATAATAAAAAATAAAAAAGGATGAACTTAGAACTCCCATATTCTTTAAAATAAAAATGACTAGGTTTTTCAAGGAAATGTAGGTGTTTCGAAGAGCACAGTGTAAAACCAACAAGGGCTAGTAGTGCCCTTGATTCATGAAAGAATGAGAGAAAAAAATACCTGATGGATACTGTGTTGGGAGGAGTTTTAGCAGAAGCTGAAGGTATTTCTTCCTCTAAAGATGAGCAAAGAACACTTTAGGTTTTTTCGTGGTACAGCAAAGCCGCCTGCTCTTAAATGCCAAAGAAGAGAAAATAATTGCTGATGCAGGTCAGCTTTGCCGAACACTTCGGGTTAGATCATCCAGAAGTCGGATGATGAAATGATCGAAGAGGTGGTGGACAAGAGGACTTTCGCCAAGCTGACATCTTGAGTGGAAAGAACCTCCCACCCCCTTCATTACACTGTAATGGCCTTAAATAGCATCAAGAGCACTAGATTTCTGCATCCGTAGGGGAGAAAGGTCATCCCTCCCTGCCACCATCAGCCTGGGAACAATAGCGTAACTAATCAGTTTTTCAATAATGTGCAACAAATAATCATGTGCAATGGGATGTATGTCCAATATCTTGTGCAGATCTATCCTTCTAAAATGTTAAATATCTTAAAAACTTTGTTGTGATTTTTTTGCCGCCTTCAATATTATAATATATGTGCATATTACAGTTTTAGATATTCATGTACATACAGTACAGATGATGTTTAAGTGCTTTTTGGACTGTATAGCCCGACTAACTGATCAGTGGATCAAACACTAAGCGTTACTAACCCACTCTGCATTTATGTAACTGGATGGCGTAAGCCTGTGATGAACAGTGCTAGACGTCGTTATTTTGAAAGTACCTGCTCCTTTTTAAAAACACTTTTGCAAAGATATTTGTGACACAGAAACAAAAAACTGAAGCCCTTAGACAGGCGTCTTCAGTCGAAACCCTGGGGAGTTCACTGGTTTTCTGTATCAGTTTGCCATGAATCTGTTAAGGTCACAATAATCAACAACAAATTTGGATGTGCTTCACCTGATATCACACAATTATAATTTGCCATCTTTATTGAAGATGGCCATTAAACATTTGCAGTGCTAAAGGAGGAAGTGGAGTGAAACCTGAAGTGGAATGGGTCCGACCTCTTCAATATTCAAAGGGAACTTGTACCTCTTCCTCTTTACAGAACTGAATCAGCTCAGAAACATTTGTTCAGTTCTCATTACTGGTTGGATATTTATTTATTATGTATTCATTTGGAGAGGAGTGGCTTAATTTGTGGTGTTCTGCCATAGACACATCACCTGCTCAATGACTTGTGAACAGAGACGTTTGTTTTCTCAATGTTCCTGTGATGTTCTCAACTGTAGCTGTAACTCGTGGGTTCTCCTTATCTCATTAAGAATCCTGCCTGGTGCCTTTTGACTCATCGCATCTGGGGACCTGAGTATCAACTTTACTAAACTGTCTCTTGTCTCACTGTGGACTGACAGATGAATAAACAGTTTGAGATTACTTTGAAGCCTTTTCCTGACCTTATGCAGCTCAACGACTGTTGATCAATCGTCTTTACGTATCTTCTCCTTGTGAGACGTGGCTTACATCAGCAGATGCTTCTTAAGAAGTGTAAACATTAAATATTTAAGGTCTTTAAAAAAAAAAAAAATCAAAGTACTTTCAGACCACACTCCCACATTCATTTTACGAATTCGACTCCAGTTGTGCAAATAACGATAATTAGCTTTTACTGCTGTAATTATTGGTTGGGTTCACTTACTTTGTCCCTTATTTTTGCTTTTATTTGTCATAGTCGTGAATGTACCTATCTCTGTTAATTAAACAAACCCAGTTTTCATACATAGCTATGTCTCTGTACACCCGAGACAATGAGAGTTGGGGTGCACCCTGCACAACAAACTTGCTTCAGCCAGTCGCTGACAGGGGGAGGGTTCATGCTCCACATAAAGTAATAAAAGGGGGTAGCTTTGAACTGTGTCCAAATATTCCTGACCCTGCCTTTAATGCAGTAATACCCAACTGTACACTAAATATTCATTTGACTCTTTATTCCACCTTCATAATCTGCAACAATACTTGGTAAACACTAATGGGAAACTATCTATATTCTGACTTTTTTTTTTTACATTTGAAATCTAAAACAAAATTTAACTTAGCAAGATAATTCTCATCTTATTGCATTCACACCCAAAGCAGAAGCTCCTTTAAGTGAGGACCAACAACTTTTATTATTTGAATCTACCACAGATCATCCTAAGTATACTTCCAATAAACACTTTAGTATCAATTGTTAAATGAGCTAGAGAGTGTTTTATTTTTTCACCTCCTTCATTTCAGATAGTCCCAGATGGTCTGCCGAGTCAAACTGGCATCACAGACAACCTTCCTCACAAACTTACAGGCCACAGCTGCCTTCCTTGTCGATGCGCAATTTCTTTCTGTTGAAAAATATGATGCATCAAGACACAAAGAGCACTCCAGATGTTTGAAGTGTCATAACACAACAATACAGGTGGTAGACTGACAGTAGTGTAGATTTCGCTTCTTCCCAGTAAGTATCTTTTATCAAGTCTCCCACGCAAAAGAGACACATTTTTTTCAAATGGTCTTGTTTACCTTAAAATATACAAGGAAAATGACGCATTTGTTTTATCAGTGCATATATCCATTGCAATTATACCACATTATAATTTCTAAAGCATCTAAACACACAACACAGCCATTGTAAAGCCACTATAATTGTACAAATATTTCAGAGGGTTTATGACCACTAAAAGAACAAAAAAACAGACCAAACATAAGAACAAGTCAAGCTCTTTTAAATCCACGGCTCTCCTCTCACCTCACCATTTACTGCTATTCCTCAAGACCATTTGTCAATATGTTCTATGGGTGTGATATTAACAATGCATACTTACTTTAAAGCAAATCAACAGTCATGCACTAAATCAACACACCTAATGTCCAATGCCAAGTAAGGGTAAGGGAGTTATTCAAAGGGGGATATATGGTATTTATCTAAACTCTTTGCCAAGTCTCTCGCAGTTAAACAAAGGCTACCAGCCTGCGTCCATCTATCTCTTTGCAGAACATTAACCCCGGGACACTGGCAATTACTACAAAATTAAACCAGCTAAACAGGCAAATTTACTTTTATTGCCATCTGGCAAACTGGTAATGAACACAAGCAACGTACTAATTAATCATCACTTATTGTTTGCATATGCATATCATCATATATTTGTGCATGTGAAACAACCTCACACACCTCTTTTTCAGAAGCATTTATTTGACAAAATAAAGCTCATTGTTTTCAGGGTGGTCTCACGGTGGCAAATAACTTCTAATGACAATGACTCAGTTGTCGAAAACTAATGATTGTGCAGGGTGCAGGTGTTGAAACTATAATTGGGGCTCTATTACAGAACTCCCTTTCATCATAGCTAGATCAATAATCCTGTCGAGTAATCCCATGAAATTATCCGGGAGATCAGACCGTACAGTTCAGAGCCGATGGAGCCACAGGCGACCGCTGAAGAAACACAGCAGCCTTGAATTTAATGAAAAGCTTCACTCCAACTACAAATATTACAACATCTTAGCATATAAACAAGCCTTGGAAAGACGGTGCGCCCTCTGTTTACTGGAGGTACACGCTGCTTCGTGTAGACATGTTAAGATTTTATGCCCCCAGATCAAATTCATGCTTTGCTCAGGGAATAAATGTTTTTCTTGTGTATTTGTTTGAATGAGAGAGAGGAAGAAATGAGGAAAAAACGACAGACTGTTTGACGACGCTTTAGGAATAACTGCCAGGTCGTATAATTTTTACGGTTTGTTTTTATCAATTTCCACGTGGAAACATTACGTTTATAGTTTGACAATGAAATGTAAACTCCAGAGGACACTGGAAAATAGACAATCTATATTCCTGTTTAAGTTATATTGTCTGCCATATGTTTTCATGCAGTATTGGGGTTTGTTGCTTTTTAAGTGTGTGCTGACATGTTAAAACAAAGTCAGTGACCAGTGGCTGTGGATTATTGTAAATCTCAAAGGTGGAAAAAAGTTTTCAATCAAGGACTGAGCTTTATTTTCTTAAACGCGGCATTTCAGATAAACACATCCAAGACATCATGATGAAATGTGTTGGCTTGCCCTCGGATTGGAAGCACCTTGGTGCACCTCGTGCTAAAAAACACCAAAAATACAGCTTGTTTCTCATATTGTTCGCACCGGGGTGGCTTTATTTCTCGTCAGAACAATAAGCACACCTCTTATATAAAGTCTGGTGATTGATAACAGTTGAATTGGCAATGAAGTTATGTTTTCTCACCCTCTCTTTTTCATGACAGAAATGGTTCTCCAATAAAAATCCTGAAAGTACAGAATTGTCGAGGGAAGTAATTTCATTGGTTCAGCTGGTAGAAATTGATATAGTCACACTATATGTGGATTCTAATCGAAGAAACAGGACATGACAAAACTCAAATTAGAAAAACTGGGAGATTGATGGAACAAAAAGAAATGAAAAAAGGCCCCATAATAAATGAGGACTGAGGCCTTTGTTTAGGACACAAGATATGTGTCATTGATTTCAAGCAGATTTATTCAGAATCTTATCAGAATTGAATATCCTGTCTTGAGACTTTTCTGTAATTTGAGGTAATTCGAGAAGTCATTTTTTCATATCTTAAGAGCATCAGTTTTTGTTGAATATCCATATATCCACTAGAGCCTGTTTTTTTGGGGGGGAAAATGAATATGTTGCAAATCAGTTTTGCAAACGAGAGACAGAAAAGCAGCAAAGTAATCTCATCTTGAAGTGAGGCTGAAATGCTGACTATGATGCATGACTTGACAGTTTCCTCATCCCTCAAATCTATTGTTTTAAATCGACTGTGCTTTCACACGATTCAATTATACAGTCAGTATTGCAGGGCTGGCTTTCTGCCGCAAAATATTTGACAATATGAGAATCTCGTGTGACCCATTTATTTTGATTTGGGAAAACAATTGTATCTCATCCCTAATGTCTGTCGTGGCGACGGTCCATAAATCACTGCCGCACACAAATGCATGATAGGTGCTGTAAATCCAGCAGTATCAAAAGAGAAGAATTAACATCGATTATGTCCTGTATCCATCAGTAGCTTCACAGGCTACTTCCATGTGTTTTCTTACATTTTGTTTTCTTATGTATTTTTACTATAGAGAGAGTTGAAAGTTGAGCCCTCCTTTACCAAATAACACTCTCTAATCGGGAATAAATTCCTCGGCAGATCTTTGAAGTTATTTTCCTCTCTAAAGAGGAACCCGCCATGTCATTCAGTGTATATGTTTTATGCAAAACAGCAAAGAAAAAGGGCATGAGCTTTAACACTGATGATAGATCAAACCTCTCACTGGTACCAATACACTGCAGAGTATTTCCTCGCTCTGTTGTCTTTTCCTCCCATGAAAGAGAATGATAAAAAAGATCTAAGCAAATGCAAGAGCGAAAAGAGAAACTGAGTGCAGGGGAGACAGAGAGCGGGTGCGGGGAGATAGCGTTTATTGCTTGTGGGAGGTGAATGATGGCGTGGCATAAAAACCCCACCAAAACTAAGCAGATGGAGCCTATGTGACTGTAAAACCCCAAACGTCCACTGAAGGTTTTTACCAGTGACTTATGAAAGCTATCTGTCATAACAAAGGGACGACTGAGCAGGATGATATGCTAATGAAGCAGCCATGCTCCGGTGACAAATTATGCTCAAAAAGTAAATTGTTTCTCATAAGATCCCCTTGCGTGAGCAAGGACAGCAGTGAGTATGAGATTATTGGTCCAAGTGACATGAGCCAAGTGTTGAGGGAAGTTCACGGTGAAAGAATAGCAGTAAATTCTTACTATTTGAGCATTTTTTTTTAAAATAAACTGTTATATGACATTTATCAGTATGAATGGGTTTATAGTATTAAAGTAGCACAATTATATATTTTTATGTATTGCCTTCTAAGTCAATGTCTTCCATCCTGACGATCACAATTTTGGATTCCCGTCCTCGTCATCTCCTCCAAGAATGTATACATCACTTTATGTTGAAACTACCTCACAGAGCTGCAGTGGACATTGTGGCAGATGCCGCTAAGGCTACATTCACACCACAGGGCTTGATGCTCGATTTGGGTTGTTTAATTTCTAGAGCACTTATCACAAATAAAAATCGCGGAGCAGGATAAAAGAAGAAGTATAAAATAAACAGGGATTAAGAACATAACAATTAAATAAAAGAGCAAATTATAACATTTTTTAAATAAGTTTAAAAAATGGCAAAGTCAAGGTTATTCAGTCAAGTAAAAGCTTGTCCAAATAAAATGGTCTTTAGTTGTCTTTTAAAAGAGTCAGCATTGTTGGTCAGTCGTGTACATGGGGGAGCGATGGACTGAAAACCACTAACTCTTCTTATAACGGGATCTTGGGACAGATAATACGTTTTGTTCTGATGACCTGAGCAAGCAAGCTGGGGCATAAATAGTTAAAATCTCACGAATATATTTTGGGGCTTGGCTATAAAAGTAAAAGTCAGTACAAAAATGTTTAAATCAATTCGATGCTTTACTGGCAGCCATCCTGACGACTAAGTAAAATGTAAATATTTTTTGCCAAAAAAAGTTTGTGTGGTTGTTCACATCAGTATTTGAGATGCAGTCAGGCGGATATGAACAAATATGCAGCGGGGAGCATATACTGTATGATTTCTTTTGGAATTTTTTGTGCTGTGGACAAATTCATAAAATAAAGAGAAGGAACCTGTGGAATAGGAGAGCAACATTTTAACATTGTGTCGAGCGATGGCTTCAGCAGGATGAGGGACCGGAGCCAGGAGTGGAAGACCATGATCTGACCGGCTTTATTGAAGCAGATTTCACTCAAAAAAGCCCTGCCAGTGCAGAATTGTAACATTGATCACGTAACAGTACGTCAAAGACGGATGAGATCTGACCTGACCGTTCAGACTGAAGTTTCAATGGAAAACACAAGATACCTATCCGTTCAGCACTACATATGAAAGTGACCCAAGCCTGATGTGAAAAAAAACTTAATGTCATGTGAGTTATTCAGAGAGGTCATTAAAAAAACCCAAGACAAAACAGATATGGGCAGAGAAAAACAAAACAAAGATTAAAGTTACTTTTGCCTATATACAGTGTGAACATAAAGCCTGAGAGAAGAGGAAGAAAAAATAGAAAAAATCTTGGATGTTGTTATTGTGATGGAAAATTTAGCCTCGGCCTCTTGATAAGACCAAAAATGCTGAGTACAGTGTACAGACTGGTAGTCAACCATAACAATGTTTTGTCTACCAGCATCGTAAGAATGAATCAACATTCTTACATCATCATCATTTATGCTTTAAAAAGATTATGCTTCCTTTGTTTCATTGTGATGTTCTGGCCCTACATGCAATAGCTTAATTAAATCTACTGAAAACTGGCTCATCTCTCAAGTCTTATTCTTCGTAACTTAAAAAACTCAGTTTCACCCTGGATATTCACCTGGTTGGAAAGAACATAATAAAGAGCGTTTCAACAGGTTCTCTTTCATAGCATTCGTTTCGTGTCTCACATTTGGAATGCCCTCAGCGTGACCTCATCAGAAGCTTGTATTACATTCTGCCAGCCAGGATTGGCTGGAACTAAGCACGTCAGTATCAGGGAGGGTGGAGACCCTCCCTCTATAAAGGGACCTGACACTGCGCTGCCCGTCATTCAAAAACCTCTTCTCACTACGAGCAGAAGTTCCAATTTCTCCCGTTTTGACTGTCTCTCCGTGGCCTAGCTTAACTGTCCACCGACACGAGCGAAAACTCGGTCACCGGGCGCTTTGTTCACGGCGTGCGCAGTTACTCGGGATTTAACCGCTATCTGTGGGAAGTAGCAATACTTCACCAGCTAGCCGAGTGGCAACACTCACGGTAGCAATACCACACCGAGTATAAATACTCGCGATAGCCTCATCCGGCTACCACAAAACAGAGTCGCAACACTCCCGCTGTGTAATCCACCTGGAAATCGCAACACTTTCAGTCAGTGTCCACTATTCCCCAACCACACCTGGTTAACATTAGCAACCCACACAGCGTAGCTTCACAGCTAACGAACCCTGCTAGTGACCATGGCTGACAATAATATTAATGTCCCCACTAAGGCAGAGGAGAAAACACAGGCGCGAGCCTGCCCTTGCGGGAACAAAATATCGAGTGGGGACACTCACCTGATGTGTGTGATGTGTCTCGGATGAGTCCACGGGTAAGTGCATTCATTGTGAACGGCTCCTCCTCAAGGCATTTCGGCGAACCTGTCCGGCAGCGACCCAGTTCTGGCTTCCACCTGGGAAGCTCCGGAGTCGATGGAGCTCGCTGCCGTGTTGGCTCCCGAAACCGAAGCGGGGCCGAGCTGGGGGAGTCAGCTCAGCTTTGTTGACCCACTCCACCAGGAATTAGACGGGCCCGGCCTCGCGGCCGGTCCGCTTGATTACCCGGTGGAAAGGGCGGAAGGACAACTCGGCCGATGGGTCGGAACTCCTCATGACCGACAAAGATGAGGACGATGACCCTTCACTGGCTTTGTCGGGCCGGGTTGCAAAACCGCAGCCTCCAACGGCTCCTGCGTCGGCCCACGGCTCATCTTCCCCTGTAGGGGATTTGGACCTGCAGGATGTGTGCCAACGCGCCGCTGCTAAGCTCATAATCCAGTGCACCGAGGTCCAAGCCGAGGTGACGCGGTCCCGTTACGACAGGAAAAGGTTGCCCAAAGTAAAGAGAACAGGGAAATAGCTCCTGCCGATCTTCCCAGAGTTGCTGGAGGAATTTACTGTCTCTTGGCGTAACAAGCCATACAAGGAGAAACATCCTGTGGCAGGCAGCTCCATGCTTGACTGCAAGGGAATGGAGGGCCACGGCCTCTGCAACATCCCTCCGGTGGAGCCCGTGGTGGTGGCCCACCTCCACCCGAAAGCATCCCTGTCATCAGCGGGGCCCGCACTCCCATCCAAAGTGGACCGCTTTCAATCCAGCCTCAATGACAAGGCGTACAAGGCGGCTGCACTGTCGGCCTTTCAACGCCACTTCCCTCCTGATGGCATAACAGGCCAAGCTGGAGGAGGAGATGACAGCTTCACCTAACCCCGCGTTATGGGAAGAAATGTGTGTCATCACCGACCACTTCCTCCACCTTCACAAGGTGGCGATCCAGTCACAGGGCAGAGCCATGGGGCTGATGGTGTTGCAGGAGAGAGCTCGCTGGCTCAATCTCACCACTCTGTCGGCCAAGGAGAAGGAAGACCTCCTCGACACCCCCATAACGCCCCAGGGCCTCTCCGGCACGGCGGTCACGTCGATGCAGAAGAAGTGTGAGGAAAGGAAGAGGGAGGATGACGCTGTTGAGGAATTTATCAAAACCAGT
Source organism: Cololabis saira (assembly GCF_033807715.1). Lineage (NCBI taxonomy): Eukaryota > Metazoa > Chordata > Actinopteri > Beloniformes > Belonidae > Cololabis > Cololabis saira. The sequence goes on along the minus strand of NC_084608.1, from coordinate 15,734,940 downwards.
TCAGAAGTCCGCTTGTGAGTAGTGAGTTTTATTCAGTAGCTGGCGGTGAGCAGACCTACACAGATCGTGTCTGAGTTGATGTGCCGACCCAGAGAGATTTTACAACAGGGTTTTTATACAAGAAGTTCAATCAACAAAAGACAGGAATAAACAAGCCAAGTGAGAGACAAAAAGTAATTTACAGTCAGGTGTGATCTTTCAGTTTGGGACTACCCCCTGAGGAGTCAGGAAGTCCATATATGGTATCCTCCGTGGATTAGGTACTCGTCCCTGCAGGGGCTGGAAGTCAAAACCACTTCCACGGTGCCATCTCAGCAGGGATTCAGAACGCCGGAACTTGCGTGACAATGTGTCTCGAGCACTGTATGAGACTGGAGCCGCCTGCAAGTCCTCGTCCCTGCAGGGGTCCTCGGGAAGCTGGAACTTGCGTGACAATGGCTCTCAACAAAGCCCTGAAGCTGTGTTTGCTGAGAAGGGCACCCACTGTCACTCCTCGTCAACCCTTTGCCAAGGCTGTGGCACGGCCGCCTCCCACCTTCAAAATCCCCAGGCTGCCCAAACCTCAGGCAGCTCCTCAGGGTCCGCCGAGAGCACCGGCTCCAAAATGCCCGTTGCAGAGGAAGGCCCCATCCCAGGATGGGACACCTCCAACCTCCACTCACGCGGTAAGGAGGAAGAAGCGGCTGGCTTGATAGGCAAGAGTGTCTGTGAAAAGCACAGAGGCAGCTGTGGGACCGCTCAGGACGCGGGGTGTCCGAGTGGCCTCGTACATTGACAACTGGCTTATTACGGCATCCTCCCACCAGAAAGCAGCAGATCAAACAAGATTACTCACAGAACACTTGGTGAATCTGGGTTTCAAGATAAATCTAGAAAAGAGTGTTCTCCTCCCTTGTCAGAGCATCTCCTTTATAGGCCTGTTCATAGACTCAGCTCAGGACAGAGTAAGGCTGACTGGAGAAAGAGTGCAGGCACTCAGGGACTGTTTAACCCTTTTTCACAGGGGAAAACTTGTGTCTCTCAGGCTTTGCCAAAGGCTGTTAGGGCTGATCTCCTCAGCCCTGGTAGTGATTCCTATGGGACGCTTGCACATGAAAGGACTGCAGCGCTGGGTGGCTTCACACAGGCTAGATCCACACCGTCACAGCTCTCGCAAGGTGAGGGTCTCCGTGGCCTGTACAGCAGCACTGGCCCCATGGAGAAGCGCAGGCATCCTAACCTAGGGGGTGCTTATGGGGGTTGTTCTGTGCAGAAAAGTGGTCACAACAGATGCCTCCCTATCGGGCTGGGGGGAGCTGTTCGAAGGGAGAGCGATAAACGGGACATGGGGTCCTCACATGCGCACATCTCACATAAATTACTTGGAGCTGTTGGCTGTTCACCTGTCACTGAGACATTTCCTCCCTTTTCTGAGGGGACATCATGTGTTAGTCTGGACAGACAACACTACGGTGGTGGCATATATCAACAGGCAGGGGGGCCTGAGATCCCTTCAGTTGCACACACTGTCACACAGACTGATTGTCTGGTACAGTAGACAGTTCCTGTCCCTGAAAGCCACCCATGTGGCAGGGACACTGAACCGTGGAGCGGATCTCCTGTTCAGAGGATATCCTCTTTATGCAGAAGGGAGACTTCACCCAGACATAGTGAGTCTGGTTTGGGAGCGTTACGGGTGGCCGGTCGTGGACCTCTTTGCAACGCGGGAGAACACTCCCCTGTCCCTATGTCCCCTATTTTCTCACTTCACGATCAGAGTGCACCGATGGGGGTGGATTTGCTGGCTCACCAGTGGCCTCGAGCTCTGTTGTACGCGTTCCACCCGATAGCACTGATTTCTTCAACCCTAGCCAGGGTGAGGGAGGTGGGCCTGTCGATGTAGCTCCCTACTGGCCGGTGAAGCACTGGCTAGCAGAGATAACCCAGCTCCTTTAGGCAACTACAAATGCATGGAGTGCTGCTGGGTGTAAAAAAGAGTATACTTCTGGTGCTCTTCGGCATGGGGATCCAAAAGATACAAAAACAAGAAAAAGCAGAGGCACTCAAGAAGTTAGAAAAATTAAAAGGCCTTTATTAAATCATGGCTTAGAAAAAGTTAAAATGCCTAGAAAAAGTTAAAATGCCAACATGTTTCGGCCATGTAGGCCTTCCTCAAGGCAGATAGCAAAGACAAAGTCTTTGCTATCTGCCTTGAGGAAGGCCTACATGGCCTACAGGCCTACATGGCCTACAGGCCTACTTTTTCTTGTTTTTGAACCCAGCTCCTTTGTCAGGAGCCGTGGCCTCTGCCAATACGCAGGGACCTGCTGTCGCAGACGTGTGCAGAAATATTTCATCCCCATCCAGAGAGGCTGGCCCTGTGGGCCTGGCCCGTGAGTGGCTCAATCTGGAGTCCGTCTCTCAGTACACCAAGAACGTACAAAGTTCCTTTCAGGACATACAAGGGTGACCTTACAGCCTAACCTGGCTTTTATGCCTAAGGTGTTAGGGTCATGTTCCCCTATTGATCTTGTGTCCTTCTATCCCCCGCCATTCCCCTCAGATGAGCATCGGCGGTTGCATCGGCGGTTACACATGCTGTGCCCGATGCGGGTTGTACATGGACAGGACCAAGCGTTGTAGGAAAAGTGACCAGCTTTTTGTGTCTTGGGCAAAGAATCAGACGGGGAAGTCAGTTTCTAAGCAGCGGCTTTCTCACTGGATTGTGGGAGCTATTGCTTTGGCTTATACCGCAAAGGGTTTGCAAGCACCAGAGGGTCTGTGTGCTCATTCTACCCATTCTTATTTGTCTATAACTTTTTTTTTCAAAATTAATAAAATACAACTCGTTCTTGAATATTCAGTCAAAAGCAGTTCAGTGGATTTTCTTGTGAAATATTTTGAGAGCCCAAACTTGTGCTTCTTCAATTTAAACAACTTGAGTGATTTATGAAGTTACTTTGCTTGTATGGACAGATACTGTATATACTGGGTTCACAGCATTCTACTCAGTTTTACATGTTTATTGTTGTTTCACATTTCAACTTATCCCCTCTTTTCCGCGGTGATGCCACAGTCCATCTTGGCTTATTGGCATATTGATTTGGCACAAGGTTATTTTTTTTTGTCTTTTGTTAACACCAGATGCCCTTCCTGCCACAACCCCGCAAGCACAGGGAGAACACACGATACCACAGAAAGACTCCTACTGTGATTCAAAAAGGGAACCTTCCCACTACACTGCAAAAGTAGCCCTTTTTGAAATAAGCCTAATATTCCATACATTTAGTCTCATTTTGAGCAAAAATATCTTTGCCAATGGGGTAAAAAAAAATTCTGAATTCTTAAGACTACCAGAAATATTATAAAATAGTCTTTTAATTTTCTTGAAACAAGGCTTGTTTAGTTTCTTAGATTTGAGTTTTTTTTGTTTAAAAAAAAGAGAGAGTTTTTACATTGTACAAAGCAACAACATCAAGCACTCAGCCACCACCTTCTTTTTGCACATAGATCTTTCAATAAAGCACTTGCTATATGAAAAGTGTTTTTTTTAATTTCCTTTACTGATCTTTATTTTCCTTGAATATTATTGACTTTTCAATCATGCTTTTAATTATTCTACCAGAGGTGAAGCACATCCTATAAGAAAGCACAAATGTGTCCTACACTCTGTATAGGTGCCTTGAATACATTTCAATACAGTGCCCCAATACAGTTATGTGAATCATCATATTGTCAAACAATCGGAGCATTCTGTTAATTAATTTCCTTCATTTCATGTCATACAAGAAATCAATGAATGTTATATATGTAGAACATACACATCAATTTTGTATTGAACTCCAGTGGTCAACATACTGAGTGATTACTTAACTCACTGTATAAACTCCTCAGAATGTAAAACACAGATCAGAAGATGCAAAGAAAAGAGCATGATTTCATTGGCTAGCTGTGTTTGACTGGCTGATCTTGATAAACATGAAGAAGTGAAAGTTCCCCAACTTTTGATAGCTTCACAGCCACCGTGACTCAGAGAACCCACAATTCAATTCAGCAGCGGCTGACGTCATCTTATTTGAAATGAATGGACAAAGACGCTGGGGATGTTTGCAGGACGGATATAAGAGGCTGTGAAGATCTAATGATTTTCTATAAAGTGGCTGCCACAATATAAGTTAACCACCAAAACATCTGAGGGTAACTTGTTTTATATTTCAAAATTTTGTTGACAATCCAAAAAGTTTTTTCTTATGATCTCAGATTGTTTCACACAGATCATTCCATGCCTGTCAATGTTTTATGCTTTTTCTTTTATTACTGTTGTATTCTGATCCTTTGCTTCAACAGCCCAGATCCAAGGGATCATTTAAAAAAAATATTACAAGGCTTTGAGGAAACTTTACAAAGTATGTTACACAGGTACAGAACACATTATAAGTAAAAGTAGGTACCGCTGAAGTTGTCAAAAAAAAGAAGGAAGCTCTGAACATGGGGACATAGCGCTTGCAGCCAAAGCCTATGAAGGTAAGAAAGGGCAAAACTGCAGGAGATTTCATGAGAGAGTTATTGTCGACGTTTACATGCCAGGTGTCAAGAGTGTCACAGATTGCCATCCCAGTGCTCTCAGCAAGGCTTCGGCTTGGTAAACAGACTTCAAAGGTGATGGCTCTGTGCTGAAACATAAAAGACACACATGCATAAGCACAAAGTGACACATGCATAACCGGAAAGGGGCCTTAGGAACACTGTACATTCTCACAAACATACATGTGCAGGTAGATATATGCTTTAAATGTAGTGTACAGTCCTCTCTGAAACCCAGTTCAATATGGAAAAAACACCAATGAAGCTGGAGGATTCTGAAGAAAAGGGCACTTGAAGTGTCACATTGTGAAGTTAGCATGGGCATGACGAGGTGGATGACTTCATAAGTGCCCGAGTGCTTTTCTGTTTGCCGTGCAAGGCAAATACTCCAGCGCGTGTACACAGATTGCAATATTTGTGAGTTTTATCCAAATGGATTGAAGGGATTGTGTACCGAGCTGCATGCACTATTTAATTGGTATGAACTTTTCAAATAATCCATTATTAGCAAGTGTGTGTCATAAAAGAAAAAAAGACAGGACCATGCGTTGTTATTTTCCAGTTGCCTCAGTTCTTCAGCACATTTCTTTCTTTAAAACTTCTATTTTCATATTGTTTACACTGAGAAGCTGCTTTTCTAAATAAGTAAAAGATCAAATAGGACAACATTACATGGCATTGCAACACTTTTTCTTAAATTATAAATAAGCTCAAATTACTTCCGATTCTGTGTTGTCGTTGTACATTATAGGCCAACTGCAAACTTGGATGCAATGTTTTATGAATCATGAAGCCGATAGCTACTGTTGGAATATTTTCCACATCATAAAGAATATGTTCAAATATGCACAGCAGTTGTGAAGACAAAGCCGAGGAATTTAGTGCAGCTGTAAAGGCTTGATGTTTTAGGGGGTTTGAAGGTTTGCAAATGAAAAAAATGAAAAAAAAAAAATCTCTCATCTTTTATGCAGCCAGTGTGGATGTGCCCTGAGATATGCGTTTTGCTGAGCCACTGTGGAGTGTTTGATTTCAAACCAGTTTTTAGCTGATCATTATATTTTATTAAAAGCATCTGAGTTCATTATATAAAAGCCCTCTTCGACGCTAAGGGAAGGAGAGACAAAAAAAAAATCATAATAATAAAATAAAGGCTTTGTATCGAAAGCTACACACAGAACTGACTGGGGGGGAAAATGATCCTTTAATAGGAATTAGCGTTTGCATGTTTATGAATAAACAAATAAATGCTACCGCAAGAGCTGCTCTGCTTGTATGTATTATTTCTGCAGTAATACCCAGACAGGGATTCAGTCTATCTGCTCAGACATTAGACATTCTCCACTCCTACTTTGGTACCTTGAGACCTCTTGTAGTGATGGATAAAGATGAGACATTGACTATTTATTATCTGTATAAATTGTGTTTTTGTTTCCAAGAAACTCTTTAAAACATTTGTTTATTGCCTCACCGAAAACTCAACTCCCAGTAAATCACATCAGAGGCAATGCACCCTGGACCATATTGTTTGATCCAATAGCATGCACCTGTATTGCTATCAATTACAACTTTGACACCCAACTAATTTGTTCAAGGGCTGGACTAGTAATTTGATTCTGAGCTCACTCACTTGATTTCCCTTACCCATTAATTTCATTTGCACATGCCCATCAGCGGCACCAGCACATGTTGAGTCACCCACATCCCAGAGCTCATCTCAGCTCTCTCTTATTCATCCCGCCAGTTGTGGCAAGTGCCAGACTGACACTCCTGTGGCTTGCAGACCGCCACTCTCATTCCACGCCATCACAAGCTGCATCTCTCCTTTAATCGCCTGGAACTTCTTAACCTGCCTGCTCTTCATCTCAGCAGCTGGCTGGATATGAACTCAAAGCTTGTGCCACCCCTTTTTATATAGCGTCTGGTTAAAAACAGTTTTAATTAGAATGTCAATTAGAATAGAAAATAAACTCATTATTGTGAGTATTTTAAGAATTGAAACAAAGAGCTATATTTGGTTAGGAATAACCAGAAGCAAGAAAAACAAACTAGACAAACAGACTGGCAGGACTGACTGATGAGAAAGTAGGGGTGTCACAATCTTTTGATCTATATCGATACATAGATTTAATGTGGGACGATCTAATAGCATGACATGAATGGATATGATGGCGTTCAATCAACATAATATATGGTCTCACATCAATCTCTAACTTCTGAATGGAATTACATCAAAATCTTATCGTGGCAGATTTTGTGATATTGGTAAACCTTGAACCATCATCCACTTAATCGATGTAATATCGTATTGTGATAAATTTGTAATTTACTTGAGACACTGGTGGTAACAATCAAGAATGGCAATAAGCAGAAGAGGCAAATAGGGAGGCAACAGCACATGAAACACTTACAATAATCAAAAAAATAAAACGGATCACAGGCTTGAAATAAAAGGACACAATAAAGCAATAAACCAACCAAGACTAAAAACCAGGGGCCTCATTTATAAAAGAGTGCGTAGGATCCATACTAGAAGTGCACGTAAACCCAAAAGCCGAAAATGGCGGGCGCAAAAAAAAATCTGGATTTATAAAACCGCGTGCACGCACACTTGCACGCACACTTGCACGCAATGTTCGGTTTATAAATCACAGTCCAGCTGGAAGGTTGCGCAGCTGAATTCACCTCATATCCCGCCCTCTACACACCCACTTTCTACCATATATGGGCAATGCAAAGTAGTATTTGCATATGAATGAGCCTGCTGAGCATGCACAGCGGCTTCCTGCAGCCTGTTTGGGCGTCAGAATGAATGAGACGTGTCGAGCCACCGTGCCACTAAATTTCACAGAGACTGAGATCGAGATGTTGTGGATGAGGTGGAGGACAGGAAAACTACATTATTTGGTGATCACAGTAAAAGTAGAAAAAGTATATAAATAGTATAAAATAAAGCGAGTGAGTGGCACGCCGTTGCTGCCCGTGAGTGCCACGGCGCAATTTCCACTGGGGACAGGGGAGACATGTCCCCCCCACTTTTCAAAATCATGTTTTTGTCCCCCCCACTTTTTACAGTTTAAAAACTAACGGTAGGCTCAGCCTGTAATTGCAAATCATCAAGACACCCTGTGCGAAGGCGATGCGAAGACGTACGGCAGCCCCGCTCCCCCTCCCCCCTCCCCTCAGTGCTGCTCAAGGCTGATTTATGGTTCCGCGTCACACCAACGCAGAGCCTACGGCGTAGGTGCGCGTCGACGCGTACCCTACGGCGTAGGCTCTGCGTCGTTTTAACGCGGAACCATAATTTAGGCTTACGCCCGCGCGTAAAGGTTTCACGCGCGCGTAAAACTCATTATATATATAAATAAAAATCTGTGTCCCTTTAGGGGCTCCGTAGAGCCCCTAAACGATCTACGGAGCCCCTCATTTGTTCTGTCCTCAGTCACTCTACGGTTGGAAGCGGTGGGTGACGAGGAGGTTCCCGGCATGTCCTGGCAATGCGGCTGCAGCAGCAGCAGCAGCAGCAGCAGCAGCAGAGTCCTGACTGACGCTGTGCTTCAAACACAGAGGGACACGATCAGCGCTATTATATTATAAGTCTGATATGTGATGACATTATTAAGAGTATGACATGAATCTGGCTTCATTTCACCACCTCACCGCCTGTGTCGCCAGTTCCCCATATCTTACGACTGTTCCTACGGGAGGGTCAGGGTTGGCGTAGGGATACGCAGATTTTTCGGTTAGTTTTTTCTTTTTAAATCCCAACCTTTGCGTAGAAGGTGGCGTGCGCATCTTTCAAGCCCTGTTTTGTGCGCAAGCAAGCTTTATAAATGAGGCCCCAGGACATTAATAAACTATATTCCTCTGTCAGGTGCAAACCTTACTGTATATGTGGTAAACGGTTACATTTCAGGAGGTGAACAAAAGAAACATTGTATAATAAAACTGAAAACAATGAAACAATAATCTGAAATGAAGAAAAAACTAAAGCATTTTATAAAAGGAAAACAAAATAAAAAGTAAAATTAACAATGCAAAACTAATTGAAGCAAAATAGATTTGCACTTGTTTTGGTTACATGCCTTTTGTTTTTGATGTTCGGAACTTAATTTTTTCAATTACTCAAAAAAGAGAATGAGGAATTTTTGTACTGCATGGCATTGTTGACTATATTTAGTTAGTAATTCACTTCAGTTTTATTGATATAGCATATATTACAATACAAGTTGTCTCTAGGTGCTTTCCACAGACCCAGAACATGACCCCCGACCTGAGCATTTATTAAAGAAATCGCAGCAAGTAAAAAACTCCCCTAACAGGAGAAATATCTTCAAGCCAAACAATGGCAAGGAAAAACTTGACTTTAAGAGCAAAGAAACCTTAAGCAGGACCTGGCATAAGATTGGGCCCCCTCAAGACGGCCATTCAAGTAGAGAAAGAAAAGAGGAGGGTGTAGGACAGAGAGGATAAAGAACAGAGAGAAGCAAGACCCAGATGTTTTGTTAATGATGCATCAGACAAAATATATCAGTAGTCATTATCCGTTAACCGGAGAACTAAGAGCTCTTTGTGCTTACATTATGAATGATACATGGTTAGTTGGTGTGCTGACTATATAAACAGGCTTGGGCAACAGAAGCTGAGATGGTAAGAGTCAGACCGAATGTTAGCATGTTAGTAGATATCCTACAGAGACATTGTTATAGACAGGTGGAGGTAACATGCAGCTCTGGAAGCTCTGGCCATATACAGAATAAAAAGGTATATACAGAAACAAAAACGTATATACAGAAGCAGAAAAAAAAGAACAATTAACTGTATATATCAACCAATAGTACAGTCAGTCTGTCAGGCAGTCTGTGATACTCCATCAGCTTTTGAATGTTTTTTGGCCATCGTAGCCGTTTTTTTTTGTTGTTGTTTCTCAGATATAATAAAAGAGATAGGTGAGGTATTTCTCAGGATGCAATCTGTAACTTTGACACTAGATGTCACTAAAATGTTTCCGACCGTAAACCAGAAAAAACAGATCAAAGAGATGAAAAGGAGATAATGTCATTATCATAATTCGTTTATATACAGATCATTTAAAGAATGAAAGAAGCATCTGTCTTTTTAATTTGTATTTTGAGAACACAAGTCATCTAATTAACCTTTTATGACAGCATGATCGGTGAACTCCAGCTTTAGCTACCAATCAGGAAAAAAAACCAACATATATATATTGAATAAAAAAAGATTATATTTTGTAAATCAAGATTAAACACACACGCGCAGGAAAGTCTTTCCAATGAGTTATGGAATACTGTAATATTCCCTGATGAGGAAAATACAACACTTCAGTTGCAAACTCACACAAATCCCATTTGTATTGATGATCCCGCTGAAAAGTCTAATGTGCATGAGACTTGTGTTATTGAAATTTTAACAAGGATAAATGACAGAGACATACTAAAAGCCACTGGGGAATCTCTCCCTCACTCATCGCTGGTGTTACAACAATGTCTGCTCTTGCAACGCTTAAATGAACTGGGCTGTAATTTGAGCGCTTCTCTATATTTCATATCTCATAACATGTCTTTGAGTGAGTGTAATTTATTTTCCATATGGGCACTTAGTGGTAAAAGTGAGTAATAAAGGAAACCCAAACAATTATGTGGCTTTAGTCACGCACCGCTGGCCTTGGTAATGTCTTGGCCTTGTTCCGTTTTAGTTAGAAGCTCTGTCACCTCGGGGCCTTTGGATTTCTGACTAAATTGCTGCTCTTGTGGTTTCTCTCTTCATCTTTTTTTGCCAGCTGACAGCCATTGTCTCATGGTATGGTATGGTATGAGTGAAATACATCTGTACTTGCTTAAATATTGCTTTTCTTCCCTTAATTTTTTAAGGTTTTTCAGCATCTTTCCAGCTGAGTGTACTATCCACCGCTGCCACCAATTATCAAACTTCCCACGCCTCTTGATAAATTATCAGGTCCTCTTTCATAAAAAGGAATGACACAAAACACATTTGTGGAGTATAATAAGATGCAGTAATTAATGTCACCGATTCACATCTGTAAAAATACTGACTGGGAGAAATGTGATTACTTTTATCACATTTCAAAACTTGGAGTTTGAGCGGCCTGTAACTCAGTTAGCGTGCAACTGTGGAGAGTGCAAGAGGGCTGCTCTTGCTCTGTGATTGATGAGAGCACACCGGGCAGGCTATTAAAAAAAAGCTGCACTGTATTCCATAGACAATGGCAATAAACATATTCAGGGTGCTGAATTCAAAATGACTTATTTAGGGAAAGAAAATGCAATTTTTGCACCAACCATAACCATAAACCTTGGATTAATGGATAATGCTGTGCTCACATTTGAATGTGCTGCCACACACACACACACACACACACACACACACACACACACACACACACACACACACACACACACACACACACACACACACACACACACACACACACACACACACACACACACACACACACAGACCCAGAATGTACATTCTTGTCCTCTCTTGTGAGGAAAAGCATTGCTCTCACAGTCTGTATATATGACCACAAGATAATCAAAATAATTGTGTTTATCACTGACATTTTACTTACATAACCTGACATATTTTTGAATCGCATTTATTTTATATGACTTACACAATTATAAAGCTACACACTGCAGCTGTTGGGCTTAACTTGGTATTAAGATTGGAAACAAACATGGAACGATTTCAACAATTCAACTTTGGTTACATTGCACACTTTGGTCACTAGACAGCAGTGCTGCAAGGGTTAAGTGATTTTCACTGGGGTATCGCCAGATGCATGCTGGTCCTTAGTTCTTGTTTTGCAAACAATCTCATGTAACCGGGGTCTCAATATACCCTTCAGTGGACCAGTTCTAAGTTCATGAGGTAGTATGATAATTTGCAAATAACTTGTGGGAGACAAGCAACTTGAAGAGAGCTCTTTGTATTAACAATTAGAAAAAAAAAATCTAACATTCTATTGAACTGTACATCTGTATCTTGTTAAATCATGACCTTAAATTCATTATCATGTTGGTCTACTTCCCCCATCCAATCGCATGCAAGTACACACAGTCTTATCCAATAAGTAAAAGAATGGCAAAATATATATGATAGACAAATAAACAAACTAATAAAGAAAAAAAAGATTTGTAATTTGGAGCAAATAAATGATAATTAGTTTTACAAAAATCAATTCTGCATAAATTCCACCGGCTACACCAACATTTCCATTACACTTTTTTGCAAAAGGAAAGAGAAAACTATTAAAAATAAGCTCTCAACTTCGACGAAAACATCTTTAGTCTTTGACAAATTATTGTGATTCCAGCTACCGCTGTTGCAAAACTAGTAGAGGATGAAGGCAGCATATATATATATATATATATATATATATATATATATATATATATATATATATATATATATATATATATATATATATATATATATATATATAAATAAAAAACCTCTCTGTTACACTTTTGCTATAAACTGTCGACACATCTAAAAAACCACCTTATGAAAGCCTAAAAAGGTTTTTGTTTTGAATCAGAGGTTGTTCCATTGCACGTTTTTCTTTGCGATATTTGGGATTTGCGCAAATCTAGGGTTTATAGAAACGGGACTACAGACTTTGCTGAAGATGCATAAAGAGTATGGGAATAAGTCAGTTTTATAAAGTAATTCGTTAATATATAAATGCTTCGTTCAAATATGCTGGTATTATACTGGAATACGTAGAAGGCTCTTAAACTTGGCATGGGTCGGATACAGGGGGATTTTGGGTACTGTAGTCGGTGTCACTGAAGTAATGGCGCTAAAAAAGGCAGTAAAAAACAGTAATGATTTATTACCTGTCCCAAATCACTTGTGTAAAGACCCCAAAATGGCACCTTTAAAGAGACATGCTTACGACGCAGAGACAGGACTGTGGGTTGTGTGGGAGCGGTGGACGGTGGAAGGGGAACCACGTTCACCAAGACAGGACGGCCTCACCGCGCGTCGTACGCCACCATCTGCTATTGTTTTTGGTTGTTCTATTCTTGTGTTTCTTGCACGTTTCATAGTTCCCCTTGTCTAGCTTTGTTTTATTCTATTCTTGGTTTATTTACCTTCTGTTTGAGTTTGAAAATCTGTGTCTTTGTGTGTTTAGATCTGGTTTGACTTCCCTTGTTCCAGTCTCTCCTGATTGCATGTATCTTGTCAGCCCCTGTGAGCCCGTGTATGCCGTCTTGTCTTTCCCCTTGTCCTTGCCAGTTTATCTGATTTTGTGTTGATTTAAGGTGAAACAGTTCGCAGCTGTGAGGGATTGAGAAACCAACGACTCACAACAAATATGCTCACCAAAGAAAAGACTACCTGAACCAAATCTTTTCTATATATTTTCACATAAATGCTGCTCAGATGAAGAAGCCCATACTCCACTCAAAGGTAATGGGAATGCTCCTGGGTTTGAACGGGAATCCTGGCTCTACCGCTGACTGCCACCACCGCCGACCACTACTCAGTGATGCAAGAATGCAGTTATGTATGAAACAAGACATTTCTGTACTATTCTGTACATCCACACATGAAATTTGAAGACTTCTTCTCTCAACTTGCAAGCATGTGGGTCAGTAGAGTTTGTTGAAACACCTGATTAGCCTGAATTCTGTCATTGTAAAATATTATTTATCAAGAGACATTTTTTAAATGTCACTGATTCTTCATATTAAGAAGTTTATTTATTTGATGATAACAGTATTACCAACCAAAAACGAGGATGAGTAGGAATAAAAATATACAGGAAAAGAAAATACTCAAGCACACAGAAAACATCTTCTATATAGTAGTAAATACCCCTTGCATTATTATTATTATTATCATTATTGCGTTATTTTCAGATTTGTCGAACTGTTCCACTAACAATAAATTAATAAATAGTTCAAATTGCAATTCTCAGTCAAAAGTGACAAAATATTAGCTCAGACCTTTTTTCTTGCAAAAAAGTTGAAACCCCGGCGGTCGAGAAAAATAATAGCCTCCTCTTCAAAAAGAAATATCTTTGGGCAGATATGGTAGAGCAGGTGATTAGAAATAATGTACATTATATGGAATGTGGTGGGGGGGGGGGGGGGGGGGGGGCGCTATTAGGTTGGGAGAGAAAGAGGCAGAGAGAAATCCACACTGTTACAAATGGATAATTCATAAATGCACCATTCCTGCTGATATCTCCAGAGATCACAGTCCATACATCTGCAAATTGCAGAAGATAAAATTTTAATACCTAAGTTACAAGTGTTTTGGCCTTACATAAGTAGCTGGAGCAAAAGCTGAAAAAAAACATTCAGTTGATAAGGTTATTTGTGTGTTTTTGTAACATTACTTCACTTACAGTAGTGTGCAAGTGAACATATATGAAAGGAAGTGTGCATGCATGTGCATTGATTGGGCACAGGTGCTCCATTATTAGAAAGTATCTCCTTGGGCTTTGGAGCTCTGACAGAGAGAGACCCAGACAGGACTTCTAGCTGTGTGCTCCCCCTCCCCCACCCTGAAACACGCCTCCCAACAGCCAAAATATTACCAGAGCTTCCCTGGGGAACAGCAGAGGGGAAACGTGATCTGGATGAGAGGGGCGAATCCACCACAACAACAGCTGTTTCCAAATCACAACAACCTGGGGAAGCGTTGTGGGTTATATTTTATGGGTGGAGAGGGACCGCGGATGTTCATTTATTTATCTCCACAGTCAGCATTGAGGTGTGTGTGTGCCTGTGCGTGCTTGTGACAAGATATCTCAGAGCTCACTTTTTACTTTTACATGAATATGCCAAAGGTGAATACTCCCACTGTAGAAAGATTGGGCTTAACTTACAACCTGCATTGTGCTCCTATGATGAATATGTAAAATAATCAATTCCATGTGTCAAAATATTATAATGAATGTATGGAACATGGGAAATCTTATTTAGTTGGTCTGATGCCATTTTACTTTCCTCTTTGCTCTCTTACATTGATGCCACTTCATCCACGGGTACAATTATGTTGAGAGCAATTTCATATTTCAAGTTATGCAAATGTCTATGCTGTGCGACCACAAACAGTTCATACGCAGAAAATATGTAGGCTGCAGCAAAGGGATCCATTTGAAGTGCTGTGGTAGTTCAATATTTAAAATCTAAATTAGCTTGCATGTGCATTTGAACACATTCATGCTCTCACGCACGTTCATCCTGGGACTTTAATAAGTCTGAAGGTTCTCGGTGGACCTAACTCAAAGATACACATGCCTCTGGTGTGGTGAATTGTGGTGCATGTACAGTACTGTAGCAGAATACAAACAATGTCATTAGCAGGTGGTGCAGGATAATCACGGGTTATGATCTTGGATGTGCTGGTGTCTACAGTCTCCTTTGTCAAGTTGGTATTAATTTTTACTTGCCTACTATTCTAGATGCACGCAGATGAACAATAGTTCATCTGCAAGTGCTTTCCCATGGTGAGGCAAACCAGGAGCTAAGGGATATCATAAGCAGTGTTAATACACAACCCTAGATCAGAAAAAAACCAATGCTCACATTTTCTTTGATTTTGTTTTTGCAACTGGGATGAATCATCTTACAGTGAAAATGTACGATGAAGTCACACAAAGCAGCGTGCCAAATCTTTTTTCTGCAAGTGATGGGCAGTGCATGCTCCAGTTTGGCAATGGTATGGGTATCAGATAGCAGTCACAATACAGTTCAGTGGTTATGTACCCATTTGTAGAGATGTAAGGCTTGACACTTACCTTTAGATTGATACTCATTATGTGGAGAAAATGGTACATTTGGAGAGTGGTGGAAGAGCGTATACTACAAAGTTCTACCTGGAGAGTAGGACTTGTAGTGTTCTTTTGTAACTGTACTTGCTTTTAATAATTTTTTTACCCCAAAGTTATTATTACTTTCATCACAGTTTTTTTTGGTCAGGTTAAGTAGCCGTCTTCTTCTGTCAAGTTGTGGGTTATTGATTAGTGGTTACTTTATAATCAATGTTGCAAAGCTTTGTCAAATGCCTCTTCTACATTCAGACGGCCAAATCATTTGACTTTAATTTCATCTGTACATCAGCATATTGGGCCATAATCCCTTGGGAAATGCTCTAGACTGGGAAGCAGGGTCAGCTTGTGTTTAAAGCAGCACTATGTAACTTTTCAACATTAATATAATATTTCCAGAGTCATTGTGATGGTACATCAACTTACAACAGGTTTAATGACACCTCTGTCATGGTCTGAGGGGTCTGTATCGCCTTCACTGGCACTATGTAACTTTGAGGTGCATGGTAGGAACCCTGCCACACTAAAAAACTACAATTTTTTACGGCTTTGACTGCTTTACGGCATTCTTCCCCCTCCTTCCCGATTCGTCTTGGGTTCTAGTATTTTTCCTGAGAACTGTAAAATTGTGCAGGGCTGATCTGCAAAATATAAGGAATGGGCATTCAGTTATTCACAGGTTACAAAGTATTTTTTTATTTTGTCAGTAAGTATGTTGGACTACTAATTTATGAAGTCCCTCTAAAAAACGTTGCCAGTTTGGGGCGCATTATCTCGCTGAAACAGCACAGGGGGGCGGGGGTGACTTCACTAATAAAACCAAGTTGAACTTAGTGATTTTCAACATCGTCAGATTATATTGTTTAGCCAAAAATAGATGCTTTACCTCTTCGCTATCCATCCTGCAAACGACCGGTAAAAACAGAAAAGTAGTTTTGAAAGTCTGTCCCGTTCATTCACTATCAAAACAAATGCACGCGACAGGGATAGGATCTTTCCGGCAGTACGCGCTGGTGCTCATGGGAAATGTAGTGTTCTTTCTGGTAAAGCACTACTGCTTTTGTCCAAAGGAGCCGCCAAACTCAACAAAAGCTGAAAGTTGCATTGTGCTGCTTTAAAGGGGCCATGTTTCTTTACTGCTTTAAAGTGATACTGCATTAACACGCTGGGCATGTTGCTGAGGTGTAGTTTTAAATCCTTCAATGAGGGAATTAGTTTGTGTTTGACCACAAGTGAAGAGACATTTAAGACTGTGTGCAGCAGGAAGATTGAGTGGGATGTACATCGTGTATACATGTATTACTTATATGTATGGACAATATTGCCTCACAGCAGCAAGGTCCCCTGTTCATGTCGTCTTTGTGCCTATGTGGGTTTTCTCTGGCTTCCTACAGCCAAACTACACGTACCTGGAGAAAACCCTAGCAAGCATGGGGAGAACATACAAACTCCACACAGTACGGCCCCTGCCAAAATTTGAATAATGAAATTTCTAGCTGTGAGGCAACAGCACTAACCATCAAGCCACTTTGCTGCCACTCTGGCTTCTTTCCAAAGTCTGGGAAGATGGATATTTGACAAAGTGTTGATTTTCTATTGACAACAGGAAGTGAGTGTGAGCAGACCGGGTTGTTGTGTCTTTTTTTCTCTTTGGTCCTGTGACGGACTGGCAGTCCGTCCAGGCTGTACGCTACCTGTCACCTAACGACAGCTGGGATTGGGCGCCAACTTTTCCCACAAATCCTTAAGAAGGGTGAACAGTAACAGAGTATTCCTACACTCTATAGTTTAAATGATTTAAAGACTCCTCCCACCACTGTTTGCTCAAAGAAATTGGTTTTCATTTCACCAAGGATTCATTGATTGAAAATGAATGAATTGCTTGGTTTTGGGCTTCTGCTAGGAGCTCAGTTGCTTCCTTTGAGTTTATTCATAGACAGACACAGGGTTCGAGATGATTGCTTTTTTCCAATTCGACCAATATTTTTTTTTTTTACCTGCTAAGCATTATTCTTTTAAATGAATGTAATCATTAAGTCCAATTCCAATGACAAAGACACAATTTTATTATGAGGACAACAACATTTGTTGTGAAACTTACATTTAATTAAAATATTTTTTTCATATTTGATTGAAATAGTTTTTACTTTTTACAAAAGAACTGCTGCACAAAGAAGGGACTAAAAGCCATCCATGATATAAACCTGCATCATCCTTTTTTTAGGGGTTACAGGGGAGCTTAAGCTTATCAGAAAGAACAATTAGCTAGTCCATCTTTTAGAGAATTAAAGAGGGCCTATTATGAAAAACAAGTTTTTTCTTGCTTTAACACATATAAAGTGGTCTCCCCTCAGCCTGCCAACTTAGAGAAGGAGGAAAGCAACCAAATTCTGCAGTGTCTGGACAGCCGCCCGGATGAGCCGTCCAGTGTCATGTGACCTTTACGAGCCGTTCAGATTCTGCTCCTGTCGTGACGTCACGACAGGAGCGATGCGTGAAACCATGCCGACAACTAACTCCGCCGGCCGGAGCTTCCGCCATTTTATTGTAGCGGTGTATCGCATCATTCGCGTCATCGCGTCAGACAGCCAATCAGCACAGTGCCTCATTATCATAGCCTCCCCGCCCACTCAGAATCCCTCATAGAGAAGGAGGTTAGAAACGGGGAAGATAAAGACATGGCTTAGAGACTGAATTTCTAATTTATTTAGCAAAAACAAGCTTGTTTTTAAGACATTCAAGGCCTGTTTAAAATAGGTAGTAGATGCCATAATAGGTCCCCTTTAAATTTCTGAGGACTTTTTTCTCAAAAGATTTTCTTTATTTTAATTTTTAAATACTCAATACAGGCATGTAAATCGTAATATTCCACGTTTCTTTCTGATGGCACATAACTAGTTTATTTGTTCATAGACAAGTAATATTAACATACCTGATGCACATTTTGTATTCAGCATTATTTCAAAAGGTTGCTTTAAATTTGTGTGGCAGTTGAATGAAGCTTAGCTGCCGAGAGCTCATTTGTCACATCTTTTATTAGCACTAATCATTTCTATTTAGGAAGAAAGGATACAAATGTCCTGGCATCGCTGCAGCTTTGGTTTATTCCTTTAGTTTTTTTTTTGTCAGAAACATTTTGTGTTTCACCACTGGTTCATTTCATAACTTCCATTTTAATTGTGAAGCCTGTCAGGTCCCCAGGGCAGCCACAACATGCTGCCATCATAATAATGACAGTTCCCAACATTTGGAGACTGGCGTTCATTGCTATTCCTGCCATATTTGGAGATGTTTTCTGGATGAAAGACATGAGAAATGTGGGGCACAACAACTTTTCACCAGGGGGTTTCATCTGCCATTCCTTCCCTCCTATTTGAGTGTTCTTGCTCTTTTACCTTTACTTTTTTTGCTGTTTTTTTTCCTCTGTGTGTTCTTTTGCTGTACCTTTTGTCTGTCCTGCACTTTTTAATTCAGTGTGCCCTCTGCCTTGACTTCACCCCTGGCACTTTACAAAAAACCACTGAAAAACATGCAAGTCTGAGTCAATCTACCCCGACTTCTTGGACGTTTGTCAAACAGTACTAGAACAGTGTGATTTGTTCTGTGCACAAATCTCAAAACCCTCTTGGCATTGTTAAAGATAAGCAGCAAAGGCTGAGACAAACACGGAGTAAATATCCCAACAATCTACAGGATATTAGCTACAAGGCATACTGCCAATGATGTAACCTTCTGTGCCAGAATGAACGAATCCTACAATAATTTACTTCACATCATCCAATGTTTTTAGGAGATGATAGTGCTCCGTGTTGATTGGGTAAATTCAAGCTCTGGATTTTTTTGTAGTTGTGCCAACAGTAACATTAAGGAGGGGGAATCAAAAAGCAAAATAGTGTATACCGTCATCATTTATTATTCATGCAAAGAATAGTACTTAATACTTGGACCATGCAGCCTCTGGTCAATATTTCCCCAACTGCTAATATTAAAATCATCCAGTTAATAATCTCCAGGCTAACTTAACCCAAATGGCTGCGCTTCTTACTTGAGTAAATTAATTTGCTTTATTTATTTGCAAAGGATAATTTTGCTTATATCAGCAGGAAAATGCTGTATTCATTAGAGTTGGCCCAGATACCACTGTATGAGCTCTAGAGCTTTGGCAGAAGATCACAACTTATCAAAACTTGAAATTAGCACCCGCCACCCACCAAATGTGGGTTTTTCTGTGTATCGGTGGGTCATTTTGCGTGATCTACCAGCTATTGTGTCAGGTATGAACATTTAAAAAAAAAGATTTGTGACTGAATCATTTGTTACTTTCTTTAAAAGGAGATTACACCCTGAGCTCCTTTGAGATTTTACATGACACACAAAAAGTTACCACCACAATGCAGTAAAGCGCCACAACCTTTTTTGCTTTGTACACCAAGAGCTGTCTCTTTTCATCTACGTCTTCATATAAAAATACTCGGACATTACAGACCAACAGTTAAAAAAATGTGCAGAGCTGGTGAAAATGTAGGAGACATGATAAAGCAGTGAAAATGAAAAAGCATTTTTTTAACAAATAGTGGAGAATATCTGACAACAGTCAATCCCATGACTGATTGGTGTGTGATGAGATAAACCAGACTGTCCTGTGGTGCTGTGCTGCAGATACGCTTCAGAATCAAATGAAGCAGTTTTTCTTGTTGAAAAAGCTGGAACTGGACACACTTAAAGATCATGAGTCATCCAAGTGCCATATCCATGCAAAGAAAATGGTCCAAGGGAACTCTACACCCCTGGTAATGGCTGCTACAAAGGCAGCGATCCAGCATTGCCAAATTTAAAAAAAAAAGCAACTAGCAACTAATCTGGTGACTTTTTCAGGTCTGATTGGAGCCAGCTCTAATGTGGCAGCACGTATGGTTTCCCCTCGTTTCTCAGTGAGCAGCCGGTGCATCCGTGGGCCCCTCTCCAGTACAAAAGCACTCCAGTCAGAGGTGGAGATGTTCACCCCTGTGCGACCTACAAATGAACTGCACATGCGCGAAGCCACGGCTGGCTGATCCTGTACTGGCCCGGTGCTACTGAATAATAATGATTTATTTATACATACATACATACATACATACATACATACATACATACATACATACATACATACATACATACATACATACATACATACATACATACATACATACATACATACATACATACATACATACATACATACATACATACATACATACATACATACATATATTTAGTCTTATTGTGACACAACGTCTCATTTTCAAGAAAAAATCTGTTTTACACAATAAGAACATTCAATCAATAAATAATAAAAAAAAATTATATGAAAAATATGTAAGGGTTTTCAGTATCAAGAGTTGTATAGATATCAATATGATTGTTTAAACAAGCAGAAGTTCACTTAGAACAGATTAGTTGAAACTTTGACATAAAAAAAAAAAAAAAATCGACAAAAGAATGTTAATCAGAAGTTCTAAACATATACTGTGTTTGTTTTATTCCTTTTTTTTAACTCTCCCACCATTTTATTCCTTTCTCTTACAGCATCCATTACAATTATATACAAATGCCAAATGATGCAAATGATGTGATGATCAATTAGCAACTTAAAGGGGACCTATTATGAAAAACAAATTTTTTCTTGCTTTAACAAAGTGGTCTCCCCTCAGCCTGCCAACTCAGAGAAGGAGGAAAGCAACCAAATTCTGCAGTGTCTGTACAGCCGCCCGGACGAGACATCCAGTGTGATGTGGCTTCTACGAGCCGTTCAGATTCTGCTCCTGTCGTTACGTAACGACGAGCGCGATTTACATAGGTTGGCCTCCGCTGCGTGAAACCACGCCCACAACTAACTCCGACGTCCGGAGCTTTCGCCATTTTTTCGTAGCAGAGTATCGCGTCATTCAGGCAGCCAATCAGCACAGTGCCTCATTATCATAGCCCCGCCCACTCAGAATCCCACATAGATAATGAGGTTAGAGACTGGGATGCTAAAGACATGGCTCAGAGGCTGAATTTCTAACTTATTTAGCGAAAAAACGATCAAAAGCTTGTTTTTAAGACATTCAAGACCTGTTTAAAATAGGTAGTAGATGCCATAATAGGTCCCCTTTAAAGCAACTTGTAGGACAGCAATAGCTATTGTCCTTACTGAAGAGATGAGATTACAAATGTGCAAGTAAGTCAGAATTACTCATTCTGCTTAACATCAATGCGTTGATATTAGTGCATTCATTGGGCTCCGTTATCTTTCTTATACAGTCACATATTATTGGTAAAAGCAGCTTGTAAAATAGTGTCTGGTAGATTATGAACACTAAAAAGGTTATTTTCCAACACTGCAACGAATAAGAGCCAAAATGACAACCTGCAAGAGTGAATAGTGACTGTAGCAACATTAGCTATAGTGTTTTAACAGCTAGCCGCTTATTTATACCATCAAAAACGCTCACTATTGTATTGATGTGATGATGCTGTACGTATAGCATCAGGAGATTTTTCATGCCTGTTGTATCGTCAGATTCTTGCTTTTTTATTGGCAAGTTATTACATTATTTCCAAATTTTATTGCAGCGTTAAAAAGGAATTTCGTCTTGATAAATGTCCTTCCAGTAGGCCATTTTTATTTATATTGTTTGTACCATTCTTGGCAAACGATATGGTTTGTAAATTATGTGACACTGTGGCTTTTTCCCCCCTTGTTTATTTATGTTTTCCTTTATAACCCACAAGCTGAAGCATGTAGCGTTCGCCTGCTGTTGGTCAAATCGAGATTGTAGCGCTTTCACACAACAAACTGAGTTCACTGATAGTCAAAGTTAACTAGAAAAATAATGATAATAATTATTATTTCTCAACCACTTTGAAAGGTCACATACGCGCAACTCAGAAACAAATGTCAAGTTGCATTTAAAGGTTTGTGTGGTGTGTAACGTGTGTGTACAGTAGACACAATGCAATGTGTGAGATTTAAATGCCTCGACGTAATGAGCCAACAGGCTGCAGTTATGCTTGCTGCTCCTATTTTTGGTTAGATTTTGTATTTTTGATACTGCTCCTAAAGCTTTTACAGAGCAAAAAGGAGAGGCGGCAGATATGTTCATGCCTGAAAGAAACCACAGCTCTGAAAAACAAGCCCCCCAAAAAAAACCCTGCCAGATGTGACTTCTGCTATTTTAAAATAACTTCACAAAAAAATAAAACAAGCCCAAAGTCCTTTATTGGCAACTCTGCACGCATACTGTGACACAAACCACAAAACAGTGACCGTAAGGTGACAATAACAGTGATAGATTTGAGTTGATGAAGGAGGAGGAGGAGGACAATAAGATGATTGAAGTGGTGGAAAAGGAGTATTTGTTGTTACTATTCTCAATTGCCAAGGAGATGAATAAAAGAGTTGTGGTGCAAACTTCTGCAGCAGCTGAAAAGCAGCCATGACATCTCCTCTCTGCATTAACCACACCCACTTTACATTTATGACAGTTCTGACATACCACAGGAGAAAAAAGTTCTGAAACATTCAATAAAAAAATGATTCATATATTGCTGAGTCACATCGTTCGTACCAACCAACCTTTCAGTGACATGTTAGGGTCGCTGGGTGCAGTTCAGGGCAGCAATCCAGAAGGATCCTGTTGGTGACCTAAATCAGCTGATGATCCAGTCTTCGTACTGGACCAGCAGATCGGTCAGGTCCCTGAAGACTGTCGCCCTCCTGGGGTCCGTTTCACAAAGCAGGTTCAACAAACTCTGAGTCTAATCCTGAACTCTTAGTTGATCTACTCTGAGATCGGAAACTCTGAGTTTTTGGTTCCAGAACAGCGGATTTGAGTTAATTTATTCAACTCTAAGTAGTTTCACCTGGAGTTAAGCGCGTGCGCCACAACTATCAAAAGCCAGCATTAATGGAGCCCTGATACAACGATTCACCATGGCAACCGGCGACAACAAAAGATCCACATACTTCACGCCGTGTCCTTTTTCACCCAAATGGAATTAGAGATTTTAATGCGCGCATACGGCGAATTTGAACATGTTTTTCGAAAAAAGAGTAACACCGCAGTACAGAATATAATATAAAATTAATTTAACAGATCTTTACATCATTCACCTGCAATCCTGTGGAACTCCTTGATGGCTTGGACAGGTTTATGTAGGCTTGCCACCCGTCCCTTGAAATACGGAATTGTTCCGTAATTGGGAATTAAAAGTTGCGTTCCGTATTGAACCAATACAGACACATTTTATGCCAGGGGTCTCCAACTCCGGTCCTGCGGGAGAGCACCTATCCAGCATGTTTTAGATCTTTCCCTGCTTCAGAACACCATGATACAAGGAGCTGTGTCAACAACAGAACTGTCCAGACCTTGATGACAAGTTAATGACGACCATTGATTAGAATCAGGTGTGATCATGCAGGGAGACACCTAAAACATGCTGGATAGGTGGATCCAGGACCGGAGTTGGAGACCCCTGTATTATGCTCTTATTTATTCATGTAATAATATACAGGTGGAGGTCGGAAAATTTGAAAATATTGCAAAACTTCATTCGTAGTAAATTCAACCTAAGTTTAAAAATAAATATTATTTCCCACTACATGCAAAGGGAGATATTTCAAGCCTTTATTTGTTATTATTTTGATGATTAGCCTATGGCTCACAGTTTATGAAAACCCCAAATAAAAAATCTCAAAAATTAGAATATATTATGAAATCATTAAACAATTAAATCATCAAAATTATAACAAATAAAGGATTAACATATATTACTTTGCCTGTAATGAGACTATGTACTGTAATATACATGTATTACGCGGTCTGATAACCATCTCCTGACGAATATTTAATTCTCTGTGCATTAATTCTGCACCTTCATCAATTGTGTCTTCATCAAAAGGACATGCCATGTTTGTGACAATGGACTTCTAATATATATTCTGACTCTGTTTTTAATGACAGACGGCAGAACTTCGCCAAAACTCGCCTTCTGACTGAATGAATGAGGAAATCAAATGTGCGTGTGGCTCTAAAAGAGGCGGAAACGCAGAGAAACTCCAGGTTCATTGAGATAAACCTGGTCCCGACCAGGTTAGTTTCAGAGCGTCTGTTACTACGGTAACTGACTGAGAGCTTAAGTTACCTCTCTTTGTGAAACGGGCTAGAGTTACCTCTCTTTCTCTGGTTTGAGTTACCTCCCTTTGTGAAACGGAAAACTCAGAGTTTCCCTCATTTCAGGGTTAACAGACTCAGAGTTTTCACTAAACCTGCTTTGGGAAACGGACCCCTGGTCCTGCATCAGCAGGTTCCTCTAACGGAGCCAAAGCTGCCATCGTGATTTGCGGGTCCCATCGTTGAGCTCCTACCTTTAGTTGTATGTTCAGATCATGTGGTTAATTGTGAAATTGTTGCAGTTCCACTCTTGTGTAACCTATTTGGTGATGTGGGGACTGTCGTGTTCTTCACGTGTGGTTGTGAACTTATTGACGTCACATTTCTTCATATTCTGGACTTCACTGCATCACCAGTGAGTGTCGCCAATGGACAAAACCTCAGAAATCTGTGTACGCCAGACTTGACGTGTGCGTGAAGGACCGCAACTTTTCACATTCAAATCACTTTTTGAACATCCGACCATGAGCGTAGAAAGTGGTGTACGCATATTTTTTGTGCGCCACACTCTTTGTACATGAGACCCCTGCTGAGGTCCAGGGTGGACGGTGAGATCCTGAATAATGTGGCTCAAGGTAGGCCAAGTCAGGGGGAGATAATTAAAAACAAGACCTCCAAAAAAAAATAAAAAATTAAGAAAATCAAGCGTGTCCTTGAGCGGTGTGAGCATGTGAGTGTGTGGCTGAAATAAGAAATGAAGAGCTACCCATCACTTAAGTCAAAAGCCTTGGAAATCACCAGAGTTGAACACAGCAACACCAAATCCAAAGTCAGTCTTGGCTGGTGCAGATGAATGTTGGAGTGTGACAGACCATCTTTACAGTGTAGGGCAAATCCTGCCCTACGCTTGCCCTCAGACTTTGGAGAAATGTCTCTTCACCACTGCGTGGTTTAACCTTCAGAAAAAGCACTGGTACCTGGACTGGACCCCCTCAAAAAAATACATTGAGAAAATACTTTTTTCTATAAGTGGGGGCATTTTATATTCAGGTCAGTAAAGTATTTTATTATTTGGTTCTCTTTGAAAGGAAAAAAATGGGAAAAAAGAGAAATGAAAGAAGAAGAAAATGAATGTCCACCTTACAAATGCAGAACCACGACCACGATGCTCACATCAACTACATTATGAGCATAACTCTGAAACATCATCTCTATTTAGTTTCCCCAAACTTTTTTCACAGCAATTTCCACTTACATTACCATCCAAAATTCAAGCATGCTCTTCCCTCTTTACAAAAAGAGTTTGTTCTGGTTTACCGCTACGCTTGTATTAGTGAACAGCCGTTTCGCTTCATCCAAGCTGAGTTGGCGTTGGATAAGAGGAACTTGTAGGTGGTGTGCACTGTAGCGTACCTGGGCAACCCATAAACTAGGAGGGCTTCTGGGTGACGGTGCCAGGCTGCAGACTTGATGATGTCATCTCACACAGGTTTTTCAAACTAAGGAGAAACATTGAAAAACAAAAACACTCATTTTATTTGGTTAAAATTGTTGAAAAGTGTGTGGAAATAAAATGAGCAGTTGTAAAAGAATGACAACGATTAGAGTCAATATATTTGACATATATCTAGAAACAAGTACTGTATATGTGAAAGAACAGTGAAAAACCACGCAGCACATTCATCTTTGTCCACATGCACATATCTGCAATTCTTCAGCTACATTTACTCTTACTTACAGTACCTATCAACTCACTGGCTATTACATTTCTGTTGTCATGCCCCATTTACCTCCAGTTTATCACTAATTTCATGTTCCAAGCAGATTCATGTAAATACAGCCCCACAAACAGACGCTACACTAAATAATTTGATCACATACAAGCAATTACAGATTTGTTTGCTCGTAATATAACATAAATGAGACAGAGACAAGTAGATTATTGTGTTAAAGAGGAAATGGGACATTATTCTAAATCCATGATGGAAAAAATAGTGAATTATTTAACATAATCTTATTAAATTTACAGAGCATAATTGGAGGTCAGGAAAGGTAATCCCTTATTTGCATATACATGGCTACAAAAAAAATAAGGTAAACAACTGTGAAATACAACATTCAGGCCACTAAAGTGCTGGACGAACAAGTGTGGGTTTCTTATTTACCCATCCATAAGTTATGGAGCAAGATTTTGTTTGCCTGCAGAAAATGACTGCAAATTTCACTCTTTATCCTCCCTGTAGCTAAATAATCTGCTTCTGTTTCTCTCCGTGGCAGGTTACTGCAAGGTAATGAAGATTATACAATTCCTCTGTGGGTTTTTTTTCTTTTTTGTGAGCATGGGCAGCTCAGTATACAGGATGACAGAGAGAGCAGCCCTGACGTCATGGAAGTATCTGCTTTATTTTGAATTTGTGGATGAAAAGAACAAGAGCTGGCAGACGTCTCAATTTTGAAGAAGCACTTTCAATCCAAGCAAAGCTCCATAATACCAGCTGCAAGGCCGGAAACAGTTGAGGTAAAAGACACTGACTTCTGAAGAGTCATTTCCTCTAACTGTGTCATGCTGTTACCCCCTACTGACCCTCCTCTTTATAGGAAACAAGTGGCGGGTCCTGAGTGTATTTGTTCCAATGAGAGAAATAAATGTGAGCACAGATTTTCTGTGATTCTTTCACCCCATAGACTCGGAAAGAAATATTGGTCTCATTTTAGCAACCTGATCTCACAAAAATCCGTGAAATGCCCACGACCTCTCACCACTATTTTCCGTGGTACCAACACGGAAACTGGTAAAATTACGTGTGGGCACCACGGATATTGTACCATGCAAAGTCAATGGGATCCGTGGTCGTGATATATACACGGATTATGACATTATTATTATTTATATATTATTCTTATTTATAGTGGCTAAATTATGCGTTTTTGTCGCGCAAGGTACGGTTTTTTACTGTCAGTTTGTAAAAACATGTTTTTAACGCTGTTTTAGCAGTGTTTTAATGAGGTTTTAATCTGACCACCACGGATATAGTACTATGCAAAGTCAATGGGGGCGTGGTCGTGATATATACACGAATTATGACATTATTATTATTTATATATTATTCTTTGTTATAGTGGCTAAATTATGCGTTTTTGGCGCGCAAGGTACTGATTTTTAATGTCAGTTTGTAAAAGCCCGTTTTTAACGCTGTTTTAGCAGTGTTTTAATGAGGTTTTAATCTGAGCACCACGGATATAGTACTATGCAAAGTCAATGGGGGCGTGGTCGTGATATATACACGAATTATGACATTATTATTATTTATATATTATTCTTTGTTATAGTGGCTAAATTATGCGTTTTTGTCGCGCAACGTACTGTTTTTTAATGTCAGTTTGTAAAAGCCCGTTTTTAACGCTGTTTTAGCAGTGTTTTAATGAGGTTTTAATCTGAGCACCACGGATATAGTACTATGCAAAGTCAATGGGGGCGTGGTCGTGATATATACACGAATTATGACATTATTATTATTTATATATTATTCTTTGTTATAGTGGCTAAATTATGCGTTTTTGTCGCGCAACATACTGTTTTTTAATGTCAGTTTGTAAAAGCCCGTTTTTAACGCTGTTTTAGCAGTGTTTTAATGAGGTTTTAATCTGAGCACCACGGATATAGTACTATGCAAAGTCAATGGGGGCGTGGTCGTGATATATACACGAATTATGACATTATTATTATTTATATATTATTCTTTGTTATAGTGGCTAAATTATGCGTTTTTGTCGCGCAACGTACTGTTTTTTAATGTCAGTTTGTAAAAGCCCGTTTTTAACGCTGTTTTAGCAGTGTTTTAATGAGGTTTTAATCTGAGCACCACGGATATAGTACTATGCAAAGTCAATGGGGGCGTGGTCGTGATATATACACGAATTATGACATTATTATTATTTATATATTATTCTTTGTTATAGTGGCTAAATTATGCGTTTTTGTCGCGCAACGTACTGTTTTTTAATGTCAGTTTGTAAAAGCCCGTTTTTAACGCTGTTTTAGCAGTGTTTTAATGAGGTTTTAATCTGAGCACCACGGATATAGTACTATGCAAAGTCAATGGGGGCGTGGTCGTGATATATACACGAATTATGACATTATTATTATTTATATATTATTCTTTGTTATAGTGGCTAAATTATGCGTTTTTGTCGCGCAACGTACTGTTTTTTAATGTCAGTTTGTAAAAGCCCGTTTTTAACGCTGTTTTAGCAGTGTTTTTATGAGGTTTTAATCTGACCACCACGGATATAGTAGCCTACTATGCAAAGACACCTGATCTCACAAAAGTCTGTGAAATGCCCACGACCTATTTCCGTGGTACCAACACGGAAAGTGGTATAATTCCGTGTGACCACCACGATATAGTACTATGCAAAGTCAATGGGATCCATGGTCGTGATATACACACGGATAATGCCCACGACCTATTTTCCGTGGTACCAACACGGAAAGTGCTATAATTCCGTGTGACCAACACGGATATAGTACTGTGCAAAGTCAATGGGATCCGTGGTCGTGATATATACACGTTTTTTGACATTATTATTATTTATATATTATTCTTTGTTATAGTGGCTAAATTATGCGTTTTTGTTGCGCAAGGTACGGTTTTTTACTGTCAGTTTGTAAAAACATGTTTTTAACGCTGTTTTAGCAGTGTTTTAATGAGGTTTTAATCTGACCACCACGGATATAGTACTATGCAAAGTCAATGGGGGCGTGGTCGTGATATATACACGAATTATGACATTATTATTATTTATATATTATTCTTTGTTATAGTGGCTAAATTATGCGTTTTTGTCGCGCAACGTACTGTTTTTTAATGTCAGTTTGTAAAAGCCCGTTTTTAACGCTGTTTTAGCAGTGTTTTAATGAGGTTTTAATCTGAGCACCACGGATATAGTACTATGCAAAGTCAATGGGGGCGTGGTCGTGATATATACACGAATTATGACATTATTATTATTTATATATTATTCTTTGTTATAGTGGCTAAATTATGCGTTTTTGGCGCGCAAGGTACGGTTTTTACTGCCAGTTTGTAAAAACATGTTTTTAACGCTGTTTTAAGAAGAGACAGGCGATATTTAAAGTTTCTCCCATTTCGTCAACCACAGGGGATTCCCTGGGCGTCCCCTCTACGTCATAGAGTGACGAGGGGGGATCCTGATCACGTGACGGATCCCCCCGAATAATAATGATAATGCTAATGATAATAGTAATATTAATAATAATAATAAGAAGAAGAAGAAGAAGAAGAAGAAGAAGAATGATAATAATAATAAGAATGATGATAATAATAATGATAATGATACTAATAATAATAATAACAATGATGATAATAATAATAATAATAATAATAATAATAATAATAATAATAATAATAATAATAATGCAGAAATTAATTAATTATTTATATTAATCATAATATTAATATTTAGTATAATAATAAATACACCTGTAGCACAAACCAGTGTTTATAGCAAACATTCAGAGACATTATCAGACAATGATTAATGACGCAACACAGTCTCACTCCGGAGGCATGTGCTTGTGCTCTTACAACGCCATATTAAAACAAATTATAAACCACATTAACACTTCATAGAAACAAAGATCGAGGGATGAGGTCTGAAAGATCTGTTTTGAAACGTGGCTTAATACGTTACGCCACTGAACGCAACCCTTCCTGTCGCCGAGATAGGCAGCAGGACAAAACGTTAAAATAGCACTAATAAATGCATATATTGATCTTGTCCATCACATACATCTACTCACGATATAAATATACATTTTATGGTCACACTTTGTCTGTTGAAAAATGAGCGGATATATTATTTCGGAACCCTAATGTCAACATCTGTTATGAGATTCTGTTATAGTGGGAGGCCCCGCCCCCTCCGGTGTTGTCATGGTAACGTTTTGCCCCGACTGTTAAACAGGAAGTGCTGTACAGCTGATGTCTCGAACGTTAACCGTTGAACGTTAATTAAAGCAGAGACGTTCAATAAACTGTATAGCGTATCTTTGATTAAAGTACTGCTGAAGTGATAGAAACGCTCCATGTCTCCTCTCCATTTATTGAACACAAACAACATCTTAACCCTAAACCGGAAGGAGGTTACCAGAACTTTTGAACTTTTTTTAAAAACATTTTTTAAGGTGTGTTTGCATAACTTAAACACACAGAAATGTATTAGCACTATGATATATTATACATTTGATCATCCTTGATCATCTAGGATCATCCTGTCAGACTGGGGAAGCGGTTAAAGGGTCTCTAAATAGCCATGTTAAGTTAATGGGAAAATTTCAAAAGGTGAAACAATCAGTATTTAAAGGGGAAAATAAACTCAGAACTGGTCCAAATTGAATAGTATGACTGTGTATAATACTATCATCGATATCTTAAAGAAATCTGGCCACAAAATACTCGTTAAAAGATTTTGACTGATTGTTTCCAGCTCAGCCCCTTAAATAGGTCTCTGAATATACAAGTCAAACATCCATGATCTGTACCAACAAGAAAATCAAACTTTGTCGTAGGACAACAGTGAAGACATCGTTGGAAAGGTCTTAACCTCAGGAGCAACATATGTCAATATGAGATTTGTGGGCAATTCCTGCTCCCCAGGTGTGCCCTTTGAACCTTGTACCTGTGACACTTTTGAAGGCCTATAATTCAACAACAAAATATGCTAGAGACATGGGGTCAACAGTTTTGGAAAGCTCTGCACCTCTACTATCATGCCCGACAGTAGTCCAATAGGGGGCGCCACTGAATAGGGTCAAAACCTATAAAAAACATGATTTCACCCTCTTACCAATACAAAAGTCAAAATCAGACCGAACAGGCGTGCTTCCCACCCTTAAAAACATATAATAAGCTTGCAAAGTTCGTGATCACAGTTTTATATAAGCGCTAATTCATTGGAACTACAAAAGCTATGACGTAGCACAATGCTGTGTATTGTAACTTGGCGCAAATTGTAGTTCTGTAACCTCTTCCGGTTTAGGGTTAAGATGTTGACATTAGGGTTCCGAAATAATATATCCGCTCATTTTTCAACAGACAAAGTGTGACCATAAAATGTATATTTATATCGTGAGTAGATGTATGTGATGGACAAGATCAATATATGCATTTATTAGTGCTATTTTAACGTTTTGTCCTGCTGCCTATCTCGGCGACAGGAAGGGTTGCGTTCAGTGGCGTAACGTATTAAACAACGTTTCAAGACCTCATCCCTCGATCTTTGTTTCTATGAAGTGTTAAAGTGGTTTATAATTTGTTTTAATATGGCGTTGTAAGAGCACAAGCTGTTAAAAATAAGGGCAGTAGAATACAGCAGGTAAGTATTTAATTTAGGAGTGTCATCAAACCACACTTTTAAATTGAAGTACTGCTCTGATCGTCACATATAGACGGGATTACATTGGAAGTGTCATACAATTTGGTGTATTCTATTTGTGTCTGAAAATTTCTCGCTAGAAATGTCATCAAACCATCTTTTAAATTGAAGTATATGCATTTTTAAAAAAAAAGAGGAATGGGGAAGCCGCTCGCGGTGATCACCTGCTACGAGCGTCAAATCTAGCCGCAGACGGGATTACATTGCAGCCAATAGGAGCCTATTTGCGCCTCCGCAGTGAGACTGTGTTGCGTCATTAATCATTGTCTGATAATGTCTCTGAATGTTTGCTATAAACACTGGTTTGTGCTACAGGTGTATTTATTATTATACTAAATATTAATATTATGATTAATATAAATAATTAATTAATTAATTTCAGCATTATTATTATTATTATTATTATTATTATTATTATTATTATTATTATTATTATCATCATCATTGTTATTATTATTATTAGTATCATTATCATTATTATTATCATCATTCTTCTTATTATTATCATTCTTCGTCTTCGTCTTCTTCTTCTTCTTCTTCTTCTTCTTCTTCTTCTTATTATTATTATTATTAATATTACTATTATCATTAGCATTATCATTATTATTCGGGGGGATCCGTCACGTGATCAGGATCCCCCCTCGTCACTCTATGACGTAGAGGGGACGCCCAGGGAATCCCCTGTGGTTGACGAAATGGGAGAAACTTTAAATATCGCCTGTCTCTTCTTAAAACAGCGTTAAAAACATGTTTTTACAAACTGGCAGTAAAAACTGTACCTTGCGCGCCAAAAACGCATAATTTAGCCACTATAACAAAGAATAATATATAAATAATAATAATGTCATAATTCGTGTATATATCACGACCACGCCCCCATTGACTTTGCATAGTACTATATCCGTGGTGGTCAGATTAAAACCTCATAAAAACACTGCTAAAACAGCGTTAAAAACGGGCTTTTACAAACTGACATTAAAAAACAGTACGTTGCGCGACAAAAACGCATAATTTAGCCACTATAACAAAGAATAATATATAAATAATAATAATGTCATAAAACGTGTATATATCACGACCACGCCTCCCATTGACTTTGCATAGTACTATATCCGTGGTGGTCAGATTAAAACCTCATTAAAACACTGCTAAAACAGCGTTAAAAACATGTTTTTACAAACTGACAGTAAAAAACCGTACCTTGCGCAACAAAAACGCATAATTTAGCCACTTTAACAAAGAATAATATATAAATAATAATAATGTCAAAAAACGTGTATATATCACGACCACGGATCCCATTGACTTTGCACAGTACTATATCCGTGTTGGTCACACGGAATTATAGCACTTTCCGTGTTGGTACCACGGAAAATAGGTCGTGGGCATTATCCGTGTGTATATCACGACCATGGATCCCATTGACTTTGCATAGTACTATATCGTGGTGGTCACACGGAATTATACCACTTTCCGTGTTGGTACCACGGAAATAGGTCGTGGGCATTTCACAGACTTTTGTGAGATCAGGTTGCTTTGCATAGTAGGCTACTATATCCGTGGTGGTCAGATTAAAACCTCATAAAAACACTGCTAAAACAGCGTTAAAAACGGGCTTTTACAAACTGACATTAAAAAACAGTACGTTGCGCGACAAAAACGCATAATTTAGCCACTATAACAAAGAATAATATATAAATAATAATAATGTCATAATTCGTGTATATATCACGACCACGCCCCCATTGACTTTGCATAGTACTATATCCGTGGTGCTCAGATTAAAACCTCATTAAAACACTGCTAAAACAGCGTTAAAAACGGGCTTTTACAAACTTACATTAAAAAACAGTACGTTGCGCGACAAAAACGCATAATTTAGCCACTATAACAAAGAATAATATATAAATAATAATAATGTCATAATTCGTGTATATATCACGACCACGCCCCCATTGACTTTGCATAGTACTATATCCGTGGTGCTCAGATTAAAACCTCATTAAAACACTGCTAAAACAGCGTTAAAAACGGGCTTTTACAAACTGACATTAAAAAAACAGTACGTTGCGCGACAAAAACGCATAATTTAGCCACTATAACAAAGAATAATATATAAATAATAATAATGTCATAATTCGTGTATATATCACGACCACGCCCCCATTGACTTTGCATAGTACTATATCCGTGGTGCTCAGATTAAAACCTCATTAAAACACTGCTAAAACAGCGTTAAAAACTGGCTTTTACAAACTGACATTAAAAAACAGTACGTTGCGCGACAAAAACGCATAATTTAGCCACTATAACAAAGAATAATATATAAATAATAATAATGTCATAATTCGTGTATATATCACGACCACGCCCCCATTGACTTTGCATAGTACTATATCCGTGGTGGTCAGATTAAAACCTCATTAAAACACTGCTAAAACAGCGTTAAAAACATGTTTTTACAAACTGACAGTAAAAAACCGTACCTTGCGCGACAAAAACGCATAATTTAGCCACTATAAATAAGAATAATATATAAATAATAATAATGTCATAATCCGTGTATATATCACGACCACGGATCCCATTGACTTTGCTTGGTACAATATCCGTGGTGCCCACACGTAATTTTACCAGTTTCCGTGTTGGTACCACGGAAAATAGTGGTGAGAGGTCGTGGGCATTTCACGGATTTTTGTGAGATCAGGTTGCATTTTAGACAAGCTACACTCCCCCCCCCCCCTCCACCTTGCTCCCATCCCCAAAGGTCTCTCTGTGTCTCTGCAACATGTTCTTGTGAAATCTAGCAACACACATTTGTCATAGGTGAAAAAAGAAGAAAAATCCGAATTAATACAAGTCCCTAAATAAATGTATGCAATTTATCTGAATTTCTTTATATCTATACACAACATGTAAACAACATGTAAACCACAGCAAATTAGGGGACATAAAGTCATTTCATCTATTAATGCACCATCTTGTTACTGCTGCATTAGCAACATTAGTGTCCATCATATCTCCCGACAGTTCATAATTACTTAAATTATAATTACTAAAGGGTGTTCTTATTGGTCTTAAGGGCTGCCTCATAAACATACAGCTCATTTTGTCAGTCAGAAGCACTAAGTTCCAAACAAATCCAAATAAATACAACTTTGAGCAATTAAATAATTTTTAAACAATAACGAGTCCATTATCCAGATTGCTTCAGCAGTCTAGGTCATCGTTTCCCATTGGATGGGCTGGTGACATCATGACACTTTACTGAGTAGTGGGATGAATAGGTGTCCGTTTCGTGAAAGTGCTTAAAGGAACAGTGTTTTTTTTTCATCTATACCTGTGGATTCCTATTCAGGATCACAGGGATCTGCTGGAGCCCCAGCTCTCTTCGGGCAAAAAAGCAGTGACACACACACACACACACACACACACACACACACACACACACACACACACACACACACACACACACACACACACACACACACACACACACACACACACACACACACATTCCTAAAATAAAGTTAGCTGGCTCAGCCACATCCATTCACTTTGCAAAACTTTTCTCTCGTAAAATGGGTCTGGTACTCGTCCCATTCAAGGCCATATTTATTGGTACATAATGCCAAACCAGTCGCAATGAAGTAGCACTAAACTGACAAACAGGAGCGTTCAAGAGTTGCTACTCAAAACGGAGCCGGCTACGGTATGCTCTTCTGATGTAGTTGTGTCCAATGGCGTCCAGAGGAAGGTTCTACTGTGTCCTTTCCAGGACACAGATGAATTCTTTGTATTGAAGAAAAATTGCATTATGGTGGCTGGCCCAGTAACTTTTTACGTTTTTAAATTGAACAACTTTAAAAGTAGTATTGCAGTGGCAAGAATTTTTTTTTTTTTAATTCTGTTGAAACATATTTTGCACCTTGTAAGCCTATAAGTCTATTGTTTTATTTCAAGGTATAAACAATGTAGCTGTAAGCAGATGATACTCAACCCAGTGCAACATGGAAAAGAAAAATGAAAGTAGTAAGTTTAGAAAAAAAATGGAGTTCTGCATAAATATGTTCTCTCACTTTAAGTTTCCCCTCAATCTTGTAGACTCTGCCTGCAAATGTGTAAACCAATGTGTATGGGCTTTTAAATTTTACTCTGGCATTTACAAAGTGATGTATTTTATGTTTCAGACCAAATACATTTTCAAAGAATGTACAATTGAGTGCATGGACAACAAAACCATACACAGAATATACAAACTGAAGGCATGGACCATAAAACCATAAGTAGAGTTGATAAACAAAAAAAAAAGATTTCTTCAGATAAGATTTGTAGTTTTTGTTTGCAGCATTTTTGATTTACATAAATTCAGTTTGACGGAAAAAGCCAGAGTAATTGATACTTTCCTCAAATACGTTTTTTTCCCAAGATTGAATACTTTTATTATTGCAACTGCCACATAACTATTTTGCAGAAATTTGTTAAAATATGAGACTTCTCTATGGTGTAAAATATGTTTGTATTTCAGATTGCTTTCAGAATTTAAACCAGAATAATACAAATTGAATTTTCTGTTTTATTTGTGAGCAGATACTGTCAGAGTTCTTTTTCAAAGAAAGTCTGATTGCGAGTTCAGAAATTGGAAGGAAGAACTGATCTGATCAAAATTCAACAGAAGCGTTTATTGTACAAAATACATGAGCTCATGGGTCAGCACTGACTAGTCCTCAGATGCAATAAAAAGATGATAATCACACGGCTAGCACGTAAACATTTATACTATAGGTGGAGAGGGAGTGGTTTAGACTTTGCCGCTCCCGTGGTTGGCTGGTCCTGGAGGCGTGTCCCTTCATCCAATCCGGTGCCGCCACATCACATTGCCATGGCCCAATCTGGCACCGGCCTTTTTGGACACGTGGTTCACCAACCACAACTAGAGAAAAAAAACGTATTGGCTACGTTTGTGATATAAAATGAAGGTGGCAGGTACACTTATCAGTGCAGAAAAATTAGGAATAATATTCAGACATGAATATAATATTTGACCTTACATATAAAATCTAGCAATAACAAAATAACACACCAAGGACAATGGATGCAATGAAAAGTTAAATAGGCATGAAGAGTTAAAAAATGTTCACCCTAACAATACAAGTATAAAAGGTATGAGTGCTTTAAGAAATTATAAATAGGTATTGCAGTCCTTGGAAGTTAGCATTGTTGCATCACAGCAAGAAAGTTCCTGGTTTGAATCCTGGGAGGGGTCTTTCTGTGTGGAGTTTTTCCCTCATGCTTGCGTGGGTTGTCTCTGGGTACTCTGGCTTCCTCCCACAGTCCACAAACAAATATGTCACGTTAATAGGCTCCAGCAGATCCCCATGGCCCTGAATTGGAATAAGTGGGTATAAATGGATAGCTGGATGGACGGTTGTGGGTCAGATAAGAATAAATATTTAAAAAAGAGTTAAGGCTAATATTAGAAAAAAGGTTAAGGCCTGCAGCAACAGAATGAAGAATATGACTTCAGTTAGTATATATTTTTTTTATTTTATATTATAAATGTAACAATCAACTTACTCAGGGTTTCAATCATAAAACACTGGCTTGACACAATGACCAGAAAGACATCAAAATATACATCCATTTTCCAATTTGTTTCCTGCTTGCTGCTGTTTTATCTCCAGCAACATCGTGTTTACTGACCTGGCAACATGTCATGTTGTGTCAAGTCCTCAGTCCTAAGAAGACTCGCTTGAACAGAAAGGTCAGAAAAGCATGCTCATAAAGGGATGTGGACAGCTTTTACCCTGTGGCATTGCTTTAATCAAAGCCAAATGCAGTTGCAGTCAGAAAACACTTCTGATTTACTTAAGCAACAGTGAACACTGGCTCTGAGTAAGACCTGTAGGATCTTAGGCGGCAAAGGGCTTTGACTAAGAAATTCTTGAATTTCCTCAGAGGTACGAGGTCTGGATATGTGGATGTGGGTACATGCTGTCCTTGTGGTGAGTCCATGCCCTGGGCTGTTTTTTCCCCGACTGTCGGAAACATGTTGCATGAAGCAATGCACCTACAAGTCATGGTGTTAAGTCACTGGTGCTGTGCACTTCACAGCCCATGGTTAACCAGATTTAGTCCTTATCTTGCAGAGAACAGCTTTATAGATAGGAATTTACCTCCACTGGATTCTAGGATGCATTTCAAACATCCCACTTTACTCCAAATTCCTGCAAAAGCAAGTCAACCAGACTTGTGTAGAGCAAGTATTATTAGTAGTACCTTTTTGCCTAATTATGAGGGAATATTTCTGCAACCCTGAAGTATAACTACATCACTGCTCCTATGGCAACAACAATCTAGTAAGATTGCACGTTTTGAAGAATAGGATTATTGCATGTGAGCAGCAAGCGTCCCATTTATGAAAGCTTCTCCATCATAATGAGAGAGAGCCCACACAGCTGCAAATTGCTGATGAGCTTATTTTTAGTTGAGGGATGGCCCCAGTGTCTGGTTTACATGTGGGACTGACAGAAAATGTAGAGCAGATTTCCCAGCTAATACTTGTACAGCAAGCCTTCCTGCTCTGTAATTAACCAATTAACAAGCAACATACCCCACCAACACCACAGCTGATCCAGTTTGCAATCACAAGAATGCTCGTCTGCAAAGTTTTAATTGTGCCCGAGGCAATAACTTACTGTTTGTAATCACATTCCCTCCCTCCCTATATTGCACCATGGTGGGTTTGGGAGGGGAAAAAACTTACTGGCGCAAGCTAATTCTGAGAACCTCCATGTTGGAGGTGAGCGCACTGCACATTAGCAGCAGTGCTTAGGGTTTTGCTGAACAACAGAATGAGATTTAATATGATTCCCAATGCATTTACTCTTTCTGCATTTAAAGCCTCACATGAGAGGTGAGTGGGGAGCAGGGGAGCTTTCATCTGGCACGTCCCCCCCTTATGGCAAGGTTGTGCCGAAACACATGCAAAGAAGAAACACTCCTCTACATAATTCAATGTGAGATATTAGGTCAATAGTTGAGCATGGTGGAGGAGACGCAGGTTTGACTCAGAAACCTTCACGCCACGGTAGCACGACGGAGGCAAGCCCTGTACCACAGCCAATCATCATTCAGTCGGCAGACATGGTGCATAGATTGGATGAATCACTAAGCTGTCATGTGTCTGTTCCAGATTCTGAGTGTCGGAATTAAAATTATAGGTGACTTAATGTTCCTTTTTTTCCTCTACTTTTTGGTGCCCTGCCAGGCCATACACTGAGCTGAAAGGCAGAAATATGGTCTGTCAGATGGATGCTGCCACTAATTGTTCAACTCAAATCCCTGCATTTTCTTTAGGAGCCACAGCCACCCACCACTTTTAAAAATACATGGTTGATGCTGCTTGCCACAATAGACTTAAAGCAATTACAAGAGTCATGCATTCTAATATGACAGGCAGAGGAGAGACTGGGATTAGCTTTGCACTCTTGATGTCTTACACACACACGCAAACACAGACATACACACCCTAACTGCAAAACACAAACAATCTAGGGCAGCTATTCCAAATCCAATTGTTGTGAACATGAAGCCAGCTAGTTGCAGGCAGTGGGGTGAGTTTGGCCCACACATACCAATTAGGCCCGTTTCCAAAGCAATACTGCACAATGCTGCCCAGAGGACTGCAGCAGAACAAGACTTTGATTTCCCTCAATGTGATAGTAATTTCATATTCCTCTGAAAAGTAACATGGCTACCGAGGCTAGAGTCTCGAGATGAGCAACGAAGAGCAATTCACAAGAAGATGCTTGTCTGGTCATTTACATGCAATTTCTCAAACAAATAAGCATGTTTGTTGGGGAGGTATTAGAAGCTGCTTGCTTGTGTAAACACAACAGCCTCTGATACATCTTCACACCAGAAGGAGACCCCCTTTTATTGGACCCATGGCGTCCCCTGGTAGATTCGTTAACTGCTTCCTTTTGATCAGTTATTGTCTCTTGCGTCCCTCTCACAGCTCACAAGTCTGAGTGTAATACTTGCATCTGGGATGGAAAAAAAATTCAAGGCCTGAATTGAGTACGCAGCCTGTGGTCTTCATGCCGACTAAACGCCGCTGAGTCCCACCACAGCGGATCAGACAGATTGAGGAATAGAGAGGGAGGAGGCATGTAATGAGAGCCAAGAGAATTACTCTATTTACAAGGAGCACAGGATTGTTTACCTTATTTCTTAGCTACTTGTTATGATTGGTGTTGGACTGCTAATGAGAGGAGGTATCCTTCCTTCCCCATATTGCAGTATCTTTCAGGTTTATGCCATATGTTGAGATAAAAGGCTTTTATCATGATTCGTCTTTTAAAGTCTCCTGCAATTTATTTATTTTTTCCTTTTTGGCTGGAATAGCACCAGGACTAATAAGAAGGTCTATTCAGGTGGTGATACTTACTGTATTTCAATGTTAGATGGTGTGGGAGAGTCTATTGTTTGAATAAATCTTCACCCTCTTATTCGAATCACTGTGAACGGGCATTTGTCACAGAGGAGGAGAGGAAAACAAGTACCCCAAAGAGAGCAGAGGTGTAACTGTATGGAGGCGGCCATATTAGCAGAGATATTCTTCAGGATTATGTGCACCCTCAACCCAGTCCAGAAATTTGTCAGCAGAAGTGCAGATATGGCTCTATCAATAATCCATGGCATTGTGTATTTCCCAACTGATGCCATTATACAGCTGGGGGATGACAGCACTCGCCAACTCCATCATCTTATCCACAGGGACCAGGATCTCATAAAGCGCCCTCAACATAGACATCTCATATAACGGGTAATAACTCCAGCCAGTTAATACAGGGGAATTATCAGTGAGAGGAGCAGTGAGCCTGGCACAAACTGGGGGGCCACCATTGTGTTACAGTCGCGGGGCAAAGAACGGGAGTAGGGATTGGGAGGGGGAGGGACGAAAGAGAGAGGGAGGGCATCAAGGGAGCATCCGAAATAAAATTAAAAAGGGAGGAGAACTGGTGA
Source organism: Cololabis saira (assembly GCF_033807715.1). Taxonomy (NCBI): domain Eukaryota; kingdom Metazoa; phylum Chordata; class Actinopteri; order Beloniformes; family Belonidae; genus Cololabis; species Cololabis saira. Next base: position 15,693,921 of record NC_084608.1, on the reverse strand, counting down.
GAGATAGCAGACGGAAGAGCAGGAGAGAGACAAACAGTGTGAGGAAAGGTGATGTCCCAATAAACACATGAACTGAGGAGGAATGGTTGGGGAAAGAGCACATGGTCATGCAATGATTTAAGAAAATGTAGTGCAAATTTTCATGGGTTAGGTCATTTTAGATCTAGATGTGAATGAAAATACTCTGATTTTGAGTATTCTTCTTTTGTACTACTGCATAGAAATGGAAGGTATCTTTGTTAAAGACTGTAATGAAGAGAATAAACTAGTAATCCCTCTAATCCAATTTAAAGCTGTCTGTAATTGTTGGGGGGGGGGGGGTGCACTGATCATGTGCTTCAAAGTCAGCAGCTGTTGCAAGCTACTACTTATATTTTGTGTGCTTTGTGTAGGTATAGCATTTCTAATGGGAAATATAAATAATCATATCAATTTGTGAACAATGTAAAAACTGTCCACTCAGAACAGACCAATAAAAAACCCACTGAGGACCCGTTCTGAAAGCCTGCTTGAAGGCATAGGGTTGTGTCAGGCAGACCATCCTTTGTAAAGTCTATGCCAAACTAAACATGTAAATCACAAGACACATGAACCCCATACCAGATCTGCGGAGGTCCATGTTAACAATGACCACCATCAGCACTGTTCACCTACAGGTTGCAGATGGAAATTGAGCTACTATTGGTCCAAGAATGAGAGGAAGAAGGAGTGTCCATAGACACAGAAAAAGAGGGAAAGCATGAGACTAGGGCTGAGAGTAGGGACTTTGATAAACGTGATGCAGAGGAGGAAGATTGATATTATCTGTGTTCAGGAGACCAGGTGAAAAGACAGCAAGGCTAGAAGTTTAGCAGCAGGGTTTAAGCTGTTTATTATGGTGTCGCTGGGAAAAGAAATAGACTAGGAGTTATCTTGAAGGACCTTGTTCTGGAGGTGAAAAGTGTGTCAGATAGAGAAAAGAGTATGATGATAGAAACTGAAGATGTGACATCCAATGTTGTTAGTGTTTATGTTCCGCAGGTGGGATGTGAGTTAGAAGAGAAGGGGATTAGGTGATTGAGAATATCCCCTGAGATGAAAAAGTGGTGACTGGTGGATTACATCTTGTGTAGACAATGTAACTTGAAGGAGATCAGTGACTGCAAACTAGTGGTAGGTGGGGGTGTAGCCAGACAGCATAGGATGTTGGTGTTAGAATTTGACATTTCCCCCAGTTTCAGTTCTGTCTTGACCCTCCTGTTTCCCATCTGCCCTGATTGTCTGCACCTGTGTCTCGTTATCCTCTGTGTATATCTAGTCTTGTCTTCCCCCTGCTCTTCGCTGGTCCGTACTGTTTCCTCCTTCCATGTTTCCCTCGTCAAGTTTTTGGATTCATGATTTTGGTCTGCCTTTTGATCCTGCTCAGCAGCGCTTTTGGTTTTGCTTTTGCCTTTGCAAATAAATGTAAGTTTTTTCCAACTCCTGCCTCCTGCTCTCCTGCGTTTGGGTCCTCAACAAATCACCCCGTGACAGTTGGTGTGTAGGATGACTCTGGTGGTGAGGATGATGAAGAGGACAACGGCAGAACTGGGAATTAAGTGGTGAATGCAGAACAAGGAAGATTATTGTGTGTTTTTTGGAAAAGAGTTGAGACAGGCTCTCGGATGGTCTAGAGGTGCTTCCAGATGATTGGACAACTACAGCTAATGGGATCAAGGAGACAGGTAAGAGAGAACATCGTGATGACAAGCTGGTAGGAAAGTAGACAAAGAAGCTTGCTGGTGGATAAGGAAGTGCAGTATCACCTTCAAAGAAAGAGGTTATTGGAGAAGCTGGACCCTCTGGAGACAGTGGCAGAGAGGAGAACACTGCACAAACTCCTGGCTATCTTGGACAATGCCAGCCACCCTCTGCACACTGTCATCATCAGCAAACCTAAAACCTAAAGTCCAATCCTGTGGTTCACATAATCTGGTATCATTCAGTTTTAGATGATAATTTAAACATCAGGCAGCTAATCAACACAAATTGAGCTACATGATCAAACGTTCAGCAAGTTTAAAATGGGCAGAAAAAAAACAACATTCACTGTCTGTCTCATCCGGGCACCAGTGCACGTACAGCTGAATTGGCAATAAAGGAACAGATTTTAGAAACAACTAAGTCACGGTAAATTACATCACTGTGATTTCTACAAAGCAAGCTTTCCTTCACCTGTACAAAAAAGTAAACTAAAAGTTGAAAAAGACTGCTTTATTGGCTTCTTTAACTTTTAGCTTGACTTTCATAGCCAAGGATGAAAAATCATCAGCATCAGCAAAAATCAGCATCTATGCCAAAATCACATATTTTGCAGCATTTTACTTAACTGCCACTTACACATTTTTCAGAAAATACATGGGACGTGTGTATCCTTGGATATATTTCAGGTGAGTGCTTAATGCGTGCACAAATGTACTACTGCACTACTATGCACTACTTATGTTATCTTTGTTGTGAGGTGAGTCATCATGGTAAAACAAAAAAATGGATTGGGGCCTTCTAGTATGTGGTCAATGCAGCTTTAACCTTTTTGTTACATAGAACTTTTATGTAACAGACACAAGTAAAAAAAACAAAATAATAATACATTTTTTTTATATAGTGCCTATTACAACACAAGTTGTCACTAGGTGCTTTCCAGAGACCCAGAACATGACCCCCGAGCAATTATTACATAAACAATGGCAGGTAAAAACTCCCCTAGTGGGTTAAAAACCTTAAGCCAAACATTAGCAATGAAAAGGGGAGAAACCTTGAGCGAGACCTGGCTCATAAGGGGGGACCCACCTACCGAAGGCCAGTCGTCAGAGCAGGAAAAGAGAGATCAGACTGAGGAAAAGAAGAACCGAGAGAGGAGAGACATGGACACAGGTTAGTTGGTGTACTACAGGGAGGACTATAGACCCTTTTTCAGCCTACGTCACATAATGTTGCGCGCGCATCTTGGCAACAGAAGTGGCGTTGTTCTCCAGCAGTTCTGACTGAAAGCAAGCGTTTAACAAACTGTTCCCAGCCTCAACATGTCTGGTTGTTGCGTAAACGGTTGTACGAATCGCTATTCCACCGGCGGACTAAAGTTTTATAGGATTCCGACAGGATCACGACCATTTCAGAGCAACAGAGCTCCTGCGGCGGCTCGTACCTTCAGGGACAGCGGGACATCGAAGTCTCTGGCCCGGAGGAACTTGAGGAGGAAGCGGTCGGAGAAGCCAGCGGGGTCCCCAGACCCGGGGGGGACTCCGGGGACCCCTCCGGCCCCGGGGACCCCGCACACCTGCTCCGCCCGCCGCCGCAGGCTCTCCAGGGCCGGCCAGAGCCGCTCCGGATCCTCCGGGGGCCGTTCCAGATCCTCCGGGAGCCGCTCCGGATCCTCCAGAACCGCCGCGAGCCGCTCCAGAACCTCCGGGGCCGCTCCAGAACCTCCGGGGCCGCTCCGGATCCTCCGGGAGCCGCTCCGGATTCTCCGGGAGCTTGGGGATCCGCTGGCCGCTCATCAGAATCAGAATCATCTTTATTGGCCAGGTTCGATCATTGTCCAACAAGGAATTTGACTCCGGTAATTTCGCTCTTTGGTGATAAAATAGAATAAACAATAAAAACAAATGTGGAATTTCATGACCCTCTCAGTCCGGGTTCGAGGCTCCGCAGCTCCGCGTGAGGGGGGAGGGACTGCCCCGGGACGACAACCCATTTGGCCACTTGCTAACGTCTTCAACCCACTCATTAATAGAACACGTATCTGGAAGTCGGACACCATTTGTCAAAGTCAACTTGTTAAGGTAAAATTTGCGATCTTTAGTTGATAATCCTCTTGCATAGCGTGACACGCTGTTCATCTCCGCCATACTTCCGTTGCCAAAATGCTTGCGCATATGTTCTACGTCATCATTGTTTACAAACAGAAAAAGGGTCTATATAAACAGATTTAAACAGAAGACACTGAGGTGGTCAGAGGGTGGGATTGCAGGTCAGGATGTTGACAGATATCCAACAGCCATCTATACAGACAGGTGGAAGCAAACAGTGGGAAGGTCAGAGGGTGGGACTGCAGGTCGGCATGCAGCTTCTGAGGCTCGGGCCTGCGAACATGCATAGTAGAGAAAAAGAAGGGGCAGACCAGCACAACAAACTACAAGAACAATGGAGAACAATTATTGTAATAAGAAACTTCTAATTAATAACTGAGGATTGAGCTGAAGAAAGGAAATATAATAAGAGGAGAGAAGGAGGGTAGGGGCACCGCTCAGTGGATCATGTTGGTGACCCCATGCAGCGTAGAAGCCAGGGGCGTCACTAGACTTAAGACTGTACTGGGGCACAGCTGGGGCACAGAGAATTCATGCGAGTGCGCGGAGCGCACGAGCAAAAAATTTTTTAGCACTTATTTATAATAAAAAAGCTGAAATGGTGCTTTAAATCAGTGTTTCCCAACCCTGGTCCTCGAGGCAACCCTGTCCTGCATGTTTTAGATGTTTCCCTGCTTCAGCACACCGTGATACAAGTAACTGTGTCATCAACAGAAGTGTCAAGACCTTGATGACGAGCTAATTAGGACCATTAATTAGAATCAGGTGTGATGATGCAGGAAACATGTAGAACATGCAGGACAGGGTTGGAGACCCCTGCTGAATACAATCATGTATTGTCCTAGTGGCGTTTCAACTTTATTCAGAGGCTGTAAATCTCCAACATTGTAGTGCATTATCAATTTGTCTATACCTGTTACTGGGAAATCAGACCTCTTGGTCTTTCTGGGAACTTTTTTGATTGTCAAGGACTAGCAGATATTTTCTCCCACTGGACTGATGCTTTAATTCCACATGACGTTTCAAATGTGAAGTTGACGAGGCAGACGTTCAGACTTGTTTTCTCAGACATAATCTTCACAGAAAGGTTAGTTTCCTACCGTCAGACTCTTTGGGAGACGATGTGTAAAATTCCCGCAGATAATCAGTACTCGAGTTGTAAAAAAAATCAGAGGGGATGGTGGATTTTATCATATGGGGACAGATAATTTTTGCTCATTACAAATAATATAATATATTACAAATAATAGCACTGACCAAAACACCTGCAGGAATGACATAGCAGCAGTTCAATGCAGCCTTCTGTAAGCTTTAAATATCCACTGGGCTTACATCAAATACATCAAAACACAAAAATAAAAAACAGTTTTCTGAACTTATCAATATGACTCTGTCCTTCACAGGATAAGTAATAATGGAGCACTGCAAAAACTCAAAATAAGAATATGATTTGTTCTATTTCTAGTTAAAATTTCTCATTTCAGTAAAAAATCTTATTACACTTAAAACAAGACTCATCACTGGAAAAAAACAACAATTTTCACCTGTTTCAAGTAGATTTTCACTTGAAATAAGTAGAAAAATCTGCCTGGGAACAATATTTTTTTTTGCTTGTAATAAGAAGATAAATCTTGTCCCACTGGCAGATTTTTCTACTTATTTTAAGTGAAAATTTACTTGAAACAGGTGAAAATTGTCAAATAAGTTATTTTTATGGTGTTATTTTTCTGGTGATGACTCTAAATGTTGAAATAGCAGCAAAACCACATTCATTGATGAAATGACATAAGGGATGGAAAGGAGGGATGGCAGTTTTACAGGGGGGATGATTTTTACTGTTTTTATTTCAGGGGGGATGCCATCCCCCCTCATCCCCCTTCAACTCGAGTACTGCAGATAATGACAAGCGGATCATCATCTGACGGCTCGCTGACGCTGCGTCTGCAACGTCTCTCTCTTCACTGGTCAAGGCTGATTTATGGTTCCGCGTTAAATCGACGGCGCGGACTACAGCGTAAGGTACGCGGCGACGCGAACCATACGGTCCGCACGCCGCGTATCCTACGCCGTAACTCCGCGTTGGTCTAACGCGGAACCATAAATCAGCCTTCATTCGTAAAGACTGCACCGGGCTCGTCGAGCATTTTAAATATGCGCGCCGCCCGCTGGTGAAATGAGAAGGATTATTCGTTAATTTGAATGCGTTCATGCACAACACTGGTGTATTCTATGTGGAGTTAAAACTCCAAAATTCATTTTTTACTGGTGAAATTTTTACTGGGGCACTGCAGATCAATACTGGGGCACGTGCCCCAGTAAAATCTTTCTGGCGACGGCGATGGTAGAAGCTATGTTTAAGAGGAGCTTCTCGAGTCTTGTCCTGTAGCTGCAGGTATGACTGCTGGCCCTAACACACTAGAATTTATACTAACTATAGGCTTTACTAAACAGAAATGTTTCAAGTTTGGTTATAAAAGGTGGAGGTGGTGTCAGCCTCCTTAACCCTAACTGGAAATTGGTTCCATAGTAGTGGTTCCTGATAGCAGAAGGCCCATCCTCCAAATCTACCATTTGGATACTCTAGGAAGTATGATTAAACTTGCACTCTTAGAACCGAGATTATTAGGAACGTAAGGTACTATCACGTCTTGCAAATATCGCAGAGCTAAGCCGTTTTAGGCTTTATACACAAGTAATAAAATTTAGAATTGCATTCTAAGTTTTACAGGGAGCCAGTGAAGGGAGGCTAACACTGGAGAGACGTGGTCTCTCTTGTTGATTCCTGTCAGCACTCGCGCTGCTGCATTTTGGATCAGCTGGAGCTTATACAGAGAATTACTTGGACATCCTGCTAGTAATATATCACAGTAATCTAGTCTATAAGATACAAATGCGTGAATTAGTTTTTTAGCATCACTCTGGGAGAGGATGTTCCTAATCTTTGCAAAATCACGGAGATGGAAAAACGCTGCTTTACAAACCTGAATAATATGTCGTTTAGGTGACAAATCCTGATTGAAAATAACACCAAGGTTTCGCAGAGTAGTAATGGAGACCTTAAAGAGTCTTGGGAAATTCTAGTACATATAGGCCAAACCCTCAGACCAGTATTGGATGTTCTGGCTTACAACCCCTCAGGCAGCACTGCATAACCGATTATTGTTCCATGATAATCAATATAATCAATGCTGCTTGGGAATACCTTGAAAGAATATTGTCTCTCTTAAAACAGTACCTAACTGCATCCTAAGATGTGACTGAAACGTTTATTGCAGAACATAGCTATGTAACATCTCTTTGCAGAAACACCACAGACTTCTTCTGACATGAGCTCATCTTGAAAGAAGTGTGGACACATGTTCTGTGGGCAGAGGAGTCCACAATCCAACTTGCTTCCGGGAAAAATGGCTGTCAGGTTTTGGATGTGATGAGAAAAATCAGGCTGTATTCTGAAAAGTTAAAAAGCGAATGTCTGTGATGGAATAGGTGTGCAACACTGCACTTCTCAAAGATGATTTTTAATGTTTGAGAATACCATTGATGTAGGGGCATAGTGCCATCAAAAAATCTTTCCCTGGGGATCCATAGTTTTTTCAGTAGAAGGCTAGACCTAATGCTGCATAACTTAGAAACATCACAAAGTGCATGTGCTTGACTGGCCTACATGCATTCCATCTGTCGCCTGCTGAAACGGTATGGCGCAATATGAAGAAGAGAATTAACTAAAGGCTATTGCAGACTGTTGAGCAGCTGAAGTAGTGTGTTCAGCAAGAATGGAAATGGATTATCCTGGCAAAACTACAACAATTAGTTTACTCAGCTGTAGTTTAAAGGAAGGCTTATGTAACACTGCCTGGCATCCACCTCCAGATTCGTATAAATATTTTAAACACAGTAAAATTGTTAAGTCACAAAACTTGAAAAGATCCCATATAATTGACCCGTGTGTGTGTGTGTGTGTGTGTGTTTCAAAATGATGGTCGAGTTTTTGTCTCATCCAGTTACAACAAAGGAAATCAGAGGCTTTATGGCCGAGATGTGTGTGTGTGTGTGTGTGTGTGTGTGTGTGTGTGTGTGTGTGTGTGTGTGTGTGTGTGTGTGTGTGTGTGTGTGTGTGTGTGTGTGTGTGTGTGTGTGTGTGTGTGTGTTAGTAGGAAAGGATGAGATAAATAGGAGAAGAGAGTAAAACCCAAAACACTATAATAACTTCTCACCACCACAAAACTAAGTCGCTGTTATGTCATTTTGAAGTTTTCCTTGTTTCAAACCATGTGGTCAGGCCTTACAGTTGACTGGCCCAACACCAGTGTCCAGCTCTGTGGGAAAATGTTGATAATTGCACTAATGTACGAGCAATAATGTAGCAAGATACTTCAAAAGTACTTAGTTCATGGGCCGTTTTATGGGCTGGGCCACAGGGACATTGGTCCATGTATGTCCAAGAATGATGCAATTCCATACCGAGACAGATCGTGGCACGACTGCACCACCATGACGGGTCCCATCCAAATAAAGTACACAGGCGAAGATTTTAAAAGAAACTTTTGAGAAAGAAAACCTGTCTACATTCGACTGATATTTAATGAGAGAGCCATTTATTGTAGTCAGCGTTTGTGGAGTTTGGTGGTAAGTCACCAACCCAATTGTTGGTTGGCATTAATGTGAGAACATAATGTTATTCACTGCTGCCACTCAGCTCAAGGTTGGTAAACACTAAATGAAGAAGCAGCAGCAAGAAGTGACTGTTAATCAACAGTAACTTGCTTGTGTTTAAATTTAAACATCATTGTCTTTAATAAACCTAAAGCAAATCCATGTACTACTTCCCCAGTGCTGTATGTTTGGAAGTACTTGTCTATTAACAATAAAAAGTAGTGTTGGGCAGATTAATTTTCATGAAGCATTGAAGCCTTTCATCCAATCAGTTCACTCCAGCGCAAAGTTTTTTGAAGCTTCACTGCTCTAGTACGACATCTAGCGAACGCAAAAATATAAGTTGCCATCAATTTGAAGTGTGTGGGATTTTGAAGAAAGCCTGTAAATAAAACTGTCAGAAAAATATAGCAAAATAATGCAAAACATATTGAAGTGGGGGCAGTATACTGTGTGTGTATGTATGCCTGTGTACACAAATATATATATATATATATATATATATATATAATTTTTTTTTTTTTTTTTTTTTTTTTTTTATTACTGGCAGTATGGAAAATGATTATCTGGAAATTATGACAATGGAAATGATCATTTCCAGTGGCGTGAGGGTGGTTGAGGTTGGGGTATGGACAATAATTGTGCTTTTGTAACGTTGAGGTAGGGCCAGTGACACATCATTGGTGTTTAGTTAAAAACCAGCTCTACCTCTCTCCAAACTATCTCTAAGTATATCCAAACTGTCTCCAACCTCTCATTGTTTATGTTATTTTTTTTTAGAAAATGTAGATATAATACATTATTGTGGTTTCCGTACATGTAAATGAGTACATGATCTTAAGGAAACTGGGTAGTATCCATGCTGTGATATTGTATTCCTGTGTGTTTTGAATATTGATGCATACTGCTTGGACATTTGCTTTTCCTTGTACTTACTTGTCATCTTTGTTCCGTGTCATTGCCCATTATATCCCAAGCATTCAATAATAAGCATCTGGTTCCAACCCTTTATCGGGCCTTTTAGTCTTAAATGTGCTTGGGTGCCAGCCACCAGTGCTATTAGTAGTGAGAGGGACAGGAGGGAGAAAATAAATATATAATAGTGCCACCCAGGAAGCAAAGATATTCAGTGTTTGCATTTCAGGGGACAATAAAGAAGGCCATCTGTTCCTGTCAGTCTTGCTTTATTGTTTCCCTCAGCGGGCCACTCACTTTGGAACACCGCGTCCCCCTCGCTGTGCCACACCTAACATTTTGCACAGTTCAGAACCCCTTGATATACATTAACTACAGTTGGTCCATGTGTACACAAGTGTGATAACAGATAATCACACATGACACATATGTAGAGCCTGGCATTAGCCTTTTATAGATGCAAGATGAGGACTGGGCACAAACAGGCTTTTATATGTTGGATATTTAGAAAAATCACGACTATAAAAACAATAACTTGAAAAGATGCTGAAGGGGCTTTGAATAAAATTCTCTGGCCTTGCCTTTCATGTTGGCATCAATGATAGTATGACTAACAGTGCCAAATGTTTTCCTTTCATTTATCTGAGAGAGAGAGACACTTTAACAGAGAAAAGGTATACAATATTGGCTCCGGAAATGAATGGCTTCTGGGGGGACACATCTGCTAGAGTTTCCAGTTCTCTTTCATAGCATTCGTTTCGTGTCTAACATTGGGGAACGCCCTTGGCGTGACCTCATCAGAAGCTCCTATTACATTCCGCCAGCCAGGATTGGCTGGAGCTAAGCACGTGAGTGTCAGGGAGGGTGGAGACCCTACCCTATAAAGGGACCTGACAATGCCCTGCACGTCATTCAAAAACCTCTTCTCGCTACGAGCAGAAGTTCCAAATTTCTTCTCCCGTTATTGACTGTCTCTCCGTGGCTTAGCTTAACTGTCCACAGACACGAGCAAAAACTCACCGGGCACTTTGTTCACGACGTGCGCAATTACTCGGGATTTGACTGCTATCTGGGAAGTAGCAATACTTCACCAGCTAGCCGAGTGGCAACGCTCACGGTAGCAATACCACACCGAGTAGCAATACTTGCGCTAGCCTCACTAGGCTACCACAGAAACAGAGTTACAACACTCCCGCTGTGTAATCCGCCTGAAAGTCGCAACATTTTCAGTCGGTGTCCGCTAATCCCCAACCACACCAGGTTAGCATTTAGCACCCCGCGCAGTGTAGCTCCACAGCTAACGAACCCTGCAAGTGGCCATGGCTGGCACTGATGCTTATTGCCCCACTAAGACAGAGGAGAAAATACAGGTGCAAGCCTGCCCTTGCGGGAACATTTCGAGCGGGGACACTCACCTGTTGTACGTGATGTGTTTCGGGCTTAACACGCCTTAACCGCCTTTGAGTCCACGATGTGTGTTCATTGCGAACGGCTTCCCCTCAAGGCACTTCGGCGACGTCTGACCCACCAGACGAATCCGTCCGGCAGCGAACCAGTTCTGGCCTCCACTGCGGAAGGTCCGGAGCCGTTGGATCTCGCTGCCGTGTTGGTTCCCCAAACCGAAGCATGGCCACGCTCGAGCAGCCGGCCCAGCCCTGTTGACCCGCTCTGTCGGGAATTAGACGGGTCCGGCCTCGCAGCCGATCCGCCACTCCGCCGGGAATTAGACGGGCCCGCCTCGCAGCCGGTCCCCTTGTTTTCCCGGTGGAAAGGTCGGACAGAGTTGCTGGAGGAATTTGCTGTCTCTTGGGGTGATAAGTCTTACAGAGGGAAGTATCCTGTGGCGGGCAGCTCCATGCTGGACTGCGTGGGAATGGAGAGCCACGGCCTCCGCAGCATCCCTCCGGTAGAGCCTGGGGCGGCTCACCTCCACCCGAGGGGGGCCCTGTCATCAGCGGGGCCCGCGCTCCCACCCAGGGCGGACCGCTTTCAGTCCAGCCTCGGTGGCAGGGCGGCTGCACTGTCGGCCCGGGCTCTTGGCGCCACTTCTCCCTGGTGGTCTAGTGGTTAGGATTCGGCACTCTCACCGCCCGGGTTCGATTCCCGGTCAGGGAACCACCTCCTGGTGGCTTGCTGGGCCGGGCTGGAGGGGGGGCGGAAGCCCCGGAGCGGATGGAGCTTGCTGCCGTGTTGGTTCCCCAAACCGAAGCGGGGCCAAGCTGGGGAAATCAGCTCAGCCTCACGGAACCGCTTTGCACGCCCCCGCTGCATAATTCACCTGGAAGTCGCAACACTTTCAGTCGGTGCCCGCTAACCCCCAACCAGAGTTAGTCTTGTCGACCCACACAACGTAGCTTCACAGCCAACAAACGCTGCTAGTGACCATGGCTGACACTAATTCTGATGCCCCCACTAAAGCAGAGGGGATGGGCAGCTTCACCTGGTCCTGTGGTGTGGGGGGAGGTGTGGGTCGTCGCCGACCGCTGCCTCTGCCTTCGCAGGGTGGCATCCCGGTCGCAGGGCAGAGCCAGAGGGCTGATGGTCGGCCTCTTCGACACCCCCATAACGCCCCAGGGCCTTTTCGACGCGGCGGTCGCATCGGGGCAGAGGGGGTGTGTGTGTGGAACCGAAGAGGAAGGATGAAACCCTGAAGCTGTGTGGGCCGAGAAGGGCACCCACTGTCGCTCCTCCTCAGGCCTTTGCCCAGGCTGTGGCACGGCCGTCTCCCGCCTTCTGCTTTCGAAATCCTCAGGCGGTCTAAGCCTCGGGCAGCGCCTTCAGGCTCCGCTGAGAACACGGGCTCCAAGATGGCCCGTGGTGGAGGAAGGCCAATCCCAGGATGGGACTCCACCTGCCACCCACGTGGCAAGGAGGAAGTAACGTCAGGCCTTATGGGTTCAGATGTGGTGAGCGAGGCGGCCCTGCCCGCTTCGCTCGGGTCAACGGCTCTGTTCCCGAGCCCCTCCACAGAGTCCAACACGTGGGCGACGGGATGTTCGACCTGGCCCGGCGCCACGTGGGGAGGGCCGGAGACGGTGTTTCGGCGGGTGGAGGCCCACGACAGTTGCCGAGTGGACACCCCTCACTGTTGCAAAACATTAAAATTGTAGCACCTGCGGTCAGGTGTCCAGTCCACTGGGTCACAGCCTTTCTTTTTTTGCAAGGCTCCATAAAGTGGCTGCAGGAGGTGAGCGGCTTGAGGAAGGAAACGGTTATAAAAATTAATCATACCCAAAAACTCCTGCAGCGCCTTAACCGGGGCCGGGCGGGGAAAATCTGCCACCGCTTGTACCTTAGACGGCAGTGGAACTGCACCCTGAGCTGAAATCTGGTGCCCCTAAAAAAATCAATAATCGGCAGGCCGAACTGGCACTTAGCCGGGTTGACAATAAGGCTGTGTTCATCTAGCCTCTGAAAGACTAGTTTGAGGTGTGCCAAATGCTCCTCTGCTGAGGAACTGGCCACCAAAACGTCATCAAGGTAAATGAACATGAACGTGAGGTCTCGCAACACAGAGTCCATCAACCTCTGGAAGGTCTGCGCTGCCCCCTTCAGGCCAAAAGGCATGCGCAGAAATTCAAAAAGCCCACCGGAGTAATTACAGGTCTTAGGCACATCCTCTGCTCTCATGGGAACCTGGTGGTAACCGGTATTAAATCCACCTTTGAAAAGATGGTTGTCCCTGCTAAATGCGCAGAAAAATCCTGGACGTGTGGGACTGGATAGCGGTCGTGCATTGTGACGTTGTTAAGACAGCGAAAATCCCCACACGGGCGCCACGAACCGTCTGCCTTCGGCACCATGTGAAGCGGTGAGGCCCAGGGGCTTTTGGAGCGTCTAACTATGCCTAAACGCTCCATAGAGTACATACATACATACATACATACATACATACATACATACATACATACATACATACATACATACATACATACATACATACATACATACATACATACATACATACATACATACAGTACATATATTTATAGCTCAGTTTAGCTTGAAGACTGGAGATATGAGGAGGACGGCCACCACCCAACCTTAATATGCACGAGTGTAAAGGGTTTACTATATGTAAGGTCTGTTCTCAGTTGCCTTTATGGAGATAAACTATGAAGAAGGACCAGATTCAACACTGGCGTACTTAAGAAATAGAAGAAAGAGCGGAAGAAACAAAGATAATTTCTTTTAAATTACTCATAATAGAGCTAGGTTGGGAAAAGTTATGTTTTGTAGCAACACTTAACCAATTTCTTACACATCTGCACGAATCAGATGTGAGTTTAACCCATTTGAGAAGATGTAGGGCTGATGAAGTTATACAGCAGATGAGTACTTCAAATATTCACTGCAGGTATAATATAATAATAATAACTAAAAAAAGGTTTAAAGAGTGACTAATATCATAGAATGGTTAAATAATGGACAAAGCATTGGTCAAATGACCCATTGGCTTCTGAACGGCAGTTTTGAAGCATCTTTTTCTTTAGACAGCATAGCATCTTGCCCGGGATCATGCCCACCATATTTTAGTCAAGGTGTAGTGACCAGCTCATTCAGCTGATGCCCCACGGAAATAGCTGCAGAGATGCCAGGAGACGTTTACAGTGGAGTATCCCATGTTGATTTGATGGTAAAACTTAAAAATTACTGTGGCGTTCAGCCGACTGGATTAATGGAAACTGCCATTTACTTTTGTAAGCTTGGTAGTATGATGATTACGGATAAGGAAGTGACAGTAGCTCGCCATTGGCTGAGCAAACTGTCAATTAGTCATATCAGAAATAAATGTAATACTTATGTTCTCCTTTATGCGGTACAAAAATATTCAGCCCATCTCAGAGTTGTCATGGACATGAAATCAAAAGGTTGAGACTAAAACAGTTCTTTAAACCAGGCTGTGTTCATCTAGCCTCTGAAAGACTAGTTTGAGGTGTGCCAAATGCTCCTCTGCTGAGGAACTGGCCACCAAAACGTCATCAAGGTAAATGAACACGAACGTGAGGTCTCGCAACACAGAGTCCATCAACCTCTGGAAGGTCTGCGCTTGTTTCAGTTCTAAAGTTGGACATTCATGGAGATGGACTCGGTTTGCAACCAGTCTCTAGTGGTCAGTTGAGGAACTGCAATGAAACTTCCTGTAATTAGTTGGTTGGCACTTGGGTAATACCTTTTCCACCTGACGCTACTTTGGATTTGTCAGCAGGAAGACATGCAAACGAGCCATCAGGGTTAATATTCTGCATTTTTGTTAATATACCATACAAACAGAATTACAGCTAAATGAAGACATATATACCTTAATGATATGAAAAATACAGAAATCATTAACATGTTCTTTGCATTTAAGATAATAGCATTACACTTGTATCGCTTTGAGTAAATGATTCTAGCATATGCACATGTCTAAGAGATTACAAAGTAGACAAGAGTCACAAGCAGAGTTTTCTCAGTGGTGATCTAAGTGAATGCATGATTTGCAGGTGCATTTCCATCACAGTCAGCAAGGTTAAACTCCAGAGAAATTAAACAAATTGCTCCTCTAATGCAGAGTAAAACAAATGGAGAACTTTACTGCACATGTGGAAGCCTCTTGGGTTCTAATTATGTAAAACTATAGACATCAGAAGGCAGTGAATTCTTTAATGAGCACTTGAGAGAACAAAGGGAATTTAAGTGCATGTTAATAAGAGAGGCGAGACAACAGGCGGAGGAGGCAAAATGCCACAGAAAGAATTGTTACACATTAAATGGGGGCATTTGCTATCTTACCACCGCCAGAAGCTTCCGACAGTAACAAAGGGTGCCACTGAATATTTGAGGGGAGTCTATTCTCGCTGGGATTTGTGGCAGTTAGAATGAGCGCACTGCTAAAGTGTTAATACAAAGGTCAAGGATACAACATAGAATAAATTGAGATGAATGGAGTGTCAGGGATTTTTCTTTTAGAGCACTAGAAGAGGAACTGGTTGGAAATATGTCTCCAACCTGCAATCAGTGAACTGACCCTGACCAGTGTCCTGAAGGTAGGTAAAATTACAGGTTAAACTCCCCCGCCAGGTCACAGGGCTGATGGTGGCTTGCACAGGGCCACAAGAGCAATATCATTTGGATTTACTCAGTAACAAAAAAAAGGCATGTAGTGCAGTCAGGACCAAAATTACAAATTTCCTTTTAGGAACTGAAATAGATCACACTGGCGATGGCGTTTTGATTCCTTCTAGTTCACTGAATAAAATTGTATATCAAGACCGAGTAATGCTAGATCAAGCCATTTATTATATGACTCATGTTTGGATAACTACGACACCATAACTGCATTTTTATGCCTATGCTTTTAAACAACTTGTTTTAAGTAAGACTCAGTCATGTATATTGTTGTCATACATGGACATGTTGGAGTGCAGAAGTTAGTATAACAGTCAAAACATACGTCAGTAGGAATTGTCAAGTGTGGAAATTAGCTGAGTGCCACAAGGCTTCATTTTTAAGGTTAAAGTAGGCATATTATAGCAGTTTTTTTGCCCCCCGGATTGAGATAATTAACTGCAGTCTCCCTGAAGCAGTGATTAAACCCCGACAAGCGGATGTGTTTCTATAAATTTTTATATTTAAAGTTTTTGCCACAAAATATGGCAGGAATATGAATGAAAATGTTAATACCCCAGTGTATTTTTTTGCCACACACGTAACATAGCAAGCAAAATCTAATTTCCCCGTTTCCACTCTAAGCGTATCTCTCTACCTCTTAGTCGCTCCCACCAGAGACACGAGCAGAGGTGGTGTAGACGCGCACGAGGAGTGGGGACTTTTAACGAAATTAGATCCAGTATCCACCTCAGAGTCAGGATTCAAACATCCATCCAGTATTTATGTATATTCACTTCAGTCCTACGGATGGTCTTCGGGGTCTACTCGAGGCTATTCGAGCTGTGAACAGATGAAAGTTGATGTACCACCATTGCACGACTCTATTTAAACCAATGTCCATTGAAACACAACATTTAACACAATTGCCCCATTTAACTATGGTTCTGAGCAGCATATAACTGTATTTTATAATATTTTCAATTTAGTAAATAAATGTGTGTATCATAACACATATAATTACTAGCCTGAGTATTATTTCCAACTCACTTTACAATGGGGATCTGCCATGTCTGAAGGGGCCATGATATGTTATCGTGGCCCCTTCAGACACAGCAGATGCTAGAAAATAAATAAATAAAATAAAACGAACACTTCTCCACTGGTGTATTCTCAAGCATCCTTTGTCCTCACTCATTTCTCCTCCAGGTGCATTTTAGTAATTGAGACATCCTTCAAAATATTTTGCTGAGATCGATTTCGAGATTACGGGAAGAACAGAGCAGGGAGGAAAGGAGGAAGTGCAAATTGGACAAATGAGATGAACCTGTTGTCTGTGCCAAGAAGCGCCAATGTCTAGCGACAAATAAAAGCAAAGCAGACAACAGTGCAGATGGAACAGATTCAGAGCATCTTAAGTTATTCCTTAGCTGTAGTCTTATTTGAGTGAACTGTTTGAAGTTGTTGACTGCAAGAATAAATCATAGGAAGGTATGGCAAGCTTTGTAATTCATAATCTCACCCAAATAAGACGCCACATTTCAACAGGCCTTTTCCTACAGAGTGAAGCTGCATTATCCAGTCGGCAAGCATGATGTCCAGCCCATTTCAAGAGCTGTCCAGTTAGTGGCCTAATAGTTTATGCTCCCCACTGCATAGCACTTCCTCTCCAGTTGGATAGCACACGGTAACCATTCTAACCATTCAGATGAAGAATTATGACACATTTTCTGCTGACTGCAAGAAACCGAATAACTATTTGCTTTCAGTGAGACGGGATTCCCTCACACCCAAAAACATCTTTGTTTGGAAAAAAATCTTGTCAACAAAACTAACTAATTAGGAAGAAATACAAACAGATTTCTATGATGTCATAGAGAGCCAACATTTAGAAAAAGATTCTACAGAAGGAAGCATTCTCAGCACCATGAAAACCAAACATTTTGTACAAAGGAATACTAAAATAAAAGATGTACCTTGTTTGATGAGCATCTGTTCTTATCTAAGATGAATATCCATTTTTATAAAACCATAGATAAGTCGGAAAATGTGAAAAGATGAATGCTGTAACACTTCAAGATAAATACAGGAAAATGTTCTCATTCACCAAAATTACATTTTGTTTACTTTTATATATAAACACACCTGTAATCACATCAAAATGGTTTGAGATTTCTTAAATGTGTTTTAATTTTTTTTTTTTTACCTCACCTCCAATAGAAACTGGACCAGCAAAAAAGAATTGTGGAGTATTTCATCCATTTCTATTTAAATTTCTCAGCAGCGTCTTTGATTTCTATGGCCAAAAGTAAGGTAAGCCTCGGGGCGGTAACGGACTGTCATCCTTCCCCTGGGGCAGGAGCTGCACTCATCAGCTCCCCTAATGATGTGCCTGTCTTTTTACGGAAAAGCCGAGCCGCTGCCTATCACTTTGCCAGCTTAACTATGCAGGGAGAGGTGGGTTGGACAGAAAAGGAAGCACAGACAGAAACAGAGAGAGGCAGAGGTGGGATGCTGTAGTTTTGGCTTCTAGCAGATGACAGCTGCCTCTTTCAGAATGTCAAGTAGAAATGAAGCAGGTTTAAAGCAGGATTCTCTTGACAAATACAATATGTAACAATGACTTTCTGTAGCATTAAGATGTACAGGTCAATTAATTTTCTTTTCAGAGAAAATTAGTCAAACCAAAAAGAATATCATGAATACCAACAATAATGCTGATAAAGCCTGCCGCAATCTGCAGTGACAATTCGCTGTGTGAAGCTCTTTTCAACAATCAGGCAGTCAAAAACATTTTGCAATAAAAGAACATATTGCATTAATGACAGGCAGTGATATAGCATTTGTTGCCCCACTGTCAGTCTGTAAATACGAACATTCTCAATCTGGAGGGCTCAACGTAATCACCTTTTTATCCATTACTCCCTCCTCCACCCTCCTGAATGGCAGCACACGGCCAGACTGCCTCTCAGTCACTCAGTAATTGATGCTGTAGCATCTCATGCTGGTATTACCCAAAACAGCCCTGGTTCACTCGTCTCTCCTCTCCTCCGCCAGGAGACTCCGCCCCTTCCATCTTCCCTGTATCTCCAAATATCCCAGAGCTTCTTTGTCTGCATTTGCAACTTTAGATTGATTTAAACTCTCCTGGAAGCCAATTTGGTCATTTTGAATGTTCTCGTAATCTGCTCATTTGATTCACGCGGGGATTGTTGTTAGCTGAACAGAGCAGCCTGTGCAGCAGAGAAGTAAAGAGGAGCATCACACACGTGGTGGAGCAAAGGGAGTCTGTGATAAAAGAAAAAGCCTGAGGGTGCAGGGAGCGGCCACATCTTCTTCTGCATCTTTTTTTTTAATATAAATATATATAATTCATCATTAAACTATATCATACTTAATATTGGGAGTACTTGAAGCATCATCTTAAAAAGCTGCATTTTTTTAAATGAGAAATGATCAGGATTCCTGTAAAGTCTGAAGCACACACTTCTGAACAGAGGATCCATATCATTATTCTGCCCACTAATAAATGAAAAATTGGGTGGATTTCTGAGAATTTGGGGGTTCCACGCAGAGCTGAGCAGGTGGATGTTTCCATGTAGGACACGTTTTAAGGTTCACGTGAGGTGTGTTGTCAGACATCATCCCTCTCATCTTCAGCATACAAGAAGAAAAGGAGGCCAGAAGCAACTAAAGGATGGCTTCCTGTTTTTGAATTTACAGAAGCAAAGAATGCCAGAAATATACCATTCCAGATATTCTTTCTGTCTTTGGATACATGTGTCTTGCGAGTCCATAGGTTTGGGCGATGTTTGACAGCTGCACATTGTGCATCTTTGTTTCTTCTTCTTTTTTTTAAGACATGTTTATTCTGAGAGCCTGACTGTTTCCTCCATTTGTGTATTCACATTAAAGACAGGAAAGGCAGAGCCACTTGCCTGTAAACCTCTTTGAAGTAAAATCAGAACCAAATAATTATGTGTGCCAACCAGGATGTGAGTCAGGGAAGAAAGGAACGCCGAGGCTGTGGTATCATCTGGTGAAACTGTGGGACACAGAAACAGTGAAGGATGGCGGGTTGGGTATGGGAACGCACTTGGGGAGTAGGAACTATAAAACACCACCTATGCATGTAAAAACACTACAAATCTTCAAAAATAAAAAAGGGAGGAGTGGGGAGGAAGGGCACAAAAGAATATTCACAATACTGCTTTAAAAAAAAACCTTTTCTTCTGCTTCCTCGCTTCTCAGCCTGGGTAAAGTTTCTCCACGTTGATCACGATTTATCGTCTGAAGATGCATTGGCAGTTGTTGACAGAGACAGAGTTTGTGATGGTAGGCTCAGTTATTCCATAGAGATGGGCAAAGGAGGGGCGATGAGGGGGAGTCGACTCCCTTCTCTTGTTTTCTTGCTGATTCTCTTAACTGTTTACTCTTTTAACATTGACATCCAAAAGGTATGCAGAGCTGATGAAACTTTCTTCCCGGATGAAAATGTAACACTGTTTTTGCAGCGCTGACTTAATTTAGCATTAAATTTAGACAAAGCTGAATAAGCAGAATGAAGTGCAGGAAATGTTGGGGCAGCAACATCAGAGCCTGGGATTAAAAGAAAACGAACAACCAGATAAAAAAAGGGTGGTTCTGTGCTATCAGAGTGCCAGATTTTGGCCAAAACCACCACACATTCAACACCATTCCCCAGAATTACTGCTTTATATGTTCCTCTGCAGCAATGGTGGCCAAGTTGAACTATGGCAATTCCAAAGCGCAGCTTGCAATGAAAAAATAGAGCAGTATGTTTTGTAACTTGAAAAAAACAGACCAAAACAGACTGGTGAGGACATTCTGCACGCTGCACATATTACATGCATTGTTAGTTTGTTGCATGTCACCATGGAGGTAATTTATTGTGTTTTTCTTTCTATTGGCACATTTGCATAAGAATTGGTATAGTACAGTGCAGTTAATCAACAAGGGAGCAGACAGCTAGTATTACAACAAATGGAAGGAAGAAGGAAAGAGAGAGAAAATAAAAGAAACAAAGTGAAGAATACCTGGTGTTAGAGCTACTCTGTATGCTTAAGACCCTACTACAATGAAACTACAATGTATTACAATGAAAAATGTACTACAATATTATGTTGTATTATTATTAGTTATGTTTTTAAGGGGTGAATTTTACAGAGTGTGAATGAAAAAGGCTGGACTTTCTGAAGTGAAAATGTATTAACATAGATATAGCCTGTATCCACTAGATATTGCACTTTGCCAGGGTGAGTGGATATTTTGAACACAATGTTAATGTCAGAGGGGTATTCCAGAAAGCAGGTTCAACAAACTCTGAGTCTAAACCTGAACTCTGAGTTGACTTACCCTGAGATAGGAAACTCAGATTTTTTGGTTCCAGAACAGCGGATATGAGTTAGTTCAATCAACTCTGAGTTTGTTAACCTTGAGTTAAGCGCGCATGAAGAAAATAAAAAGCCATCATCAATGGAGCCCTTATACAACGATTCACCATGGCAACCGGCGACAACAAAAGATCCACATACTTTTCTTTTTTTTTTTAAACTTTATTTAACATTTCAATTTACAAAATCCCTTTGAGGAAACATTAGTTTGCATCTGAAGATCCACATACTTGACGCCACTGGAGTTAGAAGTGTTAATACGTGCGTATGGCGATATGCTGCAGTCAATGTGTTAGTATGAATGCAGTATTCATTTAACATTTAAGCACACCGTCTTATAATATTACAGATGAAAACAGTGGTGGAATGGTATTGAATGAAATTTTATTGTCATTTAGATCAGGGGCGTCAATTGGGTACGGCAGCCGCCACACCTCGGCTTCAGGGGAAAATGTAAATGTTTTTTTTTATACATTTATGGAATTACTCTGTGTCTATTTGTATTGATTTATTCTATTACTTAATACATATAAAATAACTACAAATGCATATCAAAACAACATGATGGATTTCACTAGGTATTATCTTTCCCAACACTTGTATACCCCCCTCATATCTTGTGATGTCCCAGCGTCCCTGACGACAGTGGTCGCTATCAATCTCGTTTTTAGCACTTTGAAGTGTTACTAACTTACAAAAATGAAAAGGAAGCAGACAACCACGCAAGAAAGAAGGCAAGTGATGGGTCCAATGTTGCCCCAGCAGCAGAAGATATTAGTGAGGCCGTTAGCCACTGATGGATTAATTATGCAAGTTCATTTTAAGGTAAGATATCAAATCACCCTACCCTCTTATACATCTGTTTAAGGGAAATATTTGACTTTTTTTTTTACTCTCTCTCTCTCTCTCTCTCTCTCTCTCTCTCTCTCTCTCTCTCTCTCTCTTTCTCTCTTCTGCTCCCTCCCTCTCCTTTTTGCATTTGGACTTTAACTGTTTGAAGTTAAACTTGGATGTCCCTGTGATATTGTTGCACTGACATAGTGAATAAAATGAACAGAATGAGTTAAATTGCGTTTGTCAGATACGTTTTTTCTGCTCTAACTCTGCCGCTTGCTGTCCGTGGTGCAGAAAACGGATGTGTATTGCGTAAAGGCCCATTGGCTGAATTGACCCCACTGAGGGAGGAGACAGCGAGAAACTTTATTGAAAAAAACTTGCTAGCGAGCAGGTTAGGTTCACAGGGTCAGTTGCCATAGTAACTGACTCAGAGTTTGAGTTACATCACTTTTTGGAACTGAAAACTCCGGGTTTCCCTCATCTCAGGGTTAACAAAGTCAGAGTTTTCACAAAACCCGCTTCCTGGATTACCCCTCAGGAGTGTGGCTGAGTAGGACCCAGATGCAAAAAGAACGAGGAGGTAGCAGTTCCAAACAATGTGATTTATTTTAAAACAAACAAAACCAAAGCACTGCTAAGCAGGATTTACAAAAAAGCCAAGAACTTAAACTTGATCAAAAATCCCAAAACCTGACATAACACATGAAGGGTATTAACAGCACGCCCTAGTAGAGAGCAAAGGAAAGACAAGACAAGATATACACAATAGGCTTGACGAGACACAGTTGCAAACGATCAGGGCAGATGGAACAAAGGAATTCAAGACAAAACTTAAACACAAGGACATGGAGTTTCAAAATAAAACAGGAACCTCAACAAGTATGCACTGGAGCTGATTTCAACATGATCTTCTCATGGTTGGGTCTTTCAGCCCATTCACCGCAAGTGATTATAATTTTAAGGATTGTATGGATTTACATGACCCAGATGTAAATTTCTTTAGCAGATTTAATAGTGAGTCTAATTCATGTAACTACTATAATGAAGATGAATTTCATACGTTGACTGACAACTTAACCAGTAAATTCAATGCTTTTTCTACAATTCACTTAAATATACGCAGCCTTCCTAAAAATAATGATCAATTTATACATCTCTTATCAACTCTTAAACATGAATTTTCAATCATTGCTTTGACAGAAACATGGCTCTCTGATGAAAGTGTTGAGCTGTACAACATACCTCAGTACACGTTAGTATTCTCAAATAGAAAGGAAAGAGTTGGAGGAGGAGTTGCTGTTTTTGTTCATAATCAATTCAAATTAAGGAAAGATTTGGAATTATACTCAAAGGAAACTGAATTTGAATCCGTCTTTTTGGAATTAATAGCCTGCCCGGTTTATGGTGACAGAAATGTCATAATCGGTTGTATTTACCGTCCACCTCATGCAGAAGTTAATTATTTCAATGACACACTCACAACTTTACTGGATGTTATCAATAAGGAAGGTAAACTTTGTTATTTGCTTGGAGATTTCAACATCAATCTGATCAATACTGAGAGCCATTTTGCTACTGTTAATTTTCTTAATGTATTATATTCATCTTATTTTTTTCCTCTTATTGATAAACCAACCAGAGTAACCTGCAAAACAGCTACTCTTATTGATAACATTATAACTAACATAGTTGATTATCCAGGTAACTCAGGAATATTATGTTCTGACATTTCTGACCACTTTCCTGTATTTCACATCACTAAAAGTAATAGTCTCAAACACGAGGGTTCAAATGTCAGAATAGGCTTTCGTAAATTTAATGAAGATAACATCAAACGCTTTGGAGAAATGCTTGGAAAAGTAAATTAGGATGATGTTTATGATCAGCAGCATGCCAACAAGGCTTATCAATCCTTTATTCATAGGTTTAAGACCGCATTCAATGAGTGTTTTCCACCTGCAAGCTTGAAAATTAATAAAAGATATGGTTTTAATAAACCTTGGTTCACCACTGGATTCTTAAAATCCTCAAGGAAGAAAAACAGATTATACAAAAAGTTTATTTCTAACCCAACTCCACAGAATTCTGATACATATAAAAAATATAGAAACAAGTTCACCCATTTACTTCGTATGGCAAAGAAGAAATATTATACTGATAAATTTAAAGAATCTACTAACAACATAAAAAATACATGGAATATAATTAGTGAATTGTTAAACAAGAGAAAGGCACCTGCTAAATTTCCATCCCAATTTACTGATGGCATGTCCACATTTTCAAATCCTTCGGACATAGCAAATGAATTTAATACATTTTTTGTAAATGTTGGTGGTACCTTGGCTGAGAAACTCGGTCCATCTAATGACTGTCCCACAGATAATATTACTGGAGTTTTTCCTGCCTTGCAAAATTTTGAACCACTCACAATTAATGAAGTGATTGACATTATTGTAAATCTGAATAATTCAGCAGCGGGTCACGATGAAATCAAGGCTAGCTCCTAAAGGAAGTAGCTTCCATCATTAGCAAACCATTAACACATGTCCTTGTGGTGTCTCTGAAGACTGGGGTAGTCCCTAGTGATCTTAAAGTGGCAAAAGTTTTACCTCTCTTTAAAGAAGGAGAACCCAGTGTTTTCAACAATTATAGACCATTTTCGATTTTGCCTTGCTTCTCCAAGGTCCTGGAAAAGCTAGTTTACACAAGAGTTATTACACATCTCAATAATAATAACATATTGTACAAACACCAATATGGTTTTCGCAAAAAACATTCAACATATATGGCTTTATTGCAACTTATCGATAAAATCTCTACTGCTCTGGACAAAAATATGTTTGCCATAGGAATTTTCTTGGATCTCTCTAAAGCGTTTGACACCGTTGATCATGGTATTCTCTTGTCAAAACTCCATAGATATGGTCTTCAAGATGTGGTGATCACTTGGTTTAAAGATTATCTTTGCAACAGAGAACAATATGTTTGTATTAATGGTCATGAATCTAAGAAAGGAAAATTACGTTATGGTGTGCCTCAAGGGTCAATTCTTGGGCGCCTTCTGTTTCTAATTTTTATTAATGATTTTGCTGTATTGTCTGAGTTCTCTCTGCCCATTTTATTTGCGGATGATACCAACTTTGTCATGTCGCATTCTAATTTTGAATGTTTATTAAGAAATGCCAATACCATGTTGGAATACGCCTCAAGATGGTTTCTGACGAACAAGCTTTCCTTGAATATAAATAAATCAAATTATATTCTTTTTAGAAAAAAAAACAAATTTTTTCCTGAGCAGGATTTAACGCTCCAAATTAATAATATTGAAATCCAACAAGTTTCATGTGTAAAATTTCTTGGTGTACTAGTGGATGAAAGATTGTCCTGGGGAAAACATATTGAGTATGTATGCAAAAAAATTATGAAATCCTATGGTATTATTAGAAGAGTTTCTTTCTTAGTTAATCAGTCCTGTCTCATGGTATTATATTATAGTCTAATTTATCCATACTTGACGTATTGCAACATTGTTTGGGGTGCTTCTTATTCTTCGTACCTTAACCAATTATTTCTAATTCAGAAAAGATTATTGAGAATGATTTCATTTTCTTCTCATTAAGCACCTTCTGCACCCTTATTTAGCAAATTTAAATTATTATTATTAAATAATTTTTTCTATTAACAAGTTTCAAACATGCCTGTTTATGTTTAAGTTCATTCATTTCAAACAAGACATTCCAGGCACTTTTCATAATTTTTTCTATTATCATCAGATATTCATTCTTATTCAGTTAGAGGTGGAAAGAACTTTCATTTACCTCTTTGTCGTACCTGCAGTCACCAATCCTTTATCAAATTCCATGGCCCTCAACTTTGGAACTGTTTAGATAGATCTCTTAAGTTAGTGTCATCCTTAAAAATGTTTAGGACCAGCTTGGTGGGGTATCTTTTATATAGACAAAATTAACAGGCTATTCGTACTGAAATGAAATTGCCATTTCATGGATATTTTTGTTTGGGTGTTTATTGTATTTTCTTTGTTTCTTTTACCTTTTCTTTTTCCTTTCTATTCTTTTTCTATTGATTGATTTGTTTTGGTGATTTTGTATTGAGGGGGAGGATTTTTTTATAAGCCCTTCGGGCTTCTTTTCCTCTCCTGCACAAATTATTTGTCCTTGTATGATGAAAAAAAAAATTACTCTTGTCATTGTGCAAATAAATAAATAAATAAATAAAAAACTAACCCACACTGTCACAAAGCCCAGAACGTGACAAACTCTATGACAGTTAATTTGCCAATGTCAACAAATCTGTCTGTATTACAGATAAAAGTGGATAAATGTGTGTATTTAAGATTCATGTCAAGTTTGGGTGTGTCAAAACATTTTTTTGGTTGTACCTTAAAAAAAAAAAACAGTTTGGGCCTACAGATTCATTTCATAGTAAAACATTTTAGTTTGGAGCCCTGGCTATGAACTGTTCCATGACCACTGAAGCTCATTATAGAAAGAAGTTTGAGCAGAGTTTTTAATATGACATGGCTAACAAAAACCCTCTGAATGTAATTATTTAAACAAGTGTCTTCAGTCATAGGTCATGTCCATACAAGTCCATATTCACTCCAAATCCCAGGTTCCAAATTAAATAAATCAGAATCCACACTGCCATTTTAGTTCCATGTTGGGAAAGATTTCTACGGACATTACTGGCTCAACCCGAGGAAGGCAGCTGGGCCTGATGGAAAGCCCAGCAAAGCACACCAGGCATGTGCCAACCAGCTCACTAGGGTCTTCACAAATATCTTTAACATCTCTCTGGCCTTCATTACACCATGCCTGTGGTTGTTGATCATCATCCCCAATCCCCAAAAAAACAGCCTTGTTCTGACATGAATGACTACAACCTGTAGCACATAGCATAATGAAGTGTTTTGAGAAACTGATGCTCTATCACAGCCTTTCTCAACCGGGGTGTCGCGGCACCCTGGGGTGTCGTCTGACTGCTTCAGGGGTGTCGTCAAAAAATTACCTATTCTGACATTTCATATATAGATACCGTATTTTCGCGACCATTCAGCGCGCCATGTGGAAAGGCGCACCCTCAGTTTTGTGTCATTTCTCTATCTAAAACACACACACTGCGCACTGAACGTAAAGGCGCCGTCTACACACACACACACACGCGCCACAGAACACACACACAAGCACACAAGTGTGCGTATTTAAAAATAGAGCGGGAGCAAAACTTTGTTTGATTGTAGGCTACTTTATTTCAGTTCTTACATTAATCAAACCCATCGAAGTCTCATCCTTTTCTGCATTAAAGAGCTCCGCTAAATCAGCTGTGCCAGTTCCAATTTCCTCGCTTTCAGAGTCACTTTCCGTGCCGTGCGGCGCCTCGGACTTGCCGGCTTTTGCGAAATAGCAAAATAGTCCCAGCAGAGTTATCGTGTTCAAGTTATTGATACAAAATAAACGGGACATATGCATTTACAGTCAGAGCGATGCAGTGCGGTTTTTAATTATATTTTACTCTGGGGTGTCGTGAGATTTTATTCACTTTTGAAAGGTGTCATGACTGAAAAAAGGTTGAAAAAGGCTGATCAAAGCCAACCTCACACTGTCCTTTGACCTGTATCAGTTTGCCTATCGGGCAAATAGGTCACCCAAGGATGCATTAGCCATCACTATTCACAGCTTTTTCAGCAATTTGGAACATCAAAAGAGCTACGTGAGGATGCTCTTCATTGATTTCAGTTCGGCATTTAATACAATAATCCCAGACATCCTGCTGGGTAAACTGCTGAAACTTGGCTTCTCCTTCTCCATGTGCTCCTGGATCACACCGTTTCTTACAAATCAGTCCTAACATCTCCTCCATCATTCCTCCATCACTCTCAGCGCAGGCTCCCCACTTGGACGTGTATTGAGCCCTCTCCTCTATTCCCTGTATACTCATGACTGTTCAACTGCTCACTCGTCCAACTCCATCACTGAATTCATGGACGACACTATCATCATTAGGTTAAATTCAGAAGGGGATGACTCGGCATGCAGAGATGAAGTACGGAGACTGTCGGATTGATGTTCAGAAAATAATCTATCATTTAAATAAAGCTAAGGAAATGATAATGGACTTCACATCTACATTGACAGGGGGAAAACTTTTAAACTCCTTAGGGTTCATATTTCAGAGGATATAACCTGGTCCACACACATCACAGTAACTGCAAAAAAATTGAGAATGTATTTTCTCCGAGCGCTAGGAGGAACAACTTGGGGAAGAAACTGCTGGTTGCGTTTTACTGAGCATCTATTGAGAGGATATTCGCATACCGTATCTCTGTTTGAGAATCAGGCTGCACAGTTGCAGACAAAAAATCTTTAAAAAGAGTGATAAAGTCTGCATAACACATCATTGGCTGCTCCTTGCCCCCACTGGAAGAACTCGCCACATCACGCTAAACCATTATCAAAGACCTCTCCCACCCTGGACACCATCTTTTTGAACCCTTTTGGCTGACGCTACAGAGCTGCCAAAAATACTTTCCAATTGCTTTCCTCCATGTTGCTGCTCTACACTGCACATTTGTAACCTTACTGAGCCTCAATAAAGTGCTTTACGATAACCAAAGATTATTTCTCAGCATTCTTTGTGCAGCAGCATTACGCTTTTTACCTTCATATCCCAATAAGCATATTAGGGTAATGTGGGATTCAGTGTCCTGTCCAAGGACACATCAACACAGCATCCGCCAACTTTTCCACTGATCCACAACTGGCACTATTCACATTTTCTCACAATGAAGTACACCAAGAGTGGTTTTGTGTACTTGGTAGTTCATGCTTTGCAAGTTTGGAGAACGTACCGAGAAGAATGAGAAGACACAGTTTGGTCTTTCAGCTACTGGAACAGCAGTTTATTCATGGTTCTGCTAGTTGGCCCACACATTTCTGAAAACATTTTCATGGAGGAATTTTTCATATAGGCTGTTTTGACATATCTCTCATTTATCTATAAATGTCATAGTCATAGGGTCTGTAGGAGCCTATCCCAGCTGTCTCCAGGCAATAGGTGGGGTACACCGCGGACAGGTCACCAGTCCATTATTAGGCTTTTGGAAGCTATATACAATCCAGCAGAGAAACTCATGATCAAAACATTTTACACAGATTTTACACAAATGTTTGTTTTTGTC
This sequence comes from Cololabis saira, assembly GCF_033807715.1. Taxonomy (NCBI): domain Eukaryota; kingdom Metazoa; phylum Chordata; class Actinopteri; order Beloniformes; family Belonidae; genus Cololabis; species Cololabis saira. Next base: position 15,664,987 of record NC_084608.1, on the reverse strand, counting down.
TGTTCACATTAGACAGAAAGTTGTGTGTGAAAATTGAACTGGGGTCTGCAGTTTTTCACGTAAAAGTTTTTTTCATTCATGACACTTGAATTCACTCGAGTAGTGATAATGCCAGGTGTAACTGCAACAACAGTTTAACATTTCAATATCAAAGCCTATTTATGTGCGGTAACCTTAGGTTTTTTAAGCCTCGATTTGATAAAGACTGATACAAAAGATAATTCCTGACCACCAAAAATACCTTACATACTGTAATGACTACGCTTTAATATGAACATTTGTTTTAATTTCCTTTTTTCCTTTTCAGTTAAATGAATTTCATCCATTTCAACAGTGTTTTGAATTTTTGTTCAGCTTATCAAACAAAGAACATTTTGTTCCCCTTTGTTTCCAACTACATTGATCTATAAAACTGTTCGTCTGGTTTATGGTTTTGTAAAATGAAGAACTAACAGCCAAATATAGAAAAATTAAGTTTTAAAGATGTTTTTAAGCCTCTTTTTTTAAAGTACTGTTTTATGTGAAAATTATGGGATCCGGTGTTTTGAGGGCTGTTTGAGCATAGTTCAGATGATGGTGGTTGATGGTGAAAGGACTGTGATCATGACCAGCTTTTATTTGAAGCCTCTGAACCCTGATAGCAGTAAAGCTTCAAGTGAAAAAAAATAAAAAAATAAAAACAAGAGCAGGGAGTGGAGATGAGAGGAATTAAAAAAAAAAAGATTTCCATCAAAACAGATTGTCAAACCAGATGGGGACTGTTCAAGAAGAAATGCGGCAGCATGGATGAGGGGTGGGGTGAGGGGTAGTCTCAATTGCACAAATCCCAACACAAACCAGACAGTAGCATTCAAATATAATGGATCTCCTAAGCATTCGGCTGACACATATTCCTAAATGGTTTTAAATAATTCTGAGTAAAGATTTCATCGACAATACTAAATATTTAAGTATTCCAAATGATGTAATTGTCCATGTTGTCGACAGAACACCTGTTTTGTGTTTTTAGGGGTGGACTCAGCCCTGGGGACTGAACTCACAGGGTCCGTCCCGATGGCTGTGTATAATTTCCTGGACGGAGGAAGCGTCTCCGACCTCTCACCTTTGTGTACGATGTCTCTTCGTTGCAGGTGATGACCCTTAGCACATGATGAGTCTGTGGTTCGGCCTGTACATAATTAATTCCTCCTGAACCATCAGTGCTCCTAGAGCAATTCTGCATGCTCTGACTATTATCATGGTGCCTCTGGCAACACCTGAGCAGGGCTCATCAGCATGCCAGTTTTGATTCTATACAAGGTCTCCTCCAAAGTGGATTGGCTTGATCACATCCTTTAAACATGTTATCTGAGCCAACACACGCCTGAGCCTCCAACAAGAGCCTCTTTATGTCTGCCATAAACCACATGGCATAAACACATAGGTTTGTTTCCAGGCCAAAGGAATATTGCATTTCATATTACTGAATAATACTGCTCAAAACAACAAAAATGTGATCTTTAATCAGTTGCACTGACAAAAAGCAGGACTGTGACTCAACAAACGAAAAATAATTCCAGTTGCAGTGAAGTATCCTCATTTCCTTTAATATCTCTTTAAAGGCGTTGTTTAAATTAACAAGGAATTAACTTCTGGTTTTCCTTTTTGAAATGAACCAAGACGTGCTATTCCTCGACTGACCACTTGAGGGCCGGGTCCAAAAGTGAGTCAATCTCCTTCGAACCCCCAATTTAAAATGTCCAACTTTACACAAGTTACACAAGTACTCAAAGCATTTGTTTGTTAAGTATACATCCAGATTTTTGGCTTTGCAAACAGCTGGATTCAACGCTGAGCACTCTAACTCACTGTTTTATTTTGTAGCATACATGTTATTTTCCATCTCGCACACTTCATGCACATTAGTCTTTTGTTTTAGAGGTGGTCCATGTAATGCTTTGGAATATGTGAGTTTTTTTTAAATATTTGACATGGATGATAATATAGAACACCGATTATTTGCATTCAGTGTACCATCAGCTAGAATCAGGCATAAACATCTGTTTTGCTCTCTTTAGTTCTCATGTACTGAATGTTAATACATGTGAATTCCCAACAAAGCTGTTCTCATTTACATGAGTCTCTGTTATCAGACAATACAAGTCCAAAACAGTAATCTAATTACTGCCTATTAAAACTGCACATTAACCAGCAGCTTCTTATGTCAGCACAAACCATTGTCTGATAAAACTGCCACGAACAGTCTGGTCTGTATTTACTCACAAAATGACAATGAGAAAGTGATTTCACATGTGCAGCTCACAGAAAGAAGCAGACACTCCGCAGGGAAAACAAAGGTGAGGGAGGATAAGTGAGATCTTGTTCACACAAGCATCTTCTGGATACATTCTTTTAAGGGGGAAACTCGTGAAAGAAAGAGGTTTTCGGTGCATGAAACCACATACAGTGTTTCAGCGCATAAACTGGCTACCAGCTTAACGTTTTGGAGATGCCTGAGTTTGAAATATTGGGATTTAGTGAGCCGTTCAGATTTGCAGAGTACTGTTATATCAGAGACCCGGGTCAGTGAAAGAGCTTCCTCTTACTCATCCTATTTGCTTTAGATTTACATTTTCTGTACCTATGAAGTCGGAAGTTGGACATACTTTTATTTTATAAACACTTTGTATCGACTTGATTAAAAGAAAAAAGGCATAATTTCTTTAAATGAAAAGAGACACTAGATTTGATAATGCTTTTATTTTAAAAAAAGGATTAGAGACAAATTGCTGTGTTATCAGCAATGAAGCTATGGGTCTGCCACCTGTTGTCGTGCTCGGATGTATACGCAGTATTTCACTTTAGGGACTGGATGCACTGAATTGCGGACACTAGTAAGGCGAGCCAATTAGGAGAGACAAACCTTTTTCTTGCCTTTATTGAAAACATAATACAATTCGTACTGGGACATGAAAGTAGCTCAGGGCATATGTCTGAGTAAATAACAGATAATGAAAAGAATAAGAGAAGAAATCACATAAAATAAGGCATATAAAAGTCTAAATAAAATACAAAGGAATTTAGGGGTTTCTGTGAATCAGTGGGTTCACTGGTACTGCTTCTTCATTTAACACTTTAGCAACACAGGGGGAGGGAGAAAGGTTGTAAATGTCAAGCTCTCTCACTCACTGCTTTCTTGGATCAAGCCTGGATCAAGAGAAGCTGTGACAGAAACCTTTCCTCCGATGATAACCAGGTGAACTGTTGGCCACAGTTAACTTCTGTCCAATCACTCAGAGCAGATAACCAATGCAATGGAGGAGAATAAAGTAAAGAAAGAAAAGGAAACAAAAAGATGTTCTTAATGTTCTTACTTTAGTTATTACTCCATGACAAAGTTATATTATGTTGTTATATTACAGTACTTTCCATTGCAAAGCTGTAATTAGCTCTTTTATCCTAAAAAATGTCCTGGATATAGGTATATAACAATGCATCTTAAACTCTGTTCATATTTAGTTAGTGTAACTCTGTAAATAGTCCTGTGTAAATCAGGCTTTAATAATAATAATAATACATTTTCTTTATAGGGCGCCTTTCATGGCACTCAAGGTCGCCGTACAACAACAAATACAGTCAATAAAATAATTAAAACATACTCATAAAATATAAACAGACAACTGCACAGAACCCGTGGCAGAGCAACCACAAACAGAGGAACATCAGGTCTCATATGACAGACTGAAGATGTGGGTTTTGAGGAGGGACTTGAAAAGGGAGAAGGAGTCAGTGTTCCTGAGGTCAGGGGGGAGGGAGTTCCAGAGATGAGGGGCGGAGTGGCTGAAAGCTCTAGACCCCATGGTGGACAGATGGACTGGGGGGATGGTGAGGATGATGGTAGAGGCAGACCTGAGAGACCGGGTGGGGACATTGATGTGAAGGAGGTCAGAGAGGTACTGTATGTGGGAGCGAGGTTGTGGATGGTCTTAAATGTATGGAGGAGGATTTTATAGTTGATCCGGTGTTTGATGGGGAGCCAGTGGAGTTGATGTAAAACGGGAGTGATGTGACTGGTGGAACGTGTTCTGGTGATGATGCGGGCTGCAGCGTTCTGGACCAGTTGAAGTTTATGGAGGAGTTTGTGCGGGAGACCCAAAAGAAGGGAATTGCAGTAATCCAGGCAGGAGGTGACAAGCGAGTGTACCAGGATTGCGGCGCTGTTGGGTGTGAGTGAAGGGCGGAGGCGGTTGATGTTGCGGAGATGGAAGTAGGCGGACCGGATGGTGTTGTTGATGTTGGTGTGGAATGATAGGGTGCTGTCGAGGACGACACCCAGACTCTTGACCTGAGGGGAGGGGGAGACCGAGGAGTTGTCTATGGTAAGGGTGAAACTGGGATTTAGGACTGAAACTAATGTTAAGGTGACCATAAGTATGTGAAGCATATCTGTGGTGATGTAGGAGAAGAAAGGAGACATCAAGACATTTATCTGAGATGGCATCTCCAATGTCCATGAAGGTTGGCTCCTCATCAGTGCAGCATCTTCCCCAGAATCAGCAGGCGGGTCCATTTTAAACACTTAGTAAATGTATATCATGTATATCATCAGCAACAGTGACCATCACTTGATTAGAAATGTGCATATCTGTTTGATCTCCACACCGACACCCTCATAAGTGTGCTTCCCTCTGATGTGTTCCCACTCCACAGCAGCCTTTTCATGGTCAGCCTTGACCCATTAATCTAATGAACTGTCATCCTGAAAATATGTATGTGGTTAGCAGTTTAGATTTCAGCAGACATACAGACTTAGTCCTGGAAAGAGTCTTGAAAAGGACACACAATTTACAGTACATGTCAGGGTTTGACATTTCCCCCAGTTTGAGTTTCAGTTCTGTCCCTCCTGTTTCCCATCTGCCCTGAATGTCTGCACCTGTGTCTCGCTATCCCCTGTGTATATGTAGTCTTGTCTTTCCCCTGCTCCCTGCTGGTCCATCCTCGTTGCTCCCTCCATGTTCTCCTTGTCAGTTTTTCTCCTTGGTCCTTTTTGATCCTGCTCAGCAACGTTTTTGGTTCAATAAATCCTGCTTTGTGAACTCCTGTCTCCTTCTCTCCTGCGTTTGGGTCCTCAACAAACCACAATCATGACAGTACATTTAAAAATAATGTCACCATCATCCTTCAACCCACCAAACGCAAAGCAATGAACATGTTTCCAAGTATTGAGTGTATAAGTCAGTCTCAAGCAAATTTGCTCACTACTTCTGTGTGTGCCTCCACACCTCAACAACATGCCATGACTCCTATTATGTTTTTATTTTGTCACAAGTGGAGGAGTTTAATGACCTCACAGCCTCTTTTCATAAATGTACCATTCTGTTAAGCTGAAGAGGAGCTGAGCCACACGGAGTCCCTCTCTGTTTAATGGTTGATCTACCTTACGAACGTACCTATGGTTATTATGTAGGTAATGACCGAAAACATAAGAATGCAGATATAAGTGGCCGCAATGAATTTCCTACCCAGGGTGGCTGGAATCTCCCATTCAGATAAGGTAAGAGAGTCAAACATTTGAGTGGGTCTCAGAGTAGATTTATGCTCTTCAACATCAAAAGGAGCCAGTTGAGGAGGTTTGGTCATGTGGTTTGGATGCCTCCTGGACACTTCTCTTGGGGAAGTGTTCAACTGGGAGGAGGACTCCTAAGAAAAAAACTGCTGGCTGGCCTGGGAATGCTTTGGCGTCATCCCAGGAGTTGGAGGAAGGAGCCTGCCACAGGGAGATCAGGGCATCGCTCCCCAGGCTGTTTCAATTCAATTCAATTCAATTTTATTTATATAGCGTCTAATACAACAGATGTTGTCTCTAGACGCTTTCCAGAGATCCAGAACATGAACATAAACATAAACATAAACATAAACATAAACATAAACCCCCGAGCAATTATTATATAAACAATGGCAGGTAAAAACTCCCTTAGTGGGAGAAAAGCCTTAAGCCAAACAGTGGCAAGGAAAAACTCCCCTTTAGGAGGGAAGAAACCTTGAGCAGGACCAGGCTCATAAGGGGGGACCCTCCTGCCGAAGGCCAGACTGGGGGAGTCAGGGACGTCGACAGCACACAGCAGGCAGGTGGAAGCAGCAGCGGGATGACCAGAGGTGGGGGGGGGGGGGCGTCAGCAGCACACAACAGTCATGTGGAAGCAGCAGCGGGATGACCAGAGGGGGGGGGGGGGGCATCAGCAGCACACAACAGTCATGTGGAAGCAGCAGCGGGATGACCAGAGGGGGGGGGGGTGCAGGCAGGCGGAAGCAGCAACAGCAGACATCCACGTAGGCAGGTGGAAGAAGCAATGGGATGACCAGAGGGGGGGGGAGGGCCGGGAACACAGGCCAGAACGCAGCTCCTGAGGCTCCGGCCTGCAAACATACACAAAAGAGAAAAAAGGGGGGCCGGCACAAGAAACTACAGGAACAATGGACAAAAATGATAGCTATGAGATATTTATAATAAATAAAAATGGTAATGGAGAAGAGAGGCAGGGAAAAGGAGAGGAGAAGAAGGGTGAGAGGCACCGCCCAGCGGATCATGTCGGTGCCCCCCTGCAGCATAAGCCTATAGCAGCATATCTACCGCGAAGCTATATTTGAGACTAACTATTATAGTTTTGTTCTATAGCTGCGACAATGACTACTGACTCTAACACACTAAAGTTTACACTACCTAGAGATTTACCAACACCAGCTAGAGGTTTACTTAACACTAACTATAAGCTTTACTAAACAGAAAGGTTTTAAGTTTAGTTTTAAGTTTAGTTTTAAAGGTGGAGGTGGTGTCAGCCTCCTTAACCCAGATTGGAAGTTGGTTCCAAAGTAATGGTGCCTGATAGCAGAACGCCCGCCCTCCAAATCTACATTTAGATACTCTAGGAACTACGAGTAAACCTGCACCCTGGGAGCGGAGAGCTCGGCCAGGAACATAAGGTACTATCAAATCTTGTAAATACTGCGGAGCTAAGCCGTTTTGGGCTTTATATGCAAGTAATAAAATTTTAAATTGAATTCTGAATTTTACAGGTAGCCAATGGAGCGACGCTAACACTGGAGAGACGTGGTCTCTCCTGCGAATTCCTGTCAGTACTCGTGCTGCTGCATTTTGGATCAGCTGGAGCCTATTCAGCAAATTACTTGGACATCCTGCTAACAACACATTACAGTAATCCAGTCTAGAAGATACAAACGCATGAACTAGTTTCTCTGCATCCCTCTGCGAGAGGATTTTCCTAATTTTTGCAATATTACGGAGATGGAAAAACGCTATTTTACAAACCTGATTAACATATGGTTTAAACGACAAATCCTGATCGAAAACAACACCAAGGTTTCTCACAGTTGCACTGGAAGCCATCGCAACACCATCTAATCCCTTCCTAAGATGCTCTGGACCAAGAATGATAACCTCTGTTTTATCTGAATTTAGAAGCAAGAAATTTCTGGACATCCAGTCCTTGATGTCCCTAAGACATGCCTGAAGTTTAACTAACGGTTCTGTTTCATCCGGCTTCATAGACAAGTAGAGCTGCGTATCATCAGCATAACAATGAAAGTGTATGCCGTGATTCTGGATTATACTTCCCAACGGCTGCATGTATAAACTGAACAAGACTGGCCCTAGCACTGAACCCTGCGGAACACCATAACAGACCCTCGACTGTTCTGAAGAAACCTCATGTACATGAACAAACTGGAACCTGTCAGATAGATATGATTTAAACCAACGTAGAGCTGTCCCTTTAATCCCAACAACATGCTCTAACCTGTGCAGTAAAATGCCATGGTCAACAGTGTCAAAAGCAGCACTGAGGTCCAGTAAAACCAATATGGACACTAATCCCTTATCTGAGGCCATAAGAAGGTCATTCGTAACTCGAACCAGTGCTGTCTCTGTGCTATGATGCATTCTGAACCCTGACTGAAAGACTTCAAACAGATCATTTCTATACAAATAGTCACATAACTGGCTTGAAACTGCCTTTTCCAGAATTTTAGATACAAATGGAAGGTTAGAAATTGGCCTATAATTAGCTAAGGTGTCTGGGTCAGGGGAAGGTTTTTTAAGTAAAGGTTTAATTACTGCCACTTTGAAAACCTGTGGTACATATCCTAAGCTTAGGGATAGGTTGATTTGGTCCAGTATTGTCACACCAATAAGAGAAAAAACATTTTTGAATAGTCGAGTCGGGATGGGGTCTAACATACATGTGGTAGACTTAGCTCTATTAACGAGTGAGGTCAGCTCAGGGAGGTCTATAGGATCAAAACAGTCTAGAGACAAGTCAGAGCCTAGGGAAGTCGCTAAAGCTGAAGAAACGCCCACAACCGGCTGGTTGATTTCTTCTCTAATTCTCGTGATTTTACTGTTAAAGAAGCTCATAAAGTCTTCACTACTGAGAGCTGCAGGAATGCACGGCTCAACAGAGCTGTGACTCTTTGTCAGCCTGGCTACAGTGCTGAACAGAAAACGTGGGTTACTTTTGTTATCCTCTATCAACGTTGAATAATAAGCTGTTCTTGCTTTGCGAATGGCTTTTTTATATACTATTAGAATATCTTTCCATTCACGATAAGAGTCTACAGACCTACAAGAGTACCACTTCCTTTCCATTTTACGCACGCTTTGTTTCAACATGCGAATATCTGAATTGTACCAGGGAGTTAAGCTCCTGTGGCTAGAAACCCTCCTTTTCAAAGGAGCAACTTCATCTAAAGCTGAGTGCAACAGATCAGCAGTGTTACTAACAAGAGAATCAACATGTTGACTCCATAACATGAACATGGGTGGACAGAGATTTATTTTCTTAACTTATCTTGTGTTAGTTCTTCCCATGGCCCTAAATAGGATTGCAGTGAGTATTTCAATGAATGAATGTGTTGTTGTTTGCTATGTAGAAAAACTGTGTTGTGTTCCAGCAGATGGAAGTCCTTTAGATGCTGTTATTGGCCCATCTGGAAAGGCAAACAAAGGACCTACTGCAGTTTGCTTAATATGAGCTGGAGGTGAAGATGGCATTTGATATAAAGTATAAGTTGTTAATTAAGTGCCCAGTTAAACTTCCGAATGTCTTCAGATTGAAAGTGAGGACCCAGAATGATACAGCTATGATACAGAGCTGCAAGATCAAATCACTAATGTAATTTTTCCAGATTTATTATTCTGACATCTTTAGTTTTTAAGAAGCCTAACCAGCCATATCTCTGTCCTCTAGTGAAATTGCTCTGGTACCTCTCACCTTCCTAGCCATTTCCAAAAGTTAGGTATATACCGAAGAAGTCGGAACGGGCAGTGAGAGGCCTTTTGTAATGAGCCCTACTGCCCTACTCAAAGAGCCACTATTCATAACAACCTAAAGAATGGCACGGCTCATGGTGGCACCTTGCTGCAGTTTCTCTTTTAATCGTAACTAGCTTTTTACATTTTTTTGAGTTTTTCAAACGTAGTCCCTTCACTGATACAATTGGGTTTGGTATTATTTTTCACCCTGTGCTGCTTGATAGTTTTACATCGTTACTTTTTCATTTTTTTACCGCCTGTTATTATGAGTCACCATAGCAACAGACAAGTTGTTTGCAAGTGGGAATAGCTGATTGAGATTTCAAGAAGGCAAATTATTCCCAGACTAAGACCCCAAATCTCCACAAGTTGAAGAGGAGACATTGTGGATGTAGCGCTCTACATCACAGACTTCGTTTCTGTGATTGGTTGCATGTCTATCCCATGGTGTGCATGTACTGTCCTGGAAATCAAAGTGGAATCCAGAGCAACCAGACGGATTCTTTGTTGATGTCCCTTGGTCTGCTATTTATAAGGATTTCTGTTCAAATTAGATGAAAGCCAAAATGTCCAATAGGTTAAGGTTGTACAGTCTGCCCTGTTTCTTTTCACTTTGTCATGCAATGACTAGTCTTCAAAGCCTGCATAAAAAGGGACACATTTGTTATATGCAACTGAACACATTATTGTTATGGAACAGCCTTTGTTGTTGTTGTTGGCAGTGAGGGACAGGTCTGCACCAAAGTGGTATACCCTCACTGATATGGCTTAAAATAGGTTATCTAAAACATGCCTGTTAAGCACAATCAGAGACGTTCTATAAACCGAGACAGCCCACTATGGATCGAGTTCTTGTATCTGTGTCACGTGACTGCCACGCCCCTTTAGGAGACCGGAAGTAGGTCCTGAGTCTATTGAGTCCTATGGGAAAAGTGAACGTGAGCACAGATTATTACCAATTCCTTCGCCCCATAGTAACCTAAGTAAATATGGGACCCATTTTTCAAAAGCCACAAACCTTCTGAACATTCTGACACCAAAATGGCAATTTTAAGACCGACAGATTAGGAGAAAAAGGACTTTGTTTGAGACCTGTCTCTGTCTGAGCAACACACTCTCGCGAGATTTGGCTCTCATCGTTTTCCCATCGGATAAAATGAAGTTTAAAACTAAAATAAAACTTGCTTCTTTGCTTAATAATACTGTTATTTTTATTATTTAAGTCTTTTTGGAAGAAAGTTGTACTGTATCTAGTGTTGTATGTTTCAAAACGATGTAGGGAGAGGGGCGGCCACGCCCACTTAGGAGACCGGAAGTGTATACCATTTCAAACCATTGCAAGTAACGGCAATGCGCTATCTTGTGTATAGAGGATCTTTGGCACAATGTCTTGTACCTTGTACCCTAACTTCCTGGCGTCTCGTCAGGTTGCTTGGTAACCACTTTCAGACACACGCATACACAAAATGTATTAATGCAGAACAAAGGACTTTTGTCCACAATAAAAAAACGGTTTCAATTTAATTTGAAGGAATATTTGTTTACTTTCACAAAGGGTGATTCTCCATGTCGGACAACTGCGCATTGCTTACGGTACTGTGCCATTCATCTGCAATGCTTACAGGGCCAAGAAAGACAAGCCCTAAAAATTACAGAAGTTCCTCTGTGGGGCTTTACAGGAATTTATATGAAACAGACAAATAAGATACAACTATGAATGAATTTGATGACTAACGTGCAATACCAATTACTGTATATCTTCAAACCATCTCTGGCTCCAGCTGATCCTCATTCTCTCGTACAATACAAAGTCAATGAGCTCAAAGCATTTCCTTCTGATCATTGTGCTGGAGTTTTTTTTTAATTTAGTTTGTTGGTTTTTTTGTGTGTTTTTTTTTATGAATTAAAAAAAAAGAGGCTTAGCCTTGAACAAAGGTATTTTTCCCAAATAAAAATTTCAAGTAACCAATATTAGCTCCAGGCTATTTTCCCTATGGCATCAAAAAATAAATTAATTAAATGAATAAATCTAAGATGGTAGTGGATAACTACCAAACGAGGCTTCAAACCTGAAGTGTTTCAAGCTATGGATGAATATCTACTTCCATATAGTATTTGTAGTGTGTGGTCAAAACCCTAAGAATTGCTTGTGGGATGATTTTGTTATGGATTAAGCCAATTTAGCTGGTGCTCTTTTCCCATATTTATGTAAAATAAATTTTTGGGGGGCTTGAACCTTAGCTACATCATACAAAAAGTAGTTGTTTTCATAGATTGATTCTTTTAAAAGGGAGTTTAATGTTTTCATAACTGTTATATATTAAAAAGATGAACCGAACTGCCACTTCCTCCAGCTTGTTCCTTTCTTGAGCTTCTCACTTCAGGTTGGGGCGAAATGAGGGTGATAATTGACAGTGAGATAAATTTCCTTTTTCTCCACATTGGACTGATCACTGACTGACCTTCCCTTTCCAGCCTACCGATTCCTCTCTCGTTTTTCGCCTTTAAACATGCCTGTAGCATTCCTCAAGGTCCCCCGCGGCGCCTGAGGCTGTGGAGAAACTCAGATGAACACAGGCTCAATTCAATCCCTCAGCCAAGCCTCTTCAACCATATGTTTATGCTGAGATGAGTTTGACATGCTCAAGCTTTTATTGCCTTTTCCATGGAGAGATTGATTTAACCTGCATCAGCATGCGTTTTGTCAATACAGGAATTTTAAAGGTGTATAGGTAAGAAATAATTGCATGAAGTCCAATTCATTTGAGGAGATATGATACTTACCCTTTTGAAACCTGTATATCCCTATAAAACATTTATGGACAGGCACTTTAAGTCCAGGTTATCTGGACTTTTTGTTGCCATTTACAATTCCTTTGAGCATTGTGAAATCTTTTCTACTGTGAAGCTGGAACTTCAGGTCAGGGCCTGAAATCTGATTATAAAAGGGTCTATAAAAGAACTTTTCAAATGTCATTTCATCTTTTTATTTTATATTTCTCTATGCTTGAAATACTACACATATATGTGACCGTCACTATGTTCAAAAACATTTTCAAAACATTTTTCTAGAGGGAGTGTATAGTGAAAAATGTGAGCTGCTACTGTATTGTCATGAAACACCAGCCAGACTCCAGGACAACCGCTTATTAAGAAGAGAAATAACGATGACTTATAAATAACAAAAAACGAGGCTTTCCACATATTTGGGGCTCCCTTTTTTTCTAGTAATGCGCCTGGTTGCAATACTGCTGTATTGCAATGTCCATGCAATTACGAAATATTTTCTCGCCCGCTCAGCTGTTTTGATCTGACTAACAAACAAAACAGGGTTTATACATTCCTTTGGCAGTTGCTGAGCAGTCCAGTTCAATGTTTTGCAGTCTTTTTCAATTTAAGAACCTCATTCTGATTGTCTTAGTTTTTTTGCCACTAGGAGAGAAGCCAGCTCTGCTTTATGTGCGGAATAAAATCCTTAATTGCTCTTCTCTTCTCCGAGGATTGCTCAGCTTGTTGTTGGATAGTTACTGTAAGGACACTTAAACATTCGCATTGGCTTTCTCTTCATTTTTTTCTAAATCATTTTAGAAGGTTTTTTTTTGTTTGTTTTTTTTTTCACAGCAAGGAGTACACTTCACTGGCTTCTTTGGATGCTACTAGTGAATTGAAAGCTTTGATGTGGAAAAAGAAGAGACTTCGGTGTATGATCTTTTAAATTATTTTTGATAGCTTATGTTATTAGCGTGGCAAAAATAAGCAGATTATGAGCATAATAACTTCTTAATTTGGGGAAATATGTACGCGACAAAGTGAGATGTTCATTAACTGCATTCAATACAGCTGTAGCTCAACTCGTGTCTGACACTGGGTAATATCCTGTTATGAGCATCAGCCTCCAAAAGGGTAGAAATCTCCTTTTTCAAAGATTGATCGACTCATCTAAATTTGGATTCTCATGAATAGCTCTTACAGGAATGATGCATTCTTTCTATGCATGAATATATAACTTTGAGATTCTTTAACTTAGTGTTGAAACAGTTGCAGTTCATCTAATTTTCATGAAGAAATATACTGTAGCTCTTGTGACATCAAACGTGAAAATGCAGCCAACTCTTTCCCAAGGGCAACCCACTCCCAGAGAGATGTAATCAGGAGCAGCCTCACGCTGTGTGAACTTGTAATGGTAAGACTCTAAAGGCTTATTATCAGTTGTTTAATCAGAATGCACATCTTTTGAGTGGGTTATAACATGCAACCGTAATATATGGTAACTACAGGCCCACCTCTCCACCAACAACCTCTACGAACAGTTTCAATCCGGTTTCCGCCCCCGCCACAGCACAGAAACAGCACTCATAAAAATCACAAACGACCTCCTGTTGGCATCTGACTCTGGACATTTATCCATCCTCATACTCCTCGACATGACCGCAGCATTTGACACCATCTCACACTCCATCCTCCTCGACCGCCTAGCATCCATTGGCATATCTGACACACCCCTACACTGGTTCCACTCCTACCTCACCAACCGCACCCAGTTTATACAGTTAAAATCATTCTCATCCCATTCCTCTCCCCTCTCCTCTGGTGTTCCCCAGGGCTCTGTCCTCGGCCCCATTCTATTTATCATCTACCTCCTCCCACTTGGCTCAATATTCCGTAAATATAACATCAACTTTCATTGCTACGCGGACGACACCCAGCTCTATATCTCCTCCAAACCCACTCCCACCCTCCCACCTCCCTCCCTCTGTGACTGTCTCCATGACATCAAAGACTGGTTCACCTCATCCCTCCTCAAACTAAACGGCAATAAAACAGAGTTAGCCCTCATTGGCACCAAAACCACACTCACCAAACAGCCCAGCTTCACACTTACCATCGACAACTCCTCGGTTTCCCCCTCCCCTCAGGTCAAGAGCCTGGGTGTCGTCCTCGACAGTACCCTCTCATTCCACACACAAATCAATAACACCATCCGGTCCGCCTACTTCCACCTCCGCAACATAAACCGCCTCCGCCCCTCACTCACCCCCAACAGCACCGCCATCCTGGTTCACTCTCTGGTCACCTCCCGTCTCGACTATTGCAACTCCCTTCTATTCGGTCTCCCCCACAAACTCCTCCATAAAATCCAGCTGGTCCAGAATGCTTCAGCCCGCATCATCACCAAAACCTCTGCCATCTCCCACATCACCCCCGTTCTTCACCAACTCCACTGGCTTCCCATCAAATACCGCATAGATTACAAAATCCTCATCAACACCTTCAACGCCATCCATAATCTTGCCCCCCCTTACCTGTCAGACCTCATCCATGTCAACACTCCCACCCGGTCACTCAGGTCTGCCTCCTCCACCAACCTCACTGTTCCCCCAGCCCGCCTGTCCACCATGGGGGGTAGAGCTTTCAGCCGCTCTGCCCCTCGCCTCTGGAACAGCCTCCCCCCCGACATCAGGAACATGGACACTCTTCCCACTTTTAAATCTCACCTCAAAACCCATCTATTTAGGCAGGCTTATGATTTATGATTTGGATTAGACTCTGCTGTCGATAATGTGTTTTTATACTTGTTTTTAACTGTTGTAATTTGTATTTTTATTGTTGTATTCTTGCTCTGTCAGGCGACCTTGAGTATCTTGAAAGGCGCCATACAAATAAAATGTATTATTATTATTATTATTATCTTGGCAGTCTACCTGTACAGTGGAGATGTGGGTAAACAGCTTGTGGTGATGCTGGTGTAGAGGGGAACAGCAAATCTCATGTGATTGTGTTGTATTTTTTTCTTCTCGTACTGCACTACTTTTATTTTTTATTCCACTGTATATACTGTTTATATTTTGTAATTATATATGTTTTACTTTTTTCATCCTTCTTTCGCTATATGTGTGTGTTGTGTGTACTGCTGCTGCACAAAGCGAATTTCCCCACTGAGGGATGAATAAAGGACTATCTAATCTAATCTAATCTAATCTAATCATAGGGTAGGGCATATCCAGTGATAGGAGCATGTCCTATTAATGGAGGGATTTCCTTTGTATCCAATATGCTGAAGTCCAAATGAAATGCCTGTGACTTTAATGGTCAAAAATACAATCACGATACAGTACAAAGGCTCCTCTTTGAATCATGTCTTTACAGCTCTTATCACAACAGTCGGCTTCATTCAAGTGGCTAGATCCGGCTCACTAAACTGACTTGATCACAGAAATACATAAAAGTGCCAGCCCTCAAATGACTGCTCAGTCTCACCCAGCACCTGAAGTTGCCTGTTCTGGGTGACCCACCGTGCTTATAATGGCTGTAGTTCATAAGTGGTAAATGCTCCTTTTTTTTCAAAACAAACAAAAAAAACCCCTCTTAAATTAAGGCAAAAAGTTTACACTTTGATCACATTTTGATTGTTTTATTTTAAATTAATTGTGGTAGTGTCTAAAGTCAAAATCATAAAAGATCGGTCATTGTCTGAATACTTCTGGACCGATCTGAAACACCGAGGAATAGCATCTAGGACTTTCAGTTAGGTCCTCTGTTTTCTGTTACGGTGGTAAGAAATGTAACCTTGTTAAACATGGTGCTACTGTATGTTGCATCCTTTCCAAATTACCTATAAAATACTCATAACCAGAATCCACACTGAGACCTGTGAAAACATTTTTGCTGATGCTGCAGAGTTGCCACATTTGTGAACTTAAACATGAGTGTGACATAAGTGTGTGTATTTCAGCATGTACGTCCCCTGATCCAGAGGATCCACGACCCAGCGGTGTGTCTTTTGCTCCATCCTGCATCTGGTTGTGCTCTGGCAGACCCCCCCCCCCCCCCCAATTCTAATGAAGGCAGTTAAACTTGTTAGGTGTTGGGTCCGGGATGCTGCCTTATGGCTGTAAAGTGTAGACGGATGATGCATTGGAAGCATCACTTCAAGGTGTAGCTCCTGTTCTGCGTAGCCTACCATCTATGTGTGCCGGTGGTGTGCTCGGTGGAGGTAGGGGTGGGGGGGGTTTTGAGGAGTATGTTTGGAAGTGGTTATATTTTCTTTGGGGAATTGCGTGTTTCAGCAGTATGGATATTGCAGGCAGTGGCAGAAGGAATAAACAGACTTTTTCTGCCTTTTCTTTAGGGATGGGCCTGTTCACAGAGGCGGCTCTGTGACTGATGTTTGTCACTGGTATGCGTCTATTTATTTGTTTGGCAAACAAATGCATTATTAACAAGCCACTGCCACATGTTATCCTCTCAGCGTATTCTTCGTTTGCATCAGGGTCTTTTCATTCAAGTGCAAATTAGCTAGGTCACTGCACAACTGTAATACCAGAGCCTAAGGTGCAATTCCTGACTCAACGGGGACGGGGGTTTATGACTTTGATATATGAGTGGTTTAATCATTAAGAGCTAAATATTTGCCAAAATATCTATCTATCTATCTATCTATCTATCTATCTATCTATCTATCTATCTATCTATCTATCTATCTATCTATCTATCTATCTATCTATCTATCTATCTATCTATCTATCTATCTATCTATCTATCTATCTATCTATCTATCTATCTATCTATCTATCTATCTATCTATCTATCTATCTATCTATCTATCTATCTATAAAAAAGAAGTGGCCTTTACTGTGACCTGTGCAATTAGCAGGGTGCCTTTGGGATTATCTATGCAAAGAGGTTTTTAAAATGATGTAGTGAGATCTGCAGCATTGAAACTGGTGCTAAATCTCAACATTCAGTGAAATTCTTTTTAACTCACACTCACATTAGATACAAGATTGAGTGGGCCCTAAAGCAAGATTTCAGACCCAGAAGGAACTGCCTGTGGGTTTGCCTGGGAACGGCTTGAATAAAAATAATGCTGTGAAAGACTTATTCACACTCACAGTCGCACTTGAGGCAATTTTACCTATAGAAGGGACGAGGACTGGTAGAAAATAAGTGGATGGCAAAAAGCACATTTTTGTGATTTTTTTTCTTTTCATGAATATCGATATATCGAGCTCATCTGCAATCAAAAGACGTAAAGAGAGATGTAAAATCTTGTTAGATTCTCGTGGAACGTTACAGAGAGTGTCACAACACTGCAAACCACCCGATGGAAAAGACGAAAGAGGTTTAGAAACTCAGGAAATCTCCCAGCACAAATATAGCATCATATTCAAGCTTCACTGGATTTTTGCATCATATTTTCTGTTTGCACTACAGAAGCATTTGTTTGTGTTACAGTATTTAACTTCATTTTCTGTATTTTATGGAAATGATGTCGAGAAATTAAATAACTCTGCTGCTGTTTAAGCATGAATTGGGATTGGAGACAGGTCAGGATGGCAACTCCTTAGGGTATTAGTAAGTCAAATGTATCAATAACTTCTCCTGACCTTGTCTCCCTGAAATGAGAAAAGGAGAACTAACAGGGCAAGGAAACAGCTTCAGTTGAGGTAAAACCTCACCATGTGCTCCTACTAGAATCTGTAAAGCCCAAAACTCTACTGAAAAGTGAAAAGATATTTCAAGGTTAAAGCACCAATTTAGGTACAAAACTATGTGATGAAAACATATATTCAGAAAACTCAATAAATTAAATTTTTTTTTAACATATTCTACACTAATTGTCAGTTTAAACAGTGTGTTCTATTCTGCACTGTTATCCACAAGGAAGAAATATAAATGGCATGAATAAACAATAAATGCATGACAGAGTTATAACCCAAATAGTGCTCAAAATCAGAGCAGAGGACGAGCAGAAACTGGTTTGTGCTACAAGTAGGGTTCGAGCAAAGATTACGCACTTAACTGAGGCATTTTCTTTTCTTTTTTCAGCCAGCTAAAGAGAAGAATGTGGGGTGGGGGGGGTCTGATGCAACAAGGAAGAATCTGATTGGCCTTTTTTTTCTTTTTTACAAATGTTGCATTCATCTTTTTCTTGTTAATATGAAAAAACCCCAGAAAAGATGGCAAGTGACATGGCAACTATTGTCCTTGTTAACACCGCATACAAAAACCACAGAAGGGACAATGTAATGAAATGTTTAGAGACTACAAGACGAGCTGACAAGAATACAGAACCGTCGTGATCTTCAGAGGACAGCTCTCGAATCAACTGTAGACAACTTTCATTCTTCTATTTTCTGAGATAGTTTTGATGTTATTTTCACAGCGGATTAAAGATATGTCTAGATGTTACAAAACAGCAGCCACTTTGTTCAAGAATCAAAGAGCATTAATTAAACCAAGTGATGTGTGTGTGTGTGTGTGTGTGTGTGTGTGTGAATAAATGTTCCAAATGTGTGCATATATATATGTTTTGGAAGTTTTTTTTGTGTCAATGTCTATTCACCAAAACAACCCCATTAAGGAGTAACTGACATAAATCAATTACATGATTTAAATGTAGATGTGCCTTCCTACTGAGAGGGTGCATGCAGTCGATCTATGATCTCACTGCATATGCATGTGTCTTACAAAGCAAAGGAGCAGTCTGGCAAATCCAATCAGAAGGCCTTCACTATCAGAATGTGTGTCATGAGGACATTTTTAAAGGGACCATAGACTACATGTTCAGGGCTTTTTGATGGCATCTGTATTTGTCCTGCAGAGTGCAGTAAAATGCCATCTGTGCTTCAATAGAATGAGACCCAAGTCTGCTGTACAATGCATCAGGACACCTGCGCACTGTTTAATAATGGGGTGACTCTGTCTCTTTTAAACTATTCAGCAGAAGAAGGAAAAAAAAACATTGTTGGGATGAGAAATGTTTTGCAATATTTTACCATAAATGTGTCATTTATACTTTACTTTGGGTGCAATGTGCAAAGACAGATGTTTCAACAAATATACCCAGACTTAATCTAATCTGTCATTTGCATGAAAAGGTAATCCGATTTATTTAGGAGTGTACATTATCTAAAATATTCCCTTTTTCATGTCTCATTTGTTCTGAGTTTAGTTTGACAGCTATGTCAATCATCTAAGGAGATACTTTGTTCACAGTCTTTACATTCTAATTATCTCTTTATCAGCCAGTTTAGTAAATACACTGTCTAAAACAAAATCATTTTCGGGCAGCCATTACTGGCATCAGCAGCCAATAAGCAATTTTCCCTTTCTCTATGTTTTCAGCTGTTGTGTTCCTTTATACACAAGATTAAGGTAAAGTTTAGGGAGGAAAGCAGAAACCAGTTATTCTTGTTGCCAAGTCAAGCAAGCAAATTCAAGTTTCCAGCTGTTCATTTCTAAAGGATTTTCAGATGGTCCAGCAGTCCAGCAGCTGTTGGTGTTTATTCAAATTCCCAGTTGAGCAAACTGTTTTTTCTTCTGTTTGTGTTTGACACACTACAGTGAAAGTGTGTTAATGTGTTTCAATAAACCAAGGATTAAAAGCAAGTACTGAATAAACTCAGGTTTCATGAGGCCAACATTTTCTACGCATTATTCCTGGGGAGCAGATTACTTTTGCTTGACCAATTCTGACTACTTAATGATCGTGCTAATTTTTTAAAGACATTTAATCCAAAATCTGAGCTAATCTGAACAGCATAAGATAAAAATAAGAGTTATTATATTTTTCAATTTCTCGTTAGTTTTCTGCACACTGGTAGATGGTTGTTTAGTGGAACAACCAGCTTTTCCTACATTTATCCATCACAAAATGTCAAGAATTTCTACGGTGATAAATCAACTTAACTATCTTAAACAGTAGAAATGTAAACAAATCTAAGTGACGGAAGTGTGATACTGTAGATCACTGTTAGTTATGTTTTCTATTCACCAGTAATTGTTCTAAAGGACAAATGTTTAAAACACTCGCATCTGTTTCAGTGTGATGCGTCTCAGCACACCAAACCCCAGCTTCCATTCAGGATTTTAACATTCTCAAAAGTGCACCTCCATTGTGGTGTTGATCATATTTCAAGAGTCTAAACAGCAGCATTTTAACACATCTACGGCCCTCACCAGTAGTAAAAAAAAACGGTCCTATGATTTTTATTTTATTTTTTTCCAAATGAGCTGAAGCACAGGTAAACAGAGTAAACAGACTTTTACCCAGCACACAAACATCAGAGAGATCACTTATCTTCAATGGCAAAATTAAAGATTTGAGGCAACTTCTCGTTCAAAGCAGAGGGCAATCCGTTTGATATTTAGCGTATTGCTTTGGTTCAGTCCACATTTACAGGTACTCCTGACGTTTATAAGTAGGCTATGATTGGCATCGACTTAACAAATAAACTCAATAAAGGATAGTTGTTTTCTCATAATCTCATCCAAGCAGACATTTTTTTTCTTATTTTTATATTTATTTAAAACATTTTAAGACTTTTTGTTTCGGACTCCTAATATATTAAAATGTTTTGGGACTTGTAATATATTAGTAAAACATATGGCCACTGGTAAATCGTTCTAACCTTTAAGGGAAAAACAGGCTTTTTTTTAAAACTATACAGCCTGACTATAAGGATAGAATTGATAAAAATAGATAAATTAAAATATTAAAAGACAAAGCAAGGTTCTTGCACAAGTCAGCCATTTGCTTTAAGTGGCCTGGGTGACCCGAATCATCTGGAGACCAACGTGTCCCTGAACATAATTTAGTAATGGAGGGGAAGGGCATGCAAAACAAAACAAACAAACAAACAAAAAGAAAAAGACTGAACAAGTTTGTGGGGGGTGTATGTGTGTGTCTGTGTGTGTAGGGGGCAGGGTAGTGTTTGGTCAGAGATGGAATCCAATTATGTAATAAAAAGCACGAACCTGTGCCATGCCTGAAATTTTGGCTTAAGAGACAGATAAGATTAGTTTTTGCCCTCTATAAAATTTAATTTTGATAGATTTTGGTAGCCTATCAAACCACAATGTTTCCATTTTAGGTAGGATTGTTCTCTAACACAAAGAGACCCTCCAACCTAGACTCATCCTGTGCTCTAAATTGCTGTTCGTGAGCGCCTTGAAATTCACAACTATTAAGACTAATTAATTCATATTTACAGCAATAAAACCAGTTAGCTATAAGAAGCCATATAATAAGAAGGTTAGTCATTTAAAACTGAACTTATTCATCAATGCTTCTCTTTTCGTTCACATGTTTCCAGATTACAGTTTCATCTGGCTCTGTAGTAAACAGTGCGCTGTCCGAGGTGCTGAAATGCAGCAGCTGGTGTATTTCAGCGCCTCGGACAGCTACTGCAGAGGCCTGCTGTCCCTCATGTCCTGAGTGAGGCCTCTGACTTCTGTCTCCTCTCTATGTGCATATAAATAACAACTGATAGCCTATACAATACAATATCTTTTATTAAGCGGGACATATAGGGATTCTTCTATTATTTTCACAATGTACAATTGGTGAGCAACGTCACTGAACATTAAATCAGTCAAAGCTATATGCAGATTCCGAAATGTAGAACACACAATAATGTGAATATGTTTTTTTAAATATATATAAATTAAATGTTTGTTTTTGTTGTTTTATTTTTTTTAATAAAAGGGGACTAAGTCATCTCTGGTGGCTGAAATATGTCGCCTTTTTTCTCTTTTAATAAACTCATCGGTGGCCTACATTTGGCTTATTTTCAATATGTTCAGCATCCAAACGCAACACCATTGACAGCACAACAAAACATGAAAAGAACACTTCCGTTCGTGCAAAAGAAATCGCCTTGGTCGTGAAAGCACTTCTTCTCTGGTTGTCCATAATTCCATAAACTTCACATGGAAGGAAACCATATATTCTTTAAGGCTATACAAACTTAAAATAGAGCATAATACACTGGGCCTGTCCCGGACATCAGTTCATTTACTCCTCATCCATTCCACTCCCTTTGGCCGTGTTGCCCAGATACACCCGTTTCTCTGTCGGCAAAGTTTGTTTTCCAGGCAAGGAAAAGGGAAAAAAAATGAAAAAAAGAAGGAGAAAAGAAAATCCACATACTCGACAAGCACATGCCAATCACTGGCCGGTCAATACGTTTTAGTCATCCAGATTGCGTTAAAGTTGGTCGATGGATTTGAATATATGAAACTCCAAGGAAACGTTCATATTTGAGTAGATAGAGGACGAGAGTACAGATATTCGTCGGCTTCCTTGGCTGACAGTTTTTAAAGTTGAAAATAAATGTCATGTTTTTTTTTTTCTTTTTTCTTTAATTTTAGTTCCCCAGCTTCGACAGAGTCCTGTGCGACATGAGCAATCGCAGATTAGATTATAGAGGAAAGACTAGAAAGCCTGAGAAGGTGGAGTATTTCCATCCGCCCATAAGGGTGCCCCGTTCCAGCTTCAAATAGACCCGGTCCTCCCGTTCCACCATCAGCAGTACTCCGTTGCTGGCAGCCTCTCTTGTAACGTCCTGGTCACCGGCAAACGCTGATATTACAGGGTAATCGTTCTGCATCAGGTTCACCTGCAGGTATAGGAGCAGAAAAAAACTCAAGTGCGCTGAAAGGTTATCTTTGAAATCGTTATCTCGGACATTTTCATTATAGCTCACCTGTATGGTTTGTCTGTTGTAGACTTTCACAACATGAAAGCTGAAACTATAGATTCCCCTTCTCGGAGCCTGGAAAACACTTGCTTTAAGATCGAAATGGTTGCCGATGTTCACTAAAACCTGTGAGCGAAAAAGGCGCACAATGAGAGAATGCTTAATTTCTCATCTTTTCCTCCCTTCAACCAGTTTCAGAACAGGTTATTTGCAGCCTCGTATTTCTGTGTGGTGATGGGGAAAAAAGGCGCATCAGAGAGGCTGATCATGATTTGCCAAGTGTTTGAGGCTGCGCTTCACTGGCAGTTTGGGAGGGTTCCCAGTTTGATGCATATAACAGGCCGCTGTCCAAAGACTTCAGCTGTGAAGATATCTAATCAAAGGCTACAAAACTGAAATTTAAAAAAATGAAAACCTGGCCGCTTATGCGATAAATGATTGTGCGTGGATGAACGGGTTTTTTAGGAGCGCAACTCCACATCAGCAATTACGCACAGTGTTAACTGAAACATTTTCAAAGGAAAACCAACAACTGGCTCAGTAGTTTAGAGATGTAATTACACGGAGCGTTAGAAGTAGAAGAAAATCAACAAAAAAATGGCCAATAAAAAGTTCTTTACAACCTCAAAATACTGCAACGCCTTATACGATATCAGACCAACATTTGATTTATAGATCGTAAGGAGGTTTTTGTTGATGTGAAAAAGAATGCACACCTCACCTGGTCAAAATAAATGGTCATTGACGTGTTGCTCATCTCTGACGGCTCGTGATTGGTGCCGCGCACGGCGGAAAAAGCCACCTTTGCCCCAGCGGAGCGAACTGATATGCCCAGTGAGGAGGTCACCGCTCCGTCCGAGGAAGGGTTCGAGTCGCACACCACCAAACACTTTCCCTCCAGCACGATGGGCTCCGTGTCGTTCTGGCCGAGGCAGAGAACCACGCCGCAGCCGAACAGCAGAGCCAGTGCCAGGACGGCACAAGGTCCCGGGCAGCGCGCTGGCACCATGGCTGGATCACTGATGCCGCCTATGCAACGATACAACCCGGCAGACCCTTGGAGGTTTTGTCGATCACCTGGTCCACACTTGGTCCCTCTTCTCTCTTCCTCCTCTTTTCTCTATCTGCGAAGCTCCCTCACTCTGAAACACTGTGACACAGACGCACTTAGACTCTCTCCGGCGGAGACTCCCCTCCCTCCTGTGCGTCTTAGTTGGTTTTGGGAGAGTATTCAAACAGCTGTTGTCGTAAATTCTGATGACATGGGAGGAAAAGTGAAAATTCTTAAACCACGAAACAGTAGGAATACATTTTAAACATATTAGTCGCGAAACTAGATATAGAATGTACATGCGTAAAATGATGAATCGCGCTTAATAATGAAATCAGAATATCTTTGTCATTCCCTAATCTGAGTTTCTAATGAATTAATCAACAAGCATATGCGAATACAGAGAACTTTGGACGAAATCAAAATGAATGTTATCTTATATTCGTTCAAAATATAGAGTAAAGTCAGTACTTTTTTTATAGGTATTCCGTATAAAACAAAAATTGTAAAGCTGGATTTACCTGTGCTCTCCATCCTGCTGGCTTGTTCTCCATCTCTCCTGGAGTGAACTGCGCACTTAGATCATTGGTACAAAAACGCATGAGTCCCAGAGCTCCCTTTCGAGGGACAACTCACGCCCATTCTTTGCATGAAACCACCACACTGCTCAGAAGAAGCCTACAATTAAGGGCACATGTATTAACTAAAGGGTTTGTTTACATATTAATCAGTACAACACTGAACTCAAGGGGCCCTGAGGACGCATGGTGACTTTCTCTCGGTGTCAGTCGCTGTATGCTGTGATTTGTTCATGTCTCGCCCAGATTAACCCAAAACGCAAAGGGCTGCAGTGGATAACCCCCGTGTTGTGTGGTACATTCAGCACGCATGTATATGCCACTAATTTGATACTTAAACAAGTCGTTTTATGACTTTAATGAAGATACTTGCGCGCCATCCAGTGGCGGAACTTTATTGTGCATAGTGGGCTTCTGCTTTATCAGTCGGCAGATTAGTTGAAATATTAACATACATGACTACAATGAACGACTGTGTGTTACCTAAGGTGTATTTTTTTTTTCAAATTAAAATTGTGTATTGAAGTGCATATCAGAATATTATTTTACCTCCACACCTAAAGCTCAACAAAGATCTAATAAAAAAGTTGAAGGTAGGAGACATTAAAAAATAAAACTAAGTTCTTAGAGAATGACTGGCACCCCCCTTTGCTGCACCCTTAACCTTTTTCTTTCAAGTTCTGACATGTCATCATCCTTTGAAGAGTTGTGTAGAGGGTCCCTATCAGTTCTTCACAGCCCTGAATGGTCTGAGAGTGGACTTCACAAGAGGGGAACCTTCACTTTAGACCTTTAATGAGCTGTCATTTTACTAGTTAAGGATATGAAAACCATCTACATTGTACAGGTACATGGCATCCACATTCAGACAGAGAAGCACTTTATAGACCATCTTCAGCTTCACCCATGTGGGAAAATAGTTGGAGGGAAAGATTGTATTCCTTTCAATTCATCTGGAGTATGTATATATATATATATATATATATATATATATATATATACTGACGTTACTGACGTCACACCAAAGTCAATGGCAGTCCACTAATAAAAGTCACTTTCACACAAAAAATCCCACTATCAAGACGTACTGGAAAATCTCCTTTTCATTCCGCCTCAACTCACCAGCTGTGCATTCACAGGAATCACACAAAGGTGCAACACTCTCTCCCCAATGTGTGCTTGATTTCACTGGTGTTCACTGGTGTAGATTTCCCTGGTGTTCCCCAATCGAAAGACAGGCTCCTCTATTTCGTGGACAGCAGTCAGCAACAGGCTCCCAATCTCTCTTGTCAGTGACTGCTTAAAATACAGTGCTGGGAAAAAAAATGCAAAAAAAGAAAGAAAAGAAAAAAGTTTCTACCAAAAACTTCTTGTACACACATCACATGCAGCTGTGCCCTCCTTAGTTTCCGTGTCGCTACTGCAGTTGTTGATGCTACTGCAGTTAAAGGAGGGAGCTTCACCAGGAAGGAGTCACAGGCCTGGCTTCATCCAGGTTACTAAGCCCGGCCGGTTTCACTGAGTATCTAGAGCTACAAGTTGAATGACAAAGTCTGAAATACAGGGTTTCCAGTCCACTGTGGTTGAAAATCTGGAGGCAACATTTTTTCTCTGGATCTTTAGATTGTTATGCACAGACCTGAACACCACTGTCAGGCAGCCCGTAGAGCCATCTCCCACCATCCCTAAGATGGACTGATTTGACTCTGTGTGCTCCAGTATGCAGCTATCCCCCTGATTAGTTATTCCTTTTTTGCGTTGCCAAATTACACAGAACTAATTACACCCAGTCATGGCACTGTTACTACCTCCCAGGGTTTAACGAGGGCTGTAACAATGGTAGGCCAAAATATTTCCCCTTTTACCACTGGTGCAATTCACAGGGCCCTGTGGAGGGAAATAACAGCACTAGAGAGATGGAACAAACTGTCAGTGTGAATGGGGCTAAAGTTGGAAAATGAATCTGTCCAAACAATGCAGCTAGCCTTAGCCACTGCCAGCATTATTAGCAATACAAATTCACTGCAACACTGTAAGGATATAAAGTGTATACTCATATATTTTAAATATGAGTAGCGTAGTGGCGCATCCACTGATAAAAAGCAAACAGTCTGTGTATGACTGACTTAATGTTAATAAAATAAGACAGAGCTGTTATAAACAGTAACATTGGCTGAGTGTTTACTTTGGTGATGCAACCATGTGACATTTTGAAGCAAGGATGGTTGAGATTTCTCAGATTTTCCTATATGGAGTTCCGTCTCCAGTACAACTGGGACTCAACATAAGTGTATATATGCTACAGATGTTGGTTTTATCTACAGGTATGAGATTAAACCAACCTATAGGTACAGGATGTTACTGAGGATGAGCATGAAAAGCTCTGACAAACATGTGAAGCTGTGACATGTGAAACATCTACCATATGCTCTCTCATATTCAAAGTCTTCTACTATAAAGGAAAGATGTAATTTTAGACTTAATCATGGTTAATCCTCCTCTTTCTCTTCAGTCCTGTTAGATAATCATTGCACTGTCAGAGCTTACTGACAAATCATGCGGAAGTGTGACATCAGGTATCCAAAAGCCACAACTGTTCTCGGGCCTTCAGAGGGACACGCAACTACAGAAAAAAATATCAAATGTCAAGTACGGGGGACATGTAAGGAGAAGAGATGTGGCCTACATAGCATTACTATACCAGGGGCGGCTGTTGCCCTGAAAAAGACTTCACTTCCATCATGCAAGCTGATCAGCCAGACTGACAACAGCGTTATGGTTATGTTCCCTGACAGCAAGCAGAGCCTACTGGCTTCTAGGAACAGGGAGGTCGGTTATGTGATGGGTCATAAAGCGAGCCATCTGCTTCAGTGAAACAAAGGATTTATCTCAAATCTGACTGGCTTTGTGCCTTAATGCACACCTCAGATATGTTCTCACATTACCATAAGTCTCCTAATGACTTAGCTTACCGTCTAATTGTAGAGGAAGGATTTCCTCTGTGAGTTTGCTGTCTTGAGAGAGAATAAATGTCTCCTCTACAAATGTGCATGGTACAAATCCACCAGAAGCAGGTTGACTCTGTGCTCACACCACCATGTTTAAATAGCCAGTTTAAAATGAATTAATGCTTATCCATCTGTCTAGTTATCCATCTGTCTCTGTGCAGCTATAAATGACACTGTATGTTAATATTCCAAATGGGGGTCAGACTCTGAAACTGCTTCATTTACATGGTCTGTCTCAGTCCAGATAGAGAGAGCGAGCAGGAGAGCAGAAGAGGCAGATTGTGTGATGTCTCTCTTGTCTTACATCAGGAGGATGTGACCTCTATCTAAGCATGTGTGACGAGACAAATGGCATCAATCTTGTTGTTTCCTCCCCTGCTAGTTTCAGGCTAACAGGATGATGAGGAGTTACATTGACAGCCCAGAGGAAAGTTAAAAAAGCAGCTTTCTTCATAGTACTTGGATTCAGAGTTATTGTTCAGATTTGAAGAAAAATAACCATATTTGAAAACAGAAAACAGTACAAGGGCCACAGCAAACGCGGGAACAAAGAAATGTTAGTTTGAAAAAACATTGGTTTACATGCTCATATTGAAATCCGTGCCCCAGGCATGTGTTGCATTACCCTTACCTCTGAAGGGGACACATTATGGAAAAAATATTCTGACCCTGAGCAGATTCATTTGCTTATTTGAAAGGACTGCTGCTTAATAGACTCCAACAGAACACAATGGTGACACTATTTTTGTGGTTACTAGAGTCTGAAAAAGTCACTTAGCCATTCATATTAATTCATTTCAGGGTAATTTTCCTTGTTATAGAATTTGAACAATTGCACAAATAATCATTTTCTTTTTTTTAGTGGATAGTAGGTGGACTGTAATGTAGGTCAGTCAAGCAGCCAGTCTTTGTAATGGATACATGTGGCATATGGTAATGCATTGTCTTTCTCAAATAAGAAAGACCTTTCATGAGAATGAAGCTGTCTGTATGTTAGAATGTGCCTTCAGAGATAAGAGAGAGTGAGCAGGAGAGCCAAAGAGGTGTGGTAAGAGTGGTAAGCACTCACTTTTCTAGCACATCAAAAGCAACACAGTTCCAAATAAAAGTGTTCAATCCTAAAGTTCTCCTTTTGTGATTTTTACTAAGCTTAAGGTAGTAAAAGTAAAAATTCAAATTAGTTACAGAAAACATGAAAAATGACAAATCTGAAATGTGACAACCTGAGGACCGATGCTCTCACATGAAGGACGTCTGGCTGACTCACATGGTACACTTTTATGTAAAATTCAGCAACCAAATAAAACCAAAGTAGATGTAATAAAATGCATTTCATGCTATTTGTTTTCTTCTTTAAACGTGTACAAAATACAATTTATTAGTAGTTATAAGGAAATATTTCAATTAAAATATTTAAAATTTCAAGTTAGATTGTTAATTAAGCCATGTAAATGGCTTTAACTGGAAACTTACAAGTTACATGCAGTGTGTACAAAAACACACCATTGTGGTGGTTTATAAAATAAAAATACATTTTTCATTAGTTGATGCAGTAAGAAACTATTTTCCCTGACATTGGTTCACCGGTTTTTAGAAGTGTTTCTGAGCCTGTGCATTGATTTCCACTAGAATCATGCTCACATTTTAAGCAGTGCCACCTGAGAGCCTGAGGATTAGTACCATTCAATACTGGCTTCCAGCCTTTTGCCTTTGAGAAATTTCGGAGGATTCTCTGAATCTTGTATGTTATGTAATAAACATGATGCGATTCCATTTGTATTTTTTATTTTTTTGTAGCGTTAATTCATAAAACAGTTTATTGTGATTGTTGGATTATTTGGCCACTTAGTATTTTGCACTGTAATGAACCGCTGCCAATCTTTACTTTTGAGACTCAGCTGCGCCCTGAATTTTTCATCTAACATTCCTATTGCTTGTTGTTTCTTTCTTCCTTTGCTTCCTAACTTCTTGTTTTAATTAGATAGTTTTTCACAATGTTAAAAAGAAATGTGTTGCCCTTGACCCAACATTTCTATTTAATTATAATAAATATTTATTTAATTTCCATTTAATTTATTGAATTATTCATTTACTATGTTTTCATAATTTTTATTGAATAGTTAATGCATTAATTTACTTCCATTCTACACCACCTTGTACCTTAATGGAGGTACAACAATGACTATCTCAGCTTTAAAAACCATGTTAAAAAAAATGAGAAACACACTGAAATTCGAATCTTGCTAATTTCAGATACATAAGGAATTCACTCACAGTTGAGGCCTCCAGTATGTATCTGAATGCTATGATTATACCACATTTTTTATATTGTATTACAAGCTGGTCTCAGTCAAATAAAGAAGTCAACACGAACAACAAGATCTGTAACAAGGGGTGAGTGTCGTGTACCCCAACGTAAAACTGCATTTGGGAAGTCATCCTTCTCATGTATTGCAATGACTCAATGGAATACTCTGCCAACAGACATTATTTCATGTACAGTACAAGTCCCCACACTTTCTCACATCTTGCCAAGCGTTGGTTACTGTCAAGACAAGTGTGTGTACATTTATGAAGTGTGTGTGTTGGGAGGACAGCCTAGCTTTAAATCTTAGGTGCCAACATCTGAGAGATCACATGCTCTGTTTGTCTTTTTTGCTGGTCTTTTTGCTTTGTTCTGCTATTTTACTTATTTTTTCTTTTTCTATACTAATTTTTATGTAGTATTCCATCAACCTGCCCAGGGACTACAGGTGGAACATAGCAAGTTGCTACAACCTGGGACAATGCATATTCTCTTGCAAAAGATTAATGTCTTATTGTGCACTGTCTCTGTTTTGAAATAAATAAATAAATTACAAATAAATCTGAAACAGACATCTTCAAGAGAAATGTCCACATTAAGCAGGAGATTATAAAAGAACAATATTAATTATTTTCCTTTCTGTCTATTCATGTTACAATCCTCTTATTTAAATACAGACTGATACAGACTTTTTTATGCTTTTATTTTGAAAGCACTTTGGCCTCAACGGACCGGAAGTACCTCTGGCCCATGACCGCCACCAGCAGACGTCACCATGGCGACCGGAGGCGGACAGCTACCACACATGTGTGACACAACGACGACTGTAAACAAAAAGCAAATGCTTTTTATTTAACTAGTTTAAGGGGTTTCCACATTGTTTAGTTTTCCATTACACTACTCGAACCGGCCTATGAACAAAAACGTCAAACAGACGCAACTTCCAAGGCTCCGTGTCGTGACCTTAAAACGTCCCGCAGACTGGAAATGATCTTGTATCTTTAACAAAGTTGTCAAGAGCAGTGAAACAAATGAAGGCTTCAAAAGCAGCAGTTTCCAGTCAGCGGGCAGTCAGGACGTCCAAAAGAGCTGACAAATCATCTCCAGCGTCCACGCAGTGCTTCATGGAAAGGTAATCTGTCAAAATGAATAAATGAAAATACTTTTTTTTTTCTTTTTGAAACCTGCTTCAGTCAGGTTGTTTTCAGAAACTGTGGCAAGTCCAGGTTGTATCTTAACAGTGCATGACAACATGGCCAGGTAGTGTGTTTAGAGCCATGACTGCAAACTGAATGGCTGGAAAGGCAAGGCAAGTTTATCTGTGTAGCACAATTCAACACAAGGTAGTTTAAAGTGCTTTACATCAACATTAAAAGCAGCAAGAGACAATTAAACAGTAAATAACAAATAAAATGATAAGAAAAGAGGTAAAATAATTAAACCCACAAGTTATTAAAAATAAGGGCAGTAGAGTACAGCAGCTAAGTATTTAACTTAGGAGTACCCTTCAGTAAACAGTAATGTTTTTAGGCCTGATTTGAAGGAGCTGACAGTTGGAGCAGACCTCAGGTCTACAGGAAGTTTGTTCCACCGGTGAGGAGCAGAATAACTGAACGCTGCCTCACCTTGCTTGGTTCTGGTTCTGGAACCACAACAAACCAGATCCAGATGAACCTCAGGGGTCTGGGAGCTTCATAGGAACTAACAGATCCAGCATGTATTTTGGTCCAAGACCATTCAGGTCTTTGTAGACCAGCAGTAAGATTTTAAACTCTATCCTTTGATTCACCTTTGATGACCGGTGTAATATGGTCCAGTTTCCTGGTGTTTGTAAGGACACGCATAATAATGTTTTTGTGCATTATTTACTAGCATCTGTAACAAAATAGCAATGCAAATCCATTGAAACATGATCTCAGTGTCACTTCCTTGTACTGATGTCTCATTTATTTTTTTGTAGACTGCCATCAGAAGTTCTTACAAAGATTTTGTCATATCTGGATGCCTCGGCACTTTTCAGCATCAGCCACACCAATAAGCTTTTCTATCTGCTTGCCAGTGATGAGTGAGTATCATCCAGGGCTTTTCAGGGTAAAAAGCATTTTACACAAAAATAAGATTTACACATAAACTGCAACAACAAGAGAAGGAAAATGAGAACATATTATATAATGCATCTGAATGATGATCATAAAAATACTGAAAGAAAAATTAAAGAATATATACGTTAAAAGAAAAGTACATACTGTAACATTGTATTGAGGGTGATTGTTGGTCATCTTTAGAGCAATTACAGCATAAGTAACTGTCTCGAGAGCCCAAACGTCCTCTAAATACTGTCAAACAGTACTAAAAAAACACAACATACTTTTAGCTTTTCGAGCTACTGGATATGATAGCTGTCAATACTTTTCTATTAAGTAATCTACAAATCATACACCTCTTAGCAATATTTATTTCTACTTTTCAGAAACATATTAAAGGTGACATATTAATTCCCTTTTCAAATGTTCACACAATTTCTTGAGGTCTTAATTAACATCTTTAACATGTTTTGGTCAAAATACCACGGTAAAAACGAACAAACAAATCTGTTTAAAGCAGACATTTTTAGGGGTGGAGTCACACACTCCTCTCGACTCCACCCTCTTATGCAGAGTTTGCATCTTATTTTTTGAAACAGAACAAATAGACAGATTGTGAGGCTGAATAAGTCTACTCTGATCTGGGTATGTGATGTAACAGATCCATCCAATCCCAATAACTGGCTTAAAAACAATATTATAGTAATGTTTTTGTACATTATTTACTAGCATCTGTAACAAAATAGCAATGTAAATCCATTGAATACAGTTTGCTTATTTGTCCATTCATTGTTTCAGTTTTTTTAATAAAATTTGTTTTTCTCTACCTTCCAAAATCATCTATTTAGCATTCTGTGGAAAAAGATATACATGTCTGAGTTTTGCAAGAATAAAAAGCAGATACCGAAGTTCCTGGATGCATTGAAGATGGAAAGCGAGGATCATGTTACGGGCTACTGGAAGTCCCAGTATTTCAAGACCATCGCAACCCGTGATTTGAAAAAGTGGAAACGACTTCTTGGACCCATCAGCTTTCACACGGGTCTACCCAGCCAAACGGAGCAAGTCCTCAGGTGCAGTTATAGATGGAGTGAGAAAAAAAAAAACTTTGCAAAGGTATTAAGAGGATGTATTTGTATCACCGCTTGATTTCCCCCTCCAAAAACTAGAATACCCTGCCAAGTTTTGCTTGAAAGATATGTTAATACATTTCTATGCATATGTTTTTAAGCATTTCAAAAACTCATCCAATAAGAGAAGTGAGGAAAAAGTGTTATTTCCATGGGAAACCTTCATTTTCTTCATCTTATCCCAGTTTTTAAAATAAGGATCCATTGATGAGACTGCACACTATACTATGACAGTCTGCTTTTGTCATCTTTTTAGTGTCTAGATGTGCACAAATGTTCAGTCAGGCAGCTCTGCACATAGTAATACTTTGGAGATCTACCCTTACTGTTGAGAAAGTTCAAGGGCAGAGCCATGAAACACGCTGCCTGCAATCAAAAACAGAGCATGGTTTGTTTTTCATATTACACTTAATGACACTTTCTTATTAAAGGTGAGAAAGGAGGTCTGTGTCTGAATCCGATGGCTGCTCAGGGGGATGCCAGCCCGCAGGGGGGAAAACTCCTTCACCACCTCCACTGCGGTTTCTGCTGTGTTTTTATAACCTCTGATTAGAGACTGTGCAGTACTCAATTTTGAGTTCAGTAGCAGCCGCTGTGCTACAGAAGGAAAGTAGAAATAATTGTGTTCTTTGCAGAGGCTGCCTGACTGAATTGTTGAAATAAATTACCCCCCCCCCCCAAAACCCCTCATCCGCCAACACGCACATGCACCCACGCCTCCTCCTCCCACAAGCTGAGACAATTCCCAATGGGGGTTTTGTCAGTTGGAGACACTGAGAAGCATGCTATTTACCTTGGTAATAATCATTTCACAAGGCATCACACATACAGGCGGTACATCGGGAACTCCCTTGGGTCATCTGAAGCCTCCTGGGCTGCTCCAGTTTTTAGCTTTGTTCCTCCACTTAATTGATATTGGATGGCGCCTCGGCAAGACACCGGCTGCATCGCAGTAGGGGCAGCCGTGTTTCACAGTTTAGACAGAATTGGATCAAGAGATTTATCACAACAGCTGCAGTCTCATTTCATTTGTTGCATATCATTTCATTAGCAGGAGCATCTTAAAAGGAGCCATGCTACTGCTGACAAAAGAAATGCGAAAGCCATTAAGTTCATCATTTTTGCTGATTTAAAAAGAAAGAGTCAGCTTTGCCAGATATAGTCGATTTATTTGCATTGCATTAACATAAATGGATAGGAGTATAGATTTTTCTGTTCAGGAACATAAAGTTAGCCGTTTTACAATTTATAAAGAAGAAAGCCTGCCTAGTTTGGCTTCATTTAGTTCCCCCTTGATTCCTTTATCATTTATTTCAACATTGTGTTATCTTTGTCTAGAAACTTGCGTGTCGCCTGGGAGCTGACGGTCACTTCTACGTCGGGACACGAGAGCACTTTGGAGCTGAGTTGTTCCCACTTCTCAGAGACTTCTGTGACTCTGTGCTGGAGTGCAGGATGCTACTTGCCCAACTATGAGCAGATTTCCACCCTTCAGCTCCACGGTGTCAGGAGGATCACACCCAACTGCCCCAGCCTTAAGAAGTAACGACCGCCAGCATCCATGTCAACTCTCTGTGTGTGTTCTTTGTAGCCCGATATCTCTGTTAAACCAGGTGTGTTCTTTGCAGGAGGTCTCTCATGTTACGGCTTGACATGCACACTCTAAATAAAAACGCGCAGACCTTTGGCCAGGACAGTCTGGTGCAGATGAAGTTGCTTCAGCCTGGAGTCATCGTCGGTGTCTGGAGGGTAATTACTTAACAAGCAGCCATGCCAATCCTTAATTACTTCATCAGCTTATTGTAGCTGAACCAGCGTGATGGGGTGCTTACTCACCTGAAATTGACTGATTTAGCAGGAAAATTAGAATGAAATTATGTGATGGCTCTTTTTGCAGGACCAGTGCTCTGTGGCCTTCATCACGTTCACCCTCCACATCCACAGGCTGGTTGAGAGGAGCAGTCAGGGATCTTCTGCCTGGTAAGCTCCACTGCAACAGGTCCATCTTTAGTTTTTTTGTTTTTACATTTTTCATGGTGTATTGTGTTTCACTATCAGATGGATATGGTTTATAATCAAAGGATATGATAACTGATGTGACTGATTTAATACTCCTCGTATGACTCATTTATGATGCACTGCAGCATCAGCTTAGTGGCACGGAAATTTCATCACAGATGGGAATAATTTGCTTTCCCATGATTTTATAGTCATGTATCAGGATGACTTTGGAGGGATAAAGGTTGGGGACTTCAGTTCCAAACCACACCGTATTAACTTTTTTTTTCGACGATAACCTGAAAATAAAACCTTATAAACGTTATTAGATATTTAATCCGGAAGCTGCTATGTGGTGTTAAATGTTCTCCACTGATCATAAGAGCCAGGCTCTCATAGCAGTCGTAGTATTGCTTTATCCACTGAGGATCTTGGACTTCATCATTGTGAGGACATAGCTCCCTCTAACGGAGTCTTGTGGGAGCACATTGCAGCCACAGTGTAATATGAATTGACTTCACTAGAGTAAATAAACCTATCTGCCTTTATCATGCTTACAGATGCAGTTTGTGTCCTACAAAGTGCTCTTGTAATGAAATGACTTTTCTTAGGGGCTTCTTCTCTCACTTTCACCTGTTATGCTTTTATTGATCCAGTACCTACGTGGAACCAATCGTCAAACCTCCTTTTGATGACACAGACCCTGAATACGGTCTTCATGGTTACCAACTACACATTGTTCTTCACAACACGGTCTGCAAAGTCATGTCTGAAAGCTTCTCCCAGCTCTTCTGCCGCAGAGGTGATACATTTATGCCCGTACTCACAAAGTCGCACCTTCTGATTTACATGGAAAGTTCTGCATGAATAGTGATAAGGGGGGCAACATTTCAAAAATGTAATCTACTCTCATTTTCTTACATTTAATACTCTAAATTTATTGCAATACATTCATGGCAATACATTCTCTATAGCTAAACGTCCAACAAACAAAGACAAATGATAGTGAACATTACATTTGTGACAAACAGTATTGCCATTATACAATATAATATTGTTCTGTCCACCTGCAGAGTTTACATTTTGATTTTAAACTAGTATTGCATACATTTATCAATTTACTTTTGCTCTAAAATGTATTTTTTTCCTAACCTTGAGTAACCTCTGTGTGACATCATGGCCTTCCTAGTCTTATATCTTTAACATTTTAAACAACCTGTTTTTTTTTTTAATGCTGTTATATGTTTCAGTTTTAAATTCAGCTGAGGCAAAAGCTATTTTAAAAAGGTTTTTGAAACTCAAAAATACCACAATCCTTCCAGATGTTTACCATATACAGGATATGTAACACAGAAACACTTGTTTTTATAGTTTAAAGACTTGTTATGTGGTTGTCTGACCAGCTCAGATCTCTGATGGGCTCGTCCAGTTCACCGCTGTTAACAGGACAAACTTGTCACAGCACATCGCTCTGTCTGGCACCATCAGCCTGCCCTGGCAGTGTGAGGCCCTGCAGGGCACTGTGGAGGTACAGCACACGCGCGTAACTGTCCCAGTATCTTTGTCTTATGCGTGCATGTTCTGCTTCTGTGTGTAAGCTGTATGAATCTGTGCACAGCAGA
Source organism: Cololabis saira (assembly GCF_033807715.1). Lineage (NCBI taxonomy): Eukaryota > Metazoa > Chordata > Actinopteri > Beloniformes > Belonidae > Cololabis > Cololabis saira. Next base: position 15,628,420 of record NC_084608.1, on the reverse strand, counting down.
TTTCTACAACCATCTTAAGTCATCAATGGATGCATGCCAAAATGCTCATTACACATAACCAAAATATGCCTTTTGGAAAGCACTGGGTTGAATAAAACAAAACAATTCCACATTTATTACATTATACTGTATGTATTATGTTATATTAGAAATATATTATGGTGAAAGTGGCTGCTTTATTTCAGCTTTATTTCAGTTTTCAGTTTTTTTGTGTTTAAATGTGTTAAATCATCTGGCCCACAAAAGGTGTAATGATTTTTGGGTTTATTTTATTAACAGAACCACAATGACATCAAAAGAATGATAATCTACAAAGTGAAGACACACACTGACACACTGACTCTCCCATGTCTTGCCAGAATTGCTGCATCATGAGTCTCACTCTGCTAGATGAATTCAGAAAACCCTTCAGATGTGCCACTTCTCCTGTTTCCATGGAGCTGGATGACACTTCTGTTTGCTATGACTATGATGGGGACCAGTACATGATCCACTATCAGGACTCAGGCATCCAGGTGAAGATGCAGCTCGTACAGCTGAAGGACCAGAAGCAGGTTATCCTCATCAGTTTAGTAGTCTTTTTAAGTGTTGGTGATGTCAACAAGCATTTCAGTAGAGATTACTGATCTTGGTCTACTTCTACTGTATTACATCACAGAATACTTTTTATTTTTATTTGTCACCACAAGTAGCCACCTTGTGGAAAATACCAGGTGGAAGGTTAGGCAGGGCTGTTTCTGCTTCAATGACAGTGGAGTTTAAAATTTGTCATTTTGTATACTCACAAAACACTTGAACATAATCCATATCTGCTGGATTTCTTAGTATTGTGTTATCTCATCATTCAAACAAGAACATGATTAAAAAATATACATATTTGGCTTTGTACTTTCATCTTTACATAACTTCAAATGCAATGTGCTGCGTGTTAGGCATCCAACTTCTTTGGCCTCATGCTTTACTTTACACCTCATGTTTTGCAACTTCCCAGGTCTCACAATTTTGTGTATGGTGTTCAAAATGTCCTTCATGAAATAGTTTTCATTAACTGTTTTGGCCTGTTGTAACTGAGCCTGTAAAGCAGTTAATGTTTTTAGTGCCTGCACATCACAGAAGCAGCGCAGTTGATATGAAATAGATGTTGTTGGAGTCAGAAACATTTCCATGCACAGCAGGGTTCATATTCGTCATTTTAAATACCAAGATGAACTTTGCCTGTAGTACTTTACACCTGAACCACGTAACAAAGAACACAAATCACAAAGATTATACCTAGGTTTTAGCTGGTTTTCAGTTTTGCTTGCTTTATATTGTTATGTCTCAGTTGTGACATTTAGTGACTCTGAAAACAGCTTTCACATCGTTTTATTTGGATATTTTACCATGGAAAGAGTCTGGATGCCAAAGGTTTGAGACTGTTTTCATGTTTGAGTAAAACATGATTGTAGGAGTTAATTATATCCCTCTCACAGCTACTTTCAACACTTACAGGTTCACTGAAATATCCAAATTACTGCATTTTTTTATCAGTTATTTATCTGTTGTTAGGGAAAAAGGGAAATATTTGAAAGATGTTCTATGTTGTTCATTAATATCCAGTGGTGCTGCAGGATACTGAGATTTTAATTTCCCTTTAGTTAACAGTTTTGTTTTCTTTGTATCCTTTACACAAATCAAGTTTTGTCCCCTCTTAATGTGACATTTGTTCTCTCCCCACCACATTTCCTCAAATGTATTGTTGCACATTGTGCAATCACTTTTAGATGAAAACAGGGGCTGTTGTCCACACCCTGGGCATAGTGTCCTCGCCAATAGAATTAGTGCGGGAGCAGTAAATGGAAACTGTTGCCATGCTGCTGATGGACCAGCGTCGCTGATGTCGATAAAATAAGCCAGGCCTCTGGATAATAGGATTTGAGAGCCTTCCCTTCCGTCTCACAGAGAGGGACATCATCACCTTGAAAATATGCTCATTTTTCCAAGCCACATTACCAACATCTTTGGTCGTAGATAGATACGTCAATTATTTGGGTAAATGAGCCAGTGGGGAAAAAAAAGATGTAACTATTTTGATCAGAAACATCATAACAGTATTCAGAGAAAAGCTCTGATGGGGACACACTCTCTGTGAATCACAGGAACTCCTTGTGCTGTCCTATAATTCAGAGAGAGCACATACAGGGACCATACTCTCTTATATGAAAACAGATAGTAGATTGCTGACTTGGACGTGTAATACACTGACGGATTACAGGATGTTGTCATTTCTTTCAGGTCTTTCAGGTCATGTGTTGTAAGACACATCAGCGTGACCTTCATGCTACTGTTTGCTGTCAGGTCATCTGTTACAAACTGCCAATCCTTCATGCATGTTTGATATGAAAAACAAAGAGTCAAGGGTAATGTGCATCAGTAATGGACTGGCAAGAAAATAATGTCTGCTGTGCAGTCGTTTTAGTCACATAATGGCTAAAAAAAAAGGCTTATACATGCATATTTAGGGCATGAACTGTGCAGCCTTGACTAAAAAGCACAGTGTGTTTTTGTCTTTGCCTTTGTAGAAAGTAATAACTCATCTGATGACACTGATTTTTTTTTTAGCTAAATTAGAATTAATAGCAGTGCAAGCATGCAATCTGCATATATTTGAACATAGATTACTTTAGGTTGTTCTCCAGTAGATGGCTCTCTTCTGTAAAAAATGAGCAAACCTGGTGAGACAATGTTCCAGCCTTTTTTTTGTGTAGTACGTTCTTTACAAGTCTTGTAACAATATAATCAAACTTCAATAGTAGATAACAACGGGCGGGGGTCCAAACCTATGAATGGGTGAATTTGATGACACAAAGCTTCATTAAACCCATCTTTTTTTACTTTCCTCACGAGCTAATCTTGGGAGAAAATTGCTTCCATTTTTAGCCTTTAATTCTCTCCCTTGTGAGTGACAAGCTGGACCCGCAAACTATTCAGCCTCAGAAGCCACTGACACAATCCTCATTTAGTCCTCTCATTGGAGAAATTGGTCAACTAATGAAATTCGCAGTGGGGGAGGGGAAGTGGTTGTGTGTTTTCCAACATACCTTTCTTTTTTATTTCATTTAGACTGAGACTTTTGACTGAAATCGCTGTCTTATAAGAATATTAGAAAAAACTGTTTTGTCTTGCGGAGGTCTTGGAAATAATCATAGTCTTCTCCTACATGCATGAACGCTTGTCCTCACACATGCCAACTTCCAGTGCTCCATATTTATTACCTCCTTGGTATATGATGTCAGAGAAGCTAATTATGCATTAAATGATCAGAACAATATTATCCCCATAGCACAAAATGTCATTAACAAAAATCTCCCATTAAAATATCCAATTATCATGTAAAAAGGGATTTGTAGATAGCACAAAATAACTGATGGCCCGGTATGCACACCGCTGTCTTCTTCATCTTCTTTATCCTTATTTAATTCTGACATCCTTGTCATTCCTGCTAGGAAAGAAAGCCTTATGTTGTAGAAAGCTTTAAGACGCCCCAATTAATGAGACTTAGAGGGCTCAATCTACTCCAACCACCTAGCTAGTTTGTTAAAAACCAATTTGGTGTGTGTATATTATATATATATATATATATATATATATATATATATATATATATATATATATATATATATATATATATATATATATATATATATGCATAGATAGATAGATAGATATGTGTGTATATAATAAGTTTGCAATACAGAACCCAGCACCATTAATTCCTATGCATAGTGCATATAGGGTAATTGATTATGTAACATGCCCAGAATCATTTCAACAGTTTATACTTGCTAGCACGGAAGATATCAGTTCAATGCAAAGTAATTGTGCTTTTTATTGTAGTTTCTTTGCAAAAGACAAAAAAGGAACAAAACAAGTCTTCACAGCTTTCCTCGTTGTAAAAAACCTGCGGGTGTCTCTTTTGGGATATTTCAGATCCTTTTCAACCCTCTATCAACCAGAGCCAAAAGGAAAGTGGTTACATGACGTGCTTGTAGTTTTAGGTACATATAACAGTCTTGCTGCTGTTATTATGTCCCCCACTGTTTCTAAATACTATGCTATGGTAATATAGGATCAGCATCACTATAATTTCACATTTTATATTACTCAAAGGGGCTCTCTGATTCTTCTTAGTCATGCCCACATCCACTGTTTTTTAACACATCTTCCATCTTCCATGGCTTGTTCAGCGAATCACATTTACACCATAAAAAACAGAACAGTGTACAAACAACAAAACTGTTAAAAACAGGGAAGAAAAATTGAGTTCAACAGTTCGAAGGATCTCACATGAGCAGGAAAATGGGCAGCTGTACAGATGTGAGAGCCTGTATGTCCTGTATGGACTGTGCATGTTGGCCCCATGAGACTTGCCTGCAGTGGTTATGTTCAGCTACATAGATGATGAATGAGCATGGGTCTGAAATGCCTGTCTTATCTGAGGCTCACTAGGGGAGACCGCATAAGTGAACCCAAGAGGGCAATTCACATGGGACATGGGACAATATGGAACTAGAGGACAATCTGACATGGGGCTCCATTTATAGCTCAGATAGACCACCACGTTCAAATGTCGCCTCAGAGTTATTACGTGCTGTACTTGACATCTACGCCGTACTGTTCTCACAGTTCTGAGCAGCATTGTGTTCTCTCCTTTACATTAATGATTAATTCACATCAGCTGGATGGACCTTCAGAGTGTCAAAACAAAGAACTCGCCACTGTTTTTTTAATCTCACTTCCTCTCAGAAGTTACACCGTCTCTGCCAGAAAGAGAAAGCGATGGCATGAGTCAGCACATTATCCATATCCATTATCCACACACTGTAGAAGCACTTTTTGCAATTTTAAGGTTGACTAGTTTGTATTATCCTCACAGTAACGTCCCGTGTCTGTCGGGTCCCAGAGGAGATGTTTGGTTGGTGGGAATGGTCCAACTATTTTTTTTGATCACGCTGCTACTGAATTGCGGTTGAAATAAGGTTACCTTTTCATTCATGCACCAAGCAGAGGATTAAACAGTGACATTCACTTGGATGTAAGGAGTTTGATGGCGTTTAGTTATATAACAAGAACAGCACCATGTTTATGTTGTGATGCTAGCAGTTGGTAGCTCAGATTAGCATAAAAAAGTACTATATTAAAATAGTATTAAAAGTATTAAAGAGTATTAAAATATAATGTAATGTAAAGTATTAAAATGGCACCATACCTTAAGTCAATCTACCTGCCTTTTGTGGCTAACTTGCTGCTGCTAATTTGTCTATCCATTACAGGATTGTGACACTAAGCATTAATAAACATGTTCTTTTCTAACCTAAATCAAATGCTAAATGCCACACCTTTTTTTCAAAAACAAGACAGTCTTCAAAGAAAACAGTCTGGGCTCTGCTGTTACAAAGTTATGGAACAATTGGCTCCAGTGCAAAGGTCCGTGCTGGAGGCAAAGTCTATTGATCCGAACCTCTGTTAAGAGAGAAAGCAAGAGAGAAGCAGGGATTAAAACACAGAGGCAGAATCTTGAGCACACAAATAAAGCTTGTATATTATCGATGATAAAGATAACATGGGAATTTGGTGTGCAAATGCTCTTATTATTACATGGATGCATGTGCACATAGATAGGTAGTTATATTTTTGGTTTACATACAATCTAACTACAGCCAACTGCGCTCTGTGAGCCCTCGTTACAGAACATGCATTATTTACTGTTGTGTCTTTGTCATTGTAAGCTGGTATTTAGACTTTGACATTGGGAAATTCCCAAGGGACCTCTAAGTACCGGTTGTGTATGATTTGTAGCACAGAGGCAGCACATTGAATTCTCCATCTTCTGCATGCAGCTTTGACTTGGGATTAAAATTGAACAGATGTTTTAGGGTCATAGATAGCCTCTGTTTCTGCCCAGGAAGCTGTTGGACGATCACATACATGCTGCACTTTAATGAGTGAGTTACATGTTCACAGATCAAACTTTGGTTTTTCTAATACCCATTTGTACTGCTTTATCAGCATATCATATTATGTAAAATATCTTAATTCATTTCTCTGTTAGGGACCAATAAAGGTTCTCTGTTGAACACATTAAAAAAAACAAGCCACTCTTGTGTTGGATGATTAGCTCTTAATCACATCTCTGCTGTATGGCCACCTGTATGTGACACCCATTAAAGTTGATGGCAGTCACTGTGGCCTGGATAACGTTTCCACATACTTGCAGCTGTCACAAAGGCAAATTAAGATATACGTCGGGCAGTCTGCCATGTTGATACCCACCCTTTTCCATGGAAACCTTTCAAATCAGCCCAACGCTGCTGAGTCATACCATTTTGATTTAGTTTAACTGCTGTACCACATAAGCTACAAGCCATTTCAGTGTTGGGAGTATGACATTTTCAGAACACCACACTATACCATAAAACAGTGTATTTGCTCTTGGTACTGCTAGGGTCTGGTTTTAAGGAGGATATTAAACTGATGAGATTCTGCTGTTACTATGGCAGTGATCCTCGACTGGAACTGACCTCACTTAGTATTAGCTGTAACACAAAGAGCAATGCTAATAAAACACACTTAAGATGCCAAGGAAATGGTGTTTGTTCTATACAAGAAATGCATTTTAGGAGCAAAGAGAGATAGAGCGCTGCATAAATGTTCAGCTGTGGAACATCTTGTGCTGGATATTTCATCTCTCACTGCTGGTGTATTGGCGTGCTGCTGACCTGCAGAGACGGCAAATGAAAAAGCTGTGAGAAGCTAAAATGGATCGACTAAAAGAGAGCGAAACAGGTTAATATTTCTTGATTAAAAGACACACTGTGAGAAAAGGGTGATTTTAGAAGGCTGTGGAGATATAACTCGCTTTGTGTCAATGGCAAATATCCTGCCCCGCTGCAAGGTTGACTTTTGTCAGTCTCTTTTTGGGATAGATTTTATTCCCATTTGCTATGTTTAAACCTTTAAGAGGCAAGATTTTTCCTCCAGCTAAACATAAGAACCAGTTTTTAGTCTTCGTCTTTTTATCGCGCCAGCATGCTAAACTGGTATGATAAACGGTATTTTTTGCAAGTATATAAGCAGACTGGGATTTAGTTTTAGCTCAAAGCACTGGTGTGCTATAAGGCTGTTATGTACCGCAGTCTTTTTTCTCTGAATCAGTATGCCGAATTCTGGCAACTTCAGTTCATGAGAATGTACTTTGGAGGACTGGAAGACGCAGTTTAGTCCTTTTGCTATTAAAACAGCAGTGTGTTTGATGAATTGAACAGCTCAGCTGGAGGGGTGACATAATTATGTTTACAGTTAAATTGAATGGAAAAAAAAGATTCTGAACATTAGGACTCAAAATGTATAATGCCCTGACAAAAATGTGTGTGCCAATACTTTGCTTGATATGTTATTTGTTTATTTATGTTTTAACGATTTGGTATTTCGGTTGTACAAAAAAGTTCTGCTGATGCAAAAAAAGGAAATATCAGAGGAACTTTTCTTCTCAATGATCAGCCACAAATTCAAAGTTAGAAGAACTACATTCTTGCATGAACACATCTTAAAACTACATATTGTTACACAACAGTGAAGTTGTAAGTTTATACAGGGAGCTTTCTCTCCGCAACTACTTGTGATTGTTAATGTGAAATCAGAAATACTTTTTTTCTTTCAGGTCGATACAGTCTAGATGAGCATGACGGGATCCAGGGATTTTGGTACAAATGGACGAATGCAACAGAAAACAGAAGTGTATATTTCAGAAATGGCCCATGTCAGGGGGCGTGGCTTGAAGTGCTACAATCCATAGTTAGTAAATTAAATGGTACTTTGAATTATTCAGTCCTCTACGGAAGTGGAATGGATTTCGAACGGACGAGTTTGGTGCACCTCACATCATTAAGCTGCCATCTTAACTTGATCAAATGTGCTTCTTTTACTTCCTCACCCACTATGATTGAATGTCCAATCTTCATGGGACTGATGGACGCTGTTTTCCCCCAGCAACAATCCCCGAGGCTCTTAGTTAAATAACAACCGACACAACTGACTAATGAGAGCATGCTGTAAAAGTTGAGGTGAACACTTTTATGTGATGTCCTATGAGACATCTTCATTTACAACCGCGGTTATGACTGATACTGTTGCAGCCGCACAGTTTCACTAGAGTCTCCACTCTTCATGATCACCACCCCTGGTATGAGAAAGATGGATGGTCCTCCATAATCCAGAAACAGAGTCATAAATTTCTCACACAGCCACGTGAGAGCATCTGTAGGAGAGTAAACAGGGAAAAAATATGATGCAGAAAAAAAACCCAGTTTGATAGTGATTATTGAAGATCACAGGGATCATTTTTCATGTTTGCATAAGTTGTTATTCCGCAGATATCCTCTGTAGCTCTCAGATCTCTGCATTGAGATAAGAGCTATTATCTTTGATCTCTGAGTAAATCAGCATTAGAGGAAATCCCTTGGATTTGCTGCTTCCCCAGAAACTAACCATTTGTAGTGGGTCAGTTGCAGCAGGGACATTCAAGATGGATAAAATGGAGAGTGGCCACAAGAAGGCACTGAAACACCTTATGGGCCATTTTGACTTACAGAAAACAGCCAAGAGAAGAAACTGTCACATATTGTTTCAACAACAGACTGTTCAAGAATATGCTAGTCTTAAGACAACCCTTTTAAACCCTAAATCGTTGAACGTTTGGTCGATGTAGTAATTGTTGCCAGTCAATGTTAGGCCAGAGCACATTGATAACAATTCTTCATATTTAAAGCTGAACTAAACTGTTAAGATAGAAGGAACTTTGATGTCTATGAAAAGGCAAAATGTTAAATGATCCCCCCAGAAAATCAGTCTGGGTTTTTTTTCCCAGCTCTGATGATGTCCAGTTGTTTCCAGCTCTGCTCTCATGGCTCAGTCCTCCTCCTGTGGCCTTGCTGCACTGGCTCCCACACCCTGATGTCATCACTTTTTGACATACCCACAACCTTGTGGGCCAGAGCATGCATTGCAACTCATCCAAGAATATCACCTAACACTCAGAGGACAACATTCATCAACGTCCCTGCGCTTTTGCCAGCAGTGCATTTCTTTCTGCGAATGCAACGAGTCCATGACGGCTGTTCCAGCAGCACTGCAGGGAACCTTGAGCGACCGGTGGTGCTTCTGCTGCGCAGACAACGTATCTCTTTCAAGGTTCTTCACAGGTCAGAACCTGCTTATGTGAAACCAATATCTATCAAATCCATCCATATCCTGGTGTCCGTGTTACTCTGCTCTGCCCCAGATAGGTCTAACTAAACTGATAAAGAAAATAAAGGTGATGGATCTGGGGTTTTTTTGTTCCCCCCTGACAAATGAGTTCAGTTCAAAGAAGACAATGTGGCAGAAATTATGTGCTGCTGCTGTTCCAGCAAGTCACCACCAACTTGGAAGTTAAACGATTATGCTAATATCATGTTTACAACAGAAAAAAAACTGTACTTAATCCCCTTCACCTAGGGTGAATAATGAACTCTAATCTCAAGATTGCTGTCAGGCCAAGCCCCTTCTAGGTGATTTGGGGATATTTCAACCTTTTAACACATAGCTGCTTTGACCTTAGCGTACAGTCAAACGTTAAATGCCTACAGTACCTACTTACATTTATAGGTTATTTATCACTGATCTCGGTCCATGTCCATCTGTTATCTTTTTTCTACCAGAGCAAAATGCATGACGATACAGATGCTTGGGTAGTGACCATTGAATGTACACTATATTTCATGATGCATTGTGGGATATAGTGTTCCATATAAGGATTAACAGTTTTCACTATATGTTTAGCCCCCTCTTTGAGAAAGAATGTAGTGAACTAAAAAAAAATGATGACGGGATGCGTTGGATACAGGCATTGACTTGAACAAACATCCACAGTACAAATCTCAACAGGCCTCATGAATATGGGTTTCAAATATTCCAATGTGCTGGATTGTTTAATTCGTTCATTTTGAACCATTCTGGAAAACCCATTTTGCTTAAAGGAGCTTGAGGCTCCTTTTAAGAAATGAGACTCTCTAGCGCCACCCTTCACCACGACGGCTGTCGGGGGTACTGCAGCCAACAGTGAAGCCGGTGTGAGTACCAGATTGTATCGGGCTGAAATATTTTCCCCGGAAGTGTGCATTTTTTCCCCGCGATGGTATTTTTTTGCCATGTTAAGCTAGGAAGGTAGTTTTTCACCATGTCTTCACATTCAAAACGTCTTTCTTGGCAATTGCGGATTAATCAGTGAGCGCTTAGTTGACGTTACATTTTTTTAATTTTATTTATATAATGTATTATGACTATTTTGCTTAGACATTTACAGATTCAACAATGAGAACATATAGAGACATACACTTCTGTAAAGTCAGAAGCAGCAGATCATAGTGGAGGTAAAAGGGAGAAGAAATATGTTCACGACACGACCTTCTTTCAATGACTTCTCTCTCCCTCTCTCTCGGCTGCTGTAGTCACTCTGTTCCTGGTCTTTTCACGCAAACGGTCAAAAGCCAATCACAAGACGGAACGTCATCACGTACGGGAGACCTCCGATAAAAAAAAGCAGGTGGGAAAAAAAAGCACCGACACCGGCACGGGAGAACGGGGAGAACGCGCATGCAGCGTCATGTGACGTCACATCCGCAGCCCAGCGCGGGAAATTTGGGCCCGAATTGCAGCACATTTTGCAGCACACAGCCTGTTCAAGGCAAAGGAGAGATACACTAGAGGGCTCATTCTTTTGGGTTTGGAACGCTTCATCTGACATTATTACTAGAAAACTTAAAACGTATACTAATTTTTTTCATAAATTCTGCCTCAATCCGGCCTCAAGCTCCTTTAAAGGTGAACCTTTCAAAACAGAAGCAGTCAGAACAAAGAGTTTCAACCCAATTAAGTTCAGAATTGATGTTAATTTTTTATAATGGGAAAAAAGTGTTAAGTAATATCTTATTTCTGAAATTTATGGCCTTGTTTCTATGGACCTCTTTAATTGCAATTGATAACAAGACTGCTGCTAATATTCACTTTTTGAGTGATGCAAATCTGGAAAATGCTAATTTTAGGAATGTCTTTATGGGAATAGTCCAGATTTAAAACAACTGTAGGTTTATTATTAGACGGAAAGGTATGTAGACTTTTGATCGGAAAGAAATTATTTAAATCAAAGCAGTCAGAACATAAAATGTTTGCCACAAAATGGCAATCAATGTTACCCTCTGCCATTATTTGAGGAAATACAGTAATAAATACTGTATATGTTACCTCCCGCATTGTAACGTCACCATAAAATACCAATACCCACTTAGTTAAACGTTAACTTTGTTTACAGGTGGTTTATTTATTTTTTTCTTGTACTGTGTATACATGGTAAAAGCACTGCCGTGAGCACACTAAACTTTTAAGAGCCCTTTTAAGAGCAACAGTCATCCAAAAACACCCTTGGGAATTTACAGTGATCCCACTTTCTGAGAATCACGTAAGACCTGGAGCCAACACACAAATGCAGGGTAAATCACATTAGCTACCAGAAAGCCTTTTGATTTAAGAAGCCCAAACACGCGAGCCTTGCTGAGGAGGATGACATGCATGCACACATCGTAGCTTCTGATTTATTGTTTGAATCTCAACTACTGAGCTCTGTCCTTGGCATGTGGGGATCTGTAGTTGTAAAGGGAAGGAAACAATGGCTATTATAAAGAAAAGAGAGGGCTGAATTATAAGTAAGACATTTACCAGAAGCTTTCCGCCATAGCAAATTAGTTTCATGGGGATTCATTTGAAGACATATGAAATAAGATAATGACAGATTGCAGGACATAAATGAGGAGAATCACAAAAATGAAAACAGATGTTGCACTGGTGTATTCCTCTTCTGGGTTATTATCACCTCTGTCCATTACATAAATTCTGCTCTTGTTAAAAGGTAAAGAAATCACATAAATGATCAACATCTTCGTTGTGAAACACCGCGAAAAACCTTTTTGTTTGTCTGTTTTTCGCCTGCAATTTCTCTCAGTTTCTGTCCTCTATTTTGCCCTTTTTTCTCGCTGATCAGGCAGCTAAAGGTCAACGTGGATCCCGATGTTCATGCGCAGGTAGACCAAAGCCAATTTCAGATGTGTCAGTGGAACTGGTGCTGCCAGTTTCCTGTGACAGCTTGAGTGGAACAGCCTCAGCTCTCATCTCAAAATCACCCCTGCTTACTGAGCGGAAACCGTTTGTCACATACGCTTGAAATGTGCTGTCAAGTCCTGTCAGCATGCATCCGTTATATTTATAACATCATGGTTATTATTACCAATATCACTGTAATTATACAAAAGATGCACAGGGTTTCCTTTTCACATATTCATTTACTAATCCCAGCAGCCTCCAGCTACTGCCTTGTGTTCATGTCATAAATTCTCACAGATGATGATCCGTGTGTAACTTTCTGCCATCATGTGCACATGGCTCCTTGTTTTTCTTTATTCACAGAATACACTTGTAATAACCAGTGTTGATTAAATCAAAATTTGCAGGCAGAATTATGCAAAATTACATGTATCAGGAGAAGTGTGGAGGGAGAACTGTCATTGCAGGAGTCTTTATTATCTGTAGTTATTATTGAGCTAATATTTGTCAACTGGAAATGCCACCTGTGTCAAAAGTGTTCTGATTGGTCCCTTGAGGAAAGTGATAATACCAAAATCTTCATTTATCCTGTTGCAGTATGGAAGTATACTTAATTTTACCTAGAAAAGTATACTTAAAACATTCAGAGAGATAGTACTCAATGGAGAAAACATTCCTTGTGACTGTTTTGCATGATTCCTGGGCCACCTGTGTTATTATATAAAAGCAGGGTTTCTTAGTTATAGATGAGAGTCAGGAATAGGAAACATAGTTTTTATTTAACAAAAAGTGCTGTACACAGCAGGATATTAAAATAAAATAAAATAAAACATTTTGAGGAGAGCAGGCAGGGGGAGATGGAGCAACCTGGGGAACACGACTGGACTGGAGAGGGAAGGACAGGACCAGTGACACAATCACCAACATAACAGGACATGTTGGACAATCATCAGAGGAGGCACCAAGAGGGAGGTAACTGACCTGAATATCAGAGGACTCCACTTGTAGGACAAAAACAACCTTTTTTAGACACATCTTTAGGGGGGAAAAAAAGAGTGCAAACGCATTTTCATTACTCCAAGTAAGAGTGATTTTTCACACTGTTGGTGTTTTTAAGGCGGTCTTTTCGGGCTTATCATTGCCACACAGTGCATTGTGTAAGACCATATTTTCTTGCCACTTAGCAGTTATTGATGACTGGGTTTCAGTTGGCATAAAAACGTCCTCTCATTTGTTTCCTCACTCTACTTACTCTTGAGCTTCTTTGTCTGGCACTCCACTATCTTACTGCACCTCTCAAGCCCCCTGGCTTTGTTAAGACACTATCTTTGCACATCCATTTGCAGTGGGTATATGCAGGCTGGTGGCACTGCAACAGCTGTTGTGGATGTAATGGTCTTGTGTTTAAAAGTCTAGATCTTAGAAAAGTTACTTTCCCAGATGTTTTCAAAGAAAAAATGTTTTTTTACAATCAGGAAAATCTGGTAATTCAAACTCAGTATAGAGGACTAACAAGCAAGAAAACAGGAAACTGAAAAATGCTTAGGAAATGAGAAAACCCAAGACTAACAGAAAGTGAAGACCTATGAGACGTGCACTATAAACAGGAGACATATATGAAATACATGCAACATGCTCCAAATACACTGTGTTCACATGTGTCAGGAATTAGTTTTCATTGCACTTTCTTAAAAAAAGGTTTGGGCTAAAGGTTTGAGAAGTTTAAAGGATGTGCACCAGTGTCCTGCAGTGCATCCAGACCAATATTAGTTCAACAAAACCCTGTAATTACAACTCCATGCAGCTACTATTACAACTGTGCAGAAATAGTTGAATAGTGCTGCCTAAAGATAGGCTAAGTGCTTCGAGGTGATTTCCACCCCAGGACATTTTTGGAAACAAAGACAGTGGGGTCAACCCATGGATGTATTATAGAGCTGGACGGGAAATTGAAAATGGCCGCCCATTCATTTCAATGCATTCTGCTCAGCCAGCGCATACGCCGAAAAAATCTCTGACTTCCGGGTTTACTTCCGCATACACTGGCCCATAGAGCATGCGCAGTTGAGTCACCTCCCATGATGCTCTGGGGCCTCCCATCATGCCCCGGGGCAATGAGGCGAATATTAATATAATATGTATTAATATAATATATTAATTAATGTATATTATTACATGTATAGTATTACATATATTATTAATGTATTAATATAATATAATTACATAATATATATTAATATAATACATCCGTGGAATGCACGGACACAGCTGTGACGTCAGCCGTGACGTCACGCCCAGAAAGAGACTTTTCTTTGACTTTTCTGGCCGTTATTAAACATTTTTGACGGATATAAAGTCCATGACTTAAAAATATAGAATACAAAGATTAGTAATTGCCGGTGATTACAGCTGGAGGTTCCTGTGAACAGTTTTAGAGGCTTCTCTTTTACTATTGCGGTCTATGGGAAAAAAGCTTTCTGGGCCCCATGGGATTTTCTGTTGCAGTACCGCGGCTGGCCACTGGGAAAAATCGGCGTGCCTTCTGAGTACGAGACCCGGGGGCTGGGTCAACCTGCCTCACAAGCCACAACAAGCGCTGCTCCAACCAGTCAGAGGGGAGGGTTTCTGAGAGGGGGGAGAGCCCTGGGAGATGGGCGTGTTTTCTTTGGGAGCACTGGAGGGAGGGGGAGGGCGGAGCTACCTATGAATATTTGACTGATGTTTCAAATTTCAACAGACGTGACATCATCCAGAAATCCCTCAACCTAACTTTTATAATCTATATTCACTGTATTTAGTGTATATAGGCCATATATATGGCTATATATACATTATATTTAAACAATTAAGTGACAGAAAACTTTTTATGTTAATTTCACTGATGTTATTTTATGTTTCTTGACCATTTGCATTGTTTTCAAATTAATTCCAGTTGACAACATTCTTCGAACCCCAGTTTGAGTGTAATAAATTCATTCCTATGACAGTAAAATGCAGTAAAATACATTACAGCACACTTCAAGGTTTAGAGTAAACTCTAAACCTTGAAGTGTGCTGTAATGTATGTAGACCCCCCCCCCACCCCATGACATTTGATACAGCCATGGTGCATAAGCATCCATCCTTCAATTCCCTTTTTTTTTTGTTGATGTGAAACTTTTCTGCGACAGACGAGAATATGGTCGGTGACACTGTGGAGTCGTGATCACACAGTCGCACTGCAGAAAGACTTCTGCGTTCCCCCCTGGAGGAAGTCACTCAGCGTATTCCTGCATAATTACCTCAGAGTGATTACAGAAATCAATGGCATTCTGTCACCGCTGAAGGCACTTTACCAAAGCTTTGAATTATCACTATATACATACATATCCATCCAGCTTATTTGCATTGCATTTTGTAAACACTCAGCAATATATTGGGCACACTACAAATAACACGCACATCTGTTTTCCTGCAGCCTGTTTCCCCGTGCGCTCAGCGTGAGTCATATGGTTTTTTGGAAGTGACTGGGAGTGTTTGAAAGATTTTATAAAGCCCTGGAGATGAGTGTGGGGATGCATCCCACCAAGAAACTAACAGCATTTATATGAGATTTGGTACTAGAGATAGTGTCTGAGAGGAGAGAGTCTACTCAATCATTTATCCTGAGGCTCACTTGTGTTACTTGATTTCTCCGAAGCACAGCACCTCAGCAAACTCATAAAACCTGATAGTACTAAAAAAAAATATATGCAGGCTGTTGTGTAGAATGTAAAATACATTTAACCAAGGAGCGAAGTGACCTTCGATGAAGCATGATAATGTAATGAGTATTTAAGAATTTGAGAATACCCATAAGTGTGAAGAAGCATAAAAAAAATTACTTGCTTTAATTGTGTATTCAGGCGCATGTGACATAACGACCCAGAAAACTGCTCAGCTTCTCTGCGTCTTTATGCCAGAAAGTAAAAGTGCTGAAAGACGGAAGGTAATCAGACATCACAAAATGCATCTAATGTACCAGTCTTATGTTTAATCTACCATAAATTCACTCATTTTATTCCTTCAAGACTTCCATGCTGATGCAAGACATATCGATTTAGAAAGAGATGCCTTTTTAATGAGCAGTTAAGAGAAGACTTTAAAAATAAGCTTTGGTTATTGTATCTGATCCCTCTGGAAACGCATAAAAGCAGGAGGAGATAAACTAATGTGTCAGTTTGTTTATAATACATCGACAAGTTTACTTCTTCAACCTATTGCTGTCCTTGGAAATGTTCGTCAATGCGTGGCACAGTGAATCAGGATGATGAAAAACCTTGGCAAGGATTTCAATAAATACCCCCAAATCCATCAGCTATGCAGGTATACACACACAAGGTCATAAGAAATCACTTCTATCTCAGTGTCAACACACCGCTGATTTGGATGGATATTAATAATTATATAGATGGTTTAATTTATTTTAAAAAATCAATAGATCTTCAGATGACAACAGGAAGAAACATATTTTTCATACTGAAATATGTTACAGCAGTGATGTGGCACTTCATCAGCTTGGGCAAAAGTATCTTGGCTGCAAAATACTTCTGAGTGTGCAGGAAAAGACTTCAAAATGACACAATTATCTTTTACAGCTGTTCAAGGTTTGTAAGGTGTAAACATTATAAGAAAATGCTGACTGTTAACACCATAGACAGATAAGGTGAATGTTCATGGAAACATCTCTAACAGTCTAACTTTTGAAAAAAAAATCAAAAAATATTCTTGTAAAATATAAATCATTATGAGCTGGGCCTGTAGGGGGAGATGGGAGTGGTGAGAGAATGAGTGTCCATGTCTTTGTCAGTGGGTGCTTGGGTGGCTCCTTGTTGGGGGGTTCTCCCACTGCCCTTGCAGCTGGGCACACTTTTGGATGGGGGATTTTCAGGGCGGGTTCCGGCCCGGCTGGCTGCCCGTGTCCGGGCTTCTCCCTGCTCTGCTTCTGGTTGTGCCTCCCTCCTCCACTCCACTGCAGTTCAGGTAAAGCCTTGTTTCCACCTTGCAAGCACACATATACACACCTGCTCACTCACCTACATCCTCATCCCACAGTTTCGGGGACAAATAACTGCAGTGGTCTGAATTCAGTCTTAGAGACCTGGGATGGCTGCTGTTTTTGTCTCTGCCTGTTGCTGCTTTTTTGCTGCTTTTTCTCTCTCTTTCAGATTCCAAATGTTTGTGTGCCCGTTGTGTTGTGTGTTTTCTTGTCTTTCAGATCTGCAGCAGATGTCGCCCCCCGTTCATATCCCCCTCACTTTCTTTATTCACAAAAAATAAATAAATATAAAGAGCTTCATAAAATGATGAGAAAACAGGCTCTATGGGCTTCTTGCCTGTTGTTGCTGGTACCTCTGAGTTTATAAAAAAAAAATCCTCATTGTGTGAGTATCCTTTGATCAAGCTATAACAGCTACATGCTGCTTGAAGGGGTTCAGTTTCAATGTCACATTTAATTATTTTGAACTTTTGTGGGAAGAATGCATTCATGATTCATGACTTAAGTACGCTCGTCACTTTTTTCACAAGTTTTTAGTTTATTATTATAGCTTGTTCTCTGGTTAATTTATTCAGACAATTTAATTTTTATATATTTTTTCTTAAGCCTAATTACATAATTAAACAATATTTTTAAAGTTCTGAAGTTGTGTGTTTAAATAAAAGTAATCAAGTAAGCCAGTTTTGGTTCTTAAACTGTAGTTTTAGTGCCTAAATGTAAGTTTGACATTTTGTAGCCAATCTAACCAAGTAAGTTGTAATGCGTTAACTAAACCAAACAGTGAGTAAAAGGGAAAAAAGAAAGAAAAGGTTTTGTGCTGTTTAGTTTAGAGAGGGCATCTAAGCTACTTTTTTAGGGGCCTTGAAAAGGTTAATGATTTTACATTAACCCTCAAACTCAAACGTTCAAGTCCTCGTTTTTAATGAAACAAAAGCTTGAAACCAAAGAAGAACCCTGTAGTGAGATCAGTCTAGAGAAGTATGGGGTAAAGAAGTTAAGAGTAAACAGTTTCCACTTCCAGCTTGCCAAACCTTCTGCATGTGACCACCTGCGTTTACTACAGGCTGCTAGGGGTAATAGAACGGCTTTTATATTAATCTTTCAGGTGTGATTTTATAAAAGTGCCCTCTGGGGAGTTATCCAGACCCACATCATCTAGACAAGTGGGTATTTCAAATAATGAATTAAATGTTCAAGATCAAAATCAACCTTAAGGCAGATAACAATTGGAATATATATGTACCAATTACTACAAATATTGAAACTTTAATAAAAAGTCCAGGCAAGACAACTCAAAGACCTCTGCAGCGCTGTTGGCATCTCACACTCTCATCCTCAAATTAGGCCAGACGGCAGGTGAAACCACTCCCTCCATCCTAGTGGACCAATCACAGACCAGCATGAAAAGAGCCAGGGCTCTCCTTCAAGAAGAGAGTCAAACTTCATCCTGTAATATGAACAAGCTTTGGCCAACGGTTAGCTGTGCAGAGTGTCTTAGCGCTGATTTTGGTATCTATATTCTCATCACATTATACTATAGTAACATATTCCCAAACGTATTCACTTGGTTGTTATGACTAACAATATAGTCCAAAATAAGGTGACACTTGTGAAGTCAACTGTTCATGAAGAGGTTTTGCCTGAAGCACTAACGTTGTCACTAATGCTGCAGTTTGTTTGATATACTTTTATAACTCGGGTTGGCTGTGCAGGGCCAGTCGAGCACTTCTCACAAAATGCTCAGAGAACAGGTCATGACCAAGAATGAATCTTTAGAAAATGACTTATAATGCAGTAAAAACCGAAAGGATGTTTTCAAGAGATTGTTTTTCAAACCCATTCCTGCTTTTTTGTTGAGCAGCCAAGGATGTTTTTTGACTCCAGCTGCAATCTGCAGTGATGGAAATGTGACATTCAAGAGGACACAAATGTTGTTTTGCTGATGGAGCTGTACTTGGGACTGCATGTGTGAGTACAACACTGAAACAGGCTTTAGAAGACATGTCTATTGACCAAAATATCACACAAGGATCCTCTGAAACCCAGAGGAATAACCCAAGGGATAAAAATCTATAACCGTTTCTTCCTATTCAGGGTTCATGGCGGTCTGCTGGACCAGGTTAACCACACGCTCACACTCACACCAGCAAGCAGCAAGGCAAGTTTATTTATACAGCACAATTCAACAACAGCTTGATTCACGGTGCTTTACAAAGGCATTAAAAAGCATGATTTAAGTTAAAGAAAAAGAAAGAAAGATAATAATAATTATTAATAATAATAATAATAATAATATAAATAAATAAATATGGTAAAACATAATTTACAGGATTTAGAAAATAATCACTTAAAAATTATTAACAAATGAGATGCAAGAAATAAAGGTTGCAGTGCATTGTGGGAGATTACTGAAAGCAGTAAATAAAAAAGGTTTTCAACCTTGATTTAAAGGAGCTTGAGGCAGGATTTATGAAATAAATTTGTATACTTTTTAAGTTTTCTAGTAATAATGTCAGATGAAGCATTCCAAACCAAAATAATTGAGCCCTCTAGCGTATCTCTCTGTTGCCTTGAACAGGCTGTGTGCTGCAAAATGCGCTGCAATTCCGGACCGGAATTTCCCGCGCTGTCCTGTGGATGTGACGTCACATGACGCTGCATGCGCGTTCTCGGCAGCGCACGAGTAAACATTGGATACGCGTTTGAGTCATGGAGGCAGCTTCAACTTGAATTGGGACTGAAAACAGATGCTGACATGGCTAATTTCCTACTGACCAGGTAAGATAACATTGTAAGTCATATTTGGAGCTTGATTTGAAAATCACATGAGATTACACACGCGCTCCCGTGCCGGCTTCGCTGTTGGCTGCAGGAACCCCGACGGTCGTCGTGGCGCTAATGAGTCTCATTTCTTATTCTTGCCTCATGCTCCTTTAAAGCAACTGAGAGTTTTAGCAGTCTAATACATTTTTTCTAGGACTTAACTCAGAAAATTCAGTCCTTGTAGGGCTTGTAGGGCTAGGTCTATACTATTCAGTGAAATCTTTGGAAATTAAAAAACGTGTAATGAAAATGTATTTAATTTACAGCTATAATATAGCCTGCAGCGCTGAGGTCTTGTTTAAACAAAAGATTTTTGAGGCTTAAATCATCTCTTGGCAACCCATTTCATGGATCATTATTCATTCTCTTCAACTGCTTCCCCTTTACCAGCAAATCCTCAAAATAAATGATGACAGACTTGACAAACAGCCTTCTCCAAAAGCACACACTTTACATGACACCTTACAAATGTTCTTTGTGTTATTTCCTCCTATGACAGAGCTACATCATTTTAACTTGCTGTTAATATAATTTATAGAATGTTTTACTTTGAAATGTAGATCACGTTGTGTCTGAGCTTTCCCCTGAGCTTAATTATTAAAATGATTTAATGTCTATTTTTTTCAATCTTGTACTTCCTCTCCTCTCCTGTTTGGGGAGTGTTGCGACTGTGTCGCGCTCAGGGGGATGCTATTACTCTCCCTCTATCTTAGAAGAGCAGTACAGGAATTTATGATGAGGCTCTTTAACCTTTAGTCATAAAGAACATTAGTCAAATGCACACGCGTTGTCCCTAATGATGAATCCATCCCATAAAAAACTATAATCCATATTACAAAAATACATAAATATAGAATGTGACAGAAACAAAGAAAAATGGCATAGTGACACAAGACCGCAGGTGAAAAGGTGCAGCAACATGTGTCAGATGTGTTCTTTTATTTTCTAATCCTTTGGATTAATCCATATCTGCAGTAACTGCAGCAGAGGTGGATGTTTTTAAAGCACTTAATGTCACTATAGATCTACAGAATATAAACATACAATTTCCTCACGTTTCCTTGTTTCAGCATGCTATTGCTGGCTGTTGTTCTTCTTTACTGTACTTGTCCTATATTTGAACCCATTTCATAATCCCCCCTGAGTGATAGAACTGAGAACGTCCCTCTATGGGTAGATAAAAGAACAAAACACAGGGCAGTTATTTTTTAATGCACCAGAATAGCAAGATGATCTTTTTCACCTAAAATTCTTTACTTGAATATTTGCTAAGCCCTGAGGTAATCGAAAGGAACTTTTAATCCTCTCTTAAGATTCACCTTCAGCCTGTTTAGTGTAGATAAGATTTAAGGCTTTCTTACCATTTTTGTTTGGTGTGCTCTCTATGAACAGACACCTGTGTTTAAATAAAGAATCTGAAGATAAGTGACATGATTTTGGCTTCTGGAGCCTGTGAGAGGTAGAAACCATTCACTGAGTGAAATCATAGTTTATGAGCTCACATTTTGAGTTTATGTTTATTTCAAGCTGCTATATGTAGGAATGATACTTTAAAACCCCAAATGAATGTAAATATATCAGAAAAAAATATTTTATGTTATTTTAAATATATCAACAAACTGTAATGAAAGACCTACTGTAAATACTGTGCTGAGGAGCATGGACAGACCATCAAGCTTTTTATTTCTACTTTGCTCCACTTGATTTGATAATATAAATTATTTGTTCTATCTTGGTACTTTCAAATGAAAAAAAGGAAGCTGTGCTGTTAGATGGGATAAACTTGATAGGCCATTTATCCTGGGCTCAGACTGGATGGGCACATTTATGAGTCTACAGGTGACACTGACCACTGATGTACTAAATATCTGATATCTTAAAAAGTTGTCTGGATCTGTAAGGGGAACCGTTAATCAACCAATAACCAAAAACAGAGCAAGTAATGGGCTGATGTTACCCATGACTTCATTACAGCTTATTACCTTAATATTACAGCTCACTTTGCAAAGTAAGGGTCACTATTTCAGGGTGCTTTCACACCTGTGGCCCGTTTGTTTTGTTCCGATTCAGGGGCTAAATCGATACAGTTGTTTCATTTTTCGTATGTGGAGTTTGTGTTCACAAGGCAACCGTCTGTAGCGGTTCAAAGCTGTTAACAAATGCCATGCGCGAACCAACTGTTCTCTGATTGGTCAGAACTGAACGCGGAAGGAGTTTCCTCTTCCGTACCCCGGGAAAAACTATAATGGTTATGGTTAATGGTTAATGGTTAATGGTTAATGGTTAACCCCTTTCACAGAGAGGGCGCAAAGCGCAGACCGACGCCGCCGATCCCATTAATTTATGTGCTACAGGCGCAAGAGCGGACCGCTTCCTGTTTCGGAACAACTGCTCCAAACGGGACAGGTGTGAAAGCACCCTTAGATTTAGAATACAAGCTGAAACATGAACTCTCCCATGATATGGCTTGGAGTGGAATGATTACATATTGTGGCTTTAAAGAAGGTACAAATATACTGTGTCTTTGTAAACTCTTGAGCTGATATATTAAAGTTAACATGGAGGATTATTATCTCTTGAATTATGTATATACGTTGAACTTTGAACAGAAATACAATGGCAAAAGCACATGCGACAGGGCGGTGATCAAAGCTACAATTAGATTTGTATTAAATTATCATGATAACAAAGATCCATAAAGGGGGAAAAAACCAACAAAAGAAAGGTCCATCATTTTCTCGTCCGTCCACCCCAGCCTCCCCCTTCCACAGACATTGGATCAGTTTTACTCTGTCAACTTCTTCCCCTTAGGAGTCTTATAACTGCTGCAGCTGAGTGTCAAAATGAAACTTGGAGTTGCAATGAACTGCTGCCTCTTTCCCCCAATAAAAGTGCAGTCTTGCTGCTGTGTTCTGAGCATGGCTGTGCTTTACTACCTGTCAAGGGTTTGTTTTTGTGAGATGTTGGGAGTGTATTTTTGCCTTTGCATGAGCGATGGAGAACTAAAACATAAATACAAAGATCTGAACGTTAGTTGGAAGTTGCGACCTTGCTCACACGCTTACGCATGCAAATTCTTTATCATCTGAAGGTGTTACACATGATTACGTATATTATTTTTTTATCACTTGAAGTAGTTCCCTTATCTCAAGAACAGCTTTGAAGACAGGACAACGGGAATGGTTACATGAGTACAAGGCCACGTCCGTGATGTTTGGAGAGCAAAAGAAGACAAAGCTGTGATGGGCGTGATGTTGAACCCAAGAATAACACAGATCGAGGCCCGTGGAACAATTCAATTTATTAGCCAAAAATAAGGGGGTACAAACCCAAGCTGAACGTGGTAATCCACAACCTGAACAGGCCAAAAATCTGAGGGCGCAGAAACCTTCAGGCAGGGAATCCGAGCAACCGGGAACCAGACAAGCGACGAGCAGGCGGGGTAGTCAGGAACAGACAGGGTCAAAACCAACAAGACAATCCAGATAAAACTGCTAGAAGGCTTTTTCATGGAGCTAAGACTGAGTGGAATGAGTGTGTATATATCTGGTGAGGGAGCACAAGTGAAGCTGGGTGCAGTGATGAGTGTGAGAGTGGCAGGCAGGTGATCAGGGGAGGGATCATGACAAAACCAAGCCGAGTGACTGGGACCAATCAAGGCTCTAACGAAGGGAGGGCTAACTCTAAACCACGGTTCCTCTCCATCAGTTTAGCCAATGATTTTGTAATCATATATCTAAATATTTGCATTTTTGTCAGAAGAAAAACTATGTAGATTTCCAATATGATCTTTTCTAGGAGGTTGTCAACCACACGGAAAGGTACGACGGAGTATTAGGGCCAAACTAAGACAAAAAAAAAAAGGAAATTACGAGAATAAACTCGTAAAATTACGAGAATGAAGTCGTAATATTTTGAGAATAAAGTCGTAATATTTATAAATTTTATAATTTTATAATTTTATAATTTATAATAATATTTATAAATATATAAATATAACTTCACAAAATGCTCAATATTCCTCATTTTTACACAGGGAGAAGAGTTCTCATAAATTATATTCTCATAATATTACGACTTTATTCTCATAATGTTATGACTTTATTCTCGTAATTTTACGACTTTATTCTCGTAATATTACAACTTTATTCTCGTAATGTTACGACTTTATTCTCATAATATTACGACTTTAATCTCATAATATAACAACTTTATTCTCATAATACGACTTTATTCTATTACGACTTTATTTTCGTAATTTTACGACTTTATTCTCATTATATTATGACTTTATTCTCGTAATTTCCCATTTTTTTGGTCTTAGTTTGGCCCTAATACTCCGTCGTAGAAAGGTCCTTGTACAAGCTCGTTTTGAATTTTGAATAAGAAAAAAATTAACTGAGAGAAGTTGTCTATGTTTATTTCTGTCTTCTATTTCTTCTATTTCTGTCTATTTCAATGAGCACGCAGGTTTCAGAAACCTAACAGAGACCAACCAGAATCTAAAAGAACATCCACAGGGCAAAGACAGTGAAGGTGAGGTCCGTTTAAAACAACATATGCTCAGCAAAGTCCTGAGACAAGCACTTCTCACAAGCATGGCTTTGGCTATGGCGGCATGAAATCTGTCCAAGTTTGTTTGTATCAGAAGAGCTGCTGCTTGACTTAGTGATTATCTTTAACACCTGAGTAAGCTTTATAACCTCCTCCTGCAGGCCTCAACATTTTCTTAACAGCTCTGGGGCGCTGTGTGCGTTTTAGATGGCTGACAGGGAAATTGAACCGTTTGAAACATGGACCGGATTTGAACACTTTTCTGTTGCTGGTTTAGCAACGATAAAATGCGATCAGTATTGGCCTTTGAATTATTTATTGGTTTTTCTCTGCTCGTTTATAAGCGTGCAAGAGTGCGGTTCACATGCTTCGAAAGAATATACAAACCCAGTGTTCATTTTATAAACACCAAATCCATTTAGGGTTAAACACATCATTTAGTTGCCAATTATCTTCACATATATTTCCATATGATTTACATTTTCTAAATATTGTTTTAATTCCTTTAGATGTAAACAGGCTATTTAGCCAATGATATGGTGATGTCAGATTTGTAACTTTAAGCACATCTTTTAAACTATGAGCAGAATTTCTTTTATTATATTAACTTTTCCCTGATGCTCCACAGTAAGGGTGAATAGGACAAATATAGATGGTGCTGAAAAGCTAAGCCTTTTCCTGAGTCAGTGGCACTAAATCCCTACTTGGAAAGATGCTTCTCTCCAAAGACTCATGGACACATCCTTTAAACTGAATCTAACCTCACGCTGAAAGAATTTGTGGTTGTTTTTTTTTATACGCGTGTCTAATGTGATATATTTATCATTCAGTAACTAAACATGGTGAGTCCTTTCAGTTTCTGTCATCTTTACCGTTTCAACAATCAAAGCACTCAAAAATAACAATGGAAAATATATATATATATATATTTTTTTTCTAAAAGAACAGATGGTTTGTCTTGAGATACTTTTGCCTTTATGACTTTGAACTTTTTATCCACATGAAATAAACCATGACAATACAAGAAATTAAAAAAGACTGAAGCATTGCTATGAATGCTATGATTACGATCCTTGACCTCCTGATTAAATTCAAATCAAGTTTTTGATGGAAAGCTATTCTCAATTCTGATAAAGCGCTATGTTCCACAACAATCTCAGATTTTCCTCACTACAGAAACCCCAAAGGGACATGGAGTAAATTAACCTTTCCAGAAAGAAAAATAAAACATGTTTAAAGATATTTTTTTATAATTTCAGTGTGATTCTAAGTTTTAGAAAATGATGAAGTTGATTTTACTACAAATCTTTTGTTTTCCCTATTTAAAGGCACAGTATGTAGTGACATCACTCTGGACCAAATGGGGGCAGTATGTCATGAGAAAAGTTAATCTGTCGGCTCCTGGGATTAGGACTCATGAAGCCCCTTTCCATTAAATGGGGTTGGAAGATGTTTATGCGGTCTAAATTGCTGATGCATGTCTCATTACTTGTAATGAAAAATGTAACAATAATTATCAGGGATTTCAACGAGGGCTGAAACATGTCCTTTCTGTGAGTGAGGTACTTATGGAGCGCCATTACAACAACTGCTGCTTTGGAGATCTGTGTTTTGACTTGGTGCTGATTAGATATCCTGTGGGCAGGAGATGACACTGTTCAGATGCCTTTATATACAAGTTGTCTCTTCTCATTCATCACCACCATTGCAATTTATGCAAACAGCAACCACCCCAGCATCTGCACTGTTGATGTTGCCACTCCAGTTTGTTTGTCTTTTTTCTCCTTTGCAGTCTGTCATCTTGTTTTCTTTATTTGCATTTGGCAAACAGCAACAGTAGTGCACCTCTGCCACCAGGTGATATAAAATTTTCCCTTAGGGATTAATGAAGTATTATAGAGTTTAAGTGAATGCTGTGGTTGTTTGCAGGTCAGTAGATTGTATCAGGACTGTCACAGTAAAGGAGATGCGATGGCTGAAAGGACAGAGAAGGTTGGCCCTGATACAATTATACCCTCATAAAAAAGGAACACAGCAAAAGAAGAGTCTGCAATGTTAATCCATTCATTGCAATCTCATTGGCTGTAGCTTGAATGGTGTTTCCCCTGACAGCTCCGGATATTTGGCATGCAGAGATATCTAATGACATTGCATCAGTAAGTGTCAGTAACTGCACACCAACTTGCCCCCCATGTGAGCTTGACCAAAATGGCATTGATTGACAAGTGCTAAACTTAAAACTAGTGTGATTTTTTTTTTTTCATTTAAAGCAGCACTATGTAACTTTTCCACCTTAATCTAATATTTCCAGAGTCATTGTGATGGTACATCAACTTACAACAGGTTTAATGACACCTCTGTCATGGTCTGAGGGGTCTGTATCGCCTTCACTGGCACTATGTAACTTTGAGGTGCATGGTAGGAACCCTTCCACACTAAAAAACACACACAATACACATTTTTACGGCTTTGACTGCTTTATGGCATACGTCACTTCCCCCTCCTTCCCAATTCGCAGTCGAGACGAAAGCTGGGCGGGGCGTGGAGCGCAGAGCTCAGCAGAAGCTGGTGTTGAGCTAAACGCGGAGCTGGTATCATGGCCGAAGCAGCGAAAAAAACGAACAAAAAAAAAGTTTTAACGGAGAAGGCGAAAAAAAGAAAGCAGGAGAGTAACAAGCTAAATGCCCGGACAAGAATAAACATTGGCCTGGCGTTCACTCGCTGGCGTGGGCTGAAAGACGAGGAGGGATGTCTGACCGATGGGGATTTATGAGGATAAAACAAGAGACAGAATTTTTATGATACAAATGAAAATGTAGAGTTCTATGTTCAATAAGAATCAAAATTAGAATGTTTTCACATTCGTCTTGGGTTTTGGTAATTCTAAAATTAATGACAATATCAACAACAGACACAGAATAATAAAGGTGATCACAAAATTGTGTAATTGGCAATGAGGAAGTTTTATAAAATAATAATACAATTGAATAGAATTACAGCACTAGAGGAAAGAATGCAATGCAAAGAAAATGTATAGAACATTTCTACTATTTTTCCTGAGAACTAAAATTGTGCAGGGCTGATCTGCAAAACATTCAGTTATTCACAGGTTATAAAGTATTTTTTTTATTTTGTCAGTAAGTATGTTGGACTACTAATTTAAGTCCCTTTAAAAAACGTGAAAACCAGAGCGTATATTGTAGTTTGGGGCGCATTATCTCGCTGAAACAGGACAGGGGGGCGGGGGTGACTTCACTAATAAAACCAAGTTGAAATTAGTGTTTTTCAACTTCGTCATATTATATTGTTTAGCCAAAACTAGATTACCTCTCCGCTATCCATCCTGCAAACGACCGTTTTGAAAGTCCATCACGTCTTCTCTCATTCAATATCAAAACAAATGCACGCGACAGGGACAGGATCTTTCCGGCAGTACGCGCTGGTGCTCATGGGAAACGTAGTGTTCTTTCTGGTAAAGCACTACCGCTTTTGTCCAAAGGAGCCGCCAAACTCAACAAAAGCTGAAAGTTACATTGTGCTGTTTTAATGTACAGTATAGGAGACTGAGGAGTAGTACAATAATTTATAACATCTTTAGTGGAACAAACTGGATATTACACTTGTCAGAACATCCTTGTATCACCATAGTATTATAGTATAGTATATAGTATATAGTACTATAGTATATCAGGGGCTCTGTCATGGCAGGGGCTCTGTCATGAAACAGAAGATCTATGTATATTTAATAGCTTAATAGTTGTCAATACTTTATACTTTGATACATTTTATTAAATATTTAATGTGTAAATCTTACAGCTTGCAGCTTAAAAAAAAGCTTGACTTGCATAATTTGCCTGGCTTAAAATCGAAGAATGCCTTTATCTTGTTTTCTTTTCCTCTCACGATTTCCCTTGTAGCTTTTTTCTTCACTTGTTTTGTATGTAGGGCAGAGGAATTAAAATCTGAGTTGATAGTTTCTGGTTCTTTGCTCCTTTCAGTCAAAAAAGTCTTATCAAATGCCCATCCATCCATCCATTATCTATACCCGCTTTATCCTTTGCAGGGTCACAGGGGTCTGCTGGAGCCTATCCCAGCTCATTTCAGGTGAGATCTTATCAAATGCATCAAAATGTTTTTGAATAAAATACCACAGCTCCTTACTAAAATACAAGAATATGTCATCATTTTAATTTTGAACAGAAAAAAAACACAATTCTTGGCTGAGAAAAGTAAAAACAAACTTCAGAATGAGAAGAATAAAGAGAAAACAAAAGGGTTAAAAGCTAAAAGAGAGTGTTTGCATATGTATATTTGGCTGAACCGGATGTTAAGTGATCACTTCTAATTGATTGTTATAGTGCACATTAATCTAGCGATTAATCGTTTCAGACCATTTTGGAGCAATTTCAAAATTGATTTTCCACCAGCAATGGGTTGAAGCTTTGGCATTTCACGTTCTATTTCTTGCCAAATAAAACTGTCCAATAAAAAGGTTAAAAAAAATCTGTGTCGACAGCTCGATGCAAAGTTGGCAACTGTACAATAGAGGTGGAATAAAAAAAATTGGCTCAAAACAATAATGGAAAATTCTTCTGTTCTTCTATAAATATTCTAAAATGTTCAGACTCGCAGGGAAATCTGGGAACACATGACTTATCTTTCTGTTCACACATGCAATAAAATCCATGCAATACAGAACTACATTTCACACATCCGAACAAAGTTGGAACCACAATATTTAATTCTTGCTACACTGATCACTGTGAACTGAATTTGATCCAATGCTTGGAAACAGGGGCTTTTAATTTACATGTCATGTTTAATCATGAAACGTATTTTATTCTTCCCTTTGCTTGTGGGACATTTCTGTGATGTGTGTGCATCTGTGAGTCCATGCAAAGCGACAATCCACAGAAGTAATCAAAACTAATCTTGAACCAAAAAACGGTTTTGTGGTTTTTACTTAATCCCCTTCCTTAAAGATCAACAAAATCTTTGCTGTTCTTCATGAGCGAGCAGATCTGGAGACAGCTGTGGAAATATCTGGAATATATAAAACTTCCAAAGATACCGTAGACAGTGTCTGATGTGCCTTGCTATTTTTGTAATACTGTTCATTTTTCTCTTTGAATGAGAAATCCACCCAGTTCTTCTATCATTTATCAATTCGTCCAATAACCTGACTGCTGTGCTCAACTTTTTCCCAAAGTCATAAATTTAATGATCTGTCAGATCAAAAGGTTAAATCCATGCAGCCTCCTCTTTCTTACAAATTGCCTGCTTGTTGATGCATAAATAAATCAAAGAGAGAGATAAAGTCAAAGTGATGGAAACCATGTGCTGCTTTATAGCTTTTAAACTTCATTATTCTGCATCGGATTAATAAAGGACACAAACATTAATGTGACATGTGTCTCAGACTAAACGGACCTTTCTTTATTTCGGCTCAAATGTTTTGACATGCAGCAAAGTGATAAAAGAAAGTACACGTTCCATCAATTTCTATTTGTTTCATATTGGAAAAAATATCCGATCCTTACGAGGTATTAGAATTATGTAAATACAATCTGATATAAGCTGCAACACATAATTTATTACACAAACTAAGCTAAATCCCCTCTGTACTGCTTTCACTGGAATTAAAGGCAAGGTAAGCGATCTATTTAGTTCCTTAGTCCAACTTTGGATCTGCACTGCACTGGGACGTGTGGATGAAAACACAGCAGCTTAATTATTTATTTATTTATTTATTTATTTATACAGCGCAGAGAGCAAGAACTAAAAATGCAAAAATTAAAATTAAACATAGGCTGTTTTTCTAGCGTGTTTTGTTAAAGGTTAGCACGCGCTCCTATCGTTTAATTTAATTAAAAAGAATATCATATTCATATCATATCATATCATAAGTGCTTGTCTGATTATGTAAATGTGAGGTATAAGGCACTTTGATCGGGCATTGTTTCAGCCTCGCTGACAGCTCTATATCCATCATGTGTAGTGTCCGGTTGTGTGTGTGTGTGGGGGGGGGGGGGGGGTTGCGGACAGCAATGCATGTTAAATTGCAGGTCGCGACTTAAAAAGGTTGAGAAGCAATGATTTAAACCAATAAATACTCTAATTACTAAGCCACAGTCGCCAGGTTTTTTTTTTTTAGAAAAACTTGATTTGTTGTGATGGGGAAATGTATGTTTTTTTTGTTCATATCCTCTTAAGAGGTACCCTGAAGCCAAAAGGGTGTCCTTTCATTGTCCCTCCTGGCTTCAAGGAAGTAATGTTGCCACACTGCATCGTTGCTGTTTTTCTCATGCAGTGATTAAAGAAAAAGAATAATACAAAATCAAAATAGATAGTTCTTGTTAATTTGCTCGCTTGCACCAGTGATTGGTGCTGTATATCACAGAAACCTTAGTCTCTACCTGTTCTTCTCCAGCTGCACAGATACGTATGTGAATTATGATGGGAACACAAGGTGTGTCTCCTTCACTCCGAGTTGCCTTTTCTCAGCTTTTTATTTGTTCATATAATTTCATGCTTGCTTTTTTGCACATTTTAGACTGTGAAGATGACCTAGTGTGTACAAACAACAACCCCCAGACTTACCACAGTTTAATTAGATTTAATTATCCAGATCACATTAGGATGTGTTATGAGGTTGTGGTTTATGTAAATTGTCGACCAAATCTGGCCGTTGTTAAATACCCTGCAAGCTCCAACCGTTTAGTCCAATAAATACTTGAATTATAAATAATTTATAATATAACTATCGTTTTTAAAAGAAAAGAAAAACATCTTGTAGCATATTTACCAGACTCAAAGCATCGCTAGTTTTTATGGCAACCAAAACTATTTTTGGCCTCTGTAAGTGGCTGTTTCTTAACTTAATCCAAATAACTATGTAGTGCAAAAATGCAGAAACATTGTTTTGCATCAGGTAGGTAAAGTACTTTTTTCCATTTTGTATCTTTCTCACAACACCAGACTCCAACTCCATCTATGGCCCTTTCTTAATTCTCAAGAACGCAAGTACAGAGTTGCGCTTTCCTTCAACTGGACCAGCAGCGTACTTGTGTTCTTGGTGACATCGGACCTGAGCTAACAGGGTAACATGTATTGCACTGTACACATAACGTCTACAGTTTAATTGATTATAAAAACAAACACCCTTAAAACTGAAACAACTGAGAATGGGCCATATATTGTTCCTGCTCCAGTCTTTACACAATACTGTATGTTTTTAACTGGTTTAAGGCCTTATATTTCAGCTGCGTTATAAGCTGTGTAGAAGGGACAAGAAAAAAATAACATTTAAAACGGAGGAAAGTTTAAAACGCACTATCTTTATAACTTTACCACAAATATAATTATATATTTAATATATAATATAATATATTCACGCATGAAAAAATCTTAAAACTGCATTCTGTCAAACAAAAATAAAGTTATAACTTTATATTTAATCCTCTCGCATCCTCCATTGTTTTCCCTTGTTGGCGCGAAATGCATTCTGGGATACTTGGCTGTCCTAAGTCTACACAAGCCTCCACTGCACGCATCCTCAATAAAATGGGCTGAGCGAGAACACATCTCTGTATTTTTTTTTAGATTAATTTTATTTGTCCCGTAGGGGGATTTGTGTCCACTGACAGTACGTTTCATCAACATCAACATCAACTTTTGTATTTCTTCTATTCTTGCATTCTTGTGTTCTTGAGATTTGAACAATACTTTGGCTGCAGGTGATGACGTTTCACAAGAATGCATGAACACAAGAATGGACGGGATCACATATTGATAAACTTTGTCAAGTCTATAGCTACACAATATGTGATGCTAAACAGCTAATAGCCAGTTGAAATTAAATTATCTGGGATTAAAGGCTGGAAAAATGAATGCAGATAATGCTTCAGAAATGTTGATGTCAGTCTCTGAAGAAAAACGTACTACATAAATAAATAAAGGTAGTATAACGCAATACTTCCCCTAATTCTCCTTGTATGTACTGTCTGCAATTTGTTAAAGGCCAACCCGCATTTAACTCTAGGCCCTCCAAGGTTAGACAACCATAATCTCTTATTAAAGGTGCTTGCCTCTTCCATTTATCTTTTCCATTTAGCTATTACCAGTAGCAGCTATTATTTAAGAAAGTACAAGAATGTTGCTTTTGTTCCAGATTTTTTCTACACAGGGTTGATGAATGACAGTAGACTCACTATAGTCTTGTTCAGGTCAAAACAGTGGAGAGACCTTACTTAACTGCTATTCATATTTGGTGAAAGAACAGTTTTCCCTACAAAAGAAACACTCATTATTCTAGAGATGGACCATCTTTACCATGTTTTCTCTCCCTCAATTCCTTCTGTTTCTCTCTCTCAGAGAGAGAGAGAGAGAGAGAGAGAGAGAGAGAGAGAGAGAGAGAGAGAGAGAGAGAGAGAGAGAGAGAGAGAGAGAGTAAAAGTAATACTAGCATATGAAGATTAAAGGAAGCAAAATGGGGAAAAATGTCATGAATTGTCCTGTAGCGACCCAAAGCTATAGTATATCAGCATAACTAAAGAGTTTTAGGGTCACCCAGGCCAGTCGTAACTTTTGGCTTATCTTAGTGGAAGACAAGTGTGTTGATCCTAAACATAGACTGGAAGCTGGTTTCACAAGAATGACTGATAACTGAAGGTTCTTCTTCCCATTCTCATTAATTTGAAAACTCCTGGCCTCAACTAACTTGTCTCTTCTATATGCATGGATAGGTATATCTGAGTGCCATCTCCATATTAATAAAAATTACAGCCATGCTGCCTAATAATATGACTGTAATGTAAACATATATGAAGTCAAAGTATTGGTTCGAGCACATAACCCTGTGGAACACCATGATTAATGCTGATGTATGAGATAGACACCTCATTAAAAAGAATTGATTCCATCCAGTAAATAAACTTGCGGTACATTACATTACATTTAGCAGAAACTTTTATCCTAAACTATTTACAACAAAAGGATATGATCAAGCCACAATAACAAAGCAAATCACAAAATAAGTGCAGTTAAGTCAGCTTTCAAATAAGTGCAGCAAAGTGGCAAAGCCATTTGATGTTCTTGTAAAGAGTGCAGCGCTCATGAAAAAGTGTAAGTCTTTACGATTACGTAAGTCCAATTAACAGATACGGACACCAAGATCTCCAATTGTCAAAGACTTGTACTTTATTCAAGCAGCCCAAAGGTAACCTGTGTATTTCAAGGTACAGAAGTTGTACATGTGCCCATCTGGGTTGATTAATGATGCCGCACTCTTGTCCTTTTGTAGCAGTTTGAATTCACTTGGAAGGTCAACTGGGAGGGGATTGGAGTAATGGAAGCAGGATACGAGTATTGCCTGTACCAGCAGCTGAGTTGTATATTGAGTCAGGTAAGGTCTGGTCTTACTTTTTGTATGTTTTAACGTGCAAAGGGGCATGACCGGGTGACTGAGGGAACGTGGTCTGACAAGGATAACATGACAAACATGACACCCAGGTTCTTTAGAACGTCTTGTAACTAGTGGGAGCAACTAGGAGGAGGAGACAGGCTAATGTAATAATTTGTATAAACGGTTTTAGTCAGGATTTAGATCCAACCCTTACAAGCTACTAATGGTTAAGCAAGCCCTCTGAGGGAAATGAGAGCCATCGCTCCGGCTTGGGTCATTTTGACCCGAGCCCTATAGCGTCTTGCAAGGACTTGGTGAAAGGTGTCAACGATCACCCCATGGCAACAGAATTGAGGCTACACTTGTCTTGCAACATGTCAGAGATGCATTTGTTACCATCAATTATTACGTGTTGATACAGGAGCTTGAAAATATTGTTTGGATAAAAAGATGATCAAATGGTCAAATAGCTGATTTGCAATAGTTAATACAAGAATTTTAGAGACAATATATAGTAAATGCTTGCTTTTTTATCTCAGTCTGTCTTGTTATCTCTCCATATTTCTCTATGGGATCCATAACTTCTACCTCAGACCTGCAAGTATAGATTTGACTGATCATACATCATCTTTATTAGGATTTAGAGACAAACTCTTCTTTTTTCTTCGATAGCCAGTAGTTTTCAGCGGCCACTCGGAGAATGTGTCTTAAAAGGCAAAATCAATAGCCAGTTTTCGCTCAACATTCATCTCGGTGTTTGCCTAATCAGCAATCGAAAAATAACTGATACTCTGTTCTACCCCACTAGGTCTTACTCAGTAATAATGGTGTGTGATAGTGCTCGTCTGCTATTTTGTGTGCTCCAGTATTTCCTACTGACCTGATGTTTACTGATGTTTACAATTGAAGTTCTGACTTTAATTGTATGTCTTCATCAACATTCTTTTATTATTTTTTTCAATACTTGATTAAAATGGTATTCAACCAATATCGCTAACATTTGACATCAGGCCAATGTTTACGGGAAAAACGACAAAGTACAAGTTAACTGGTGTTCTCCATTTGCTCCTGGGTGTTTCTTCCACAGCAGTTGGCTTCAGCTCGCATTTTAAATGGAAATTTCAGAGATCCTCCTCCCCAGGACTCGTTGACAATGGATGAAATTGAACAAAGTAAAAGAAACATGATTGTTTTTTTCAAACGAACACAAAAATATTAATTTAGGAAGATACAGTGGGACCATGAATGGAAAACATTGGGAACAATTATTTGATCACATAGATAACACCTAAGGAAGAATGCTAAATCTGCACAAATCCTCAGTAGTATTTGTGCCTATGTATCAATACGTTTTGATCTTTACATCTTAAAATAGGCATCAATCTTTTTCAGAAATGTCATCACAAAAAGGCAGTAGCATTCAGTTTTCAATCAGTCGTTAATCATCAAGGTTAGCAGTGGATCAGTGATCAATTTCCTCAAGCATTTCCAATATATTCTGTGGTCACCGAGCCACACATGATCGATGCCTTCTGCCTTCTTCCTGTCACAGAGACTGAGGAAAGGAAATAACCAGACCATAACCCTCTCAGAGATGTTTTCCTTTGTCTTAAACACCTAATCCTGTGAATATGGAGTCCCCAGTAGCCATGTAATCAATAACAAAATGGTAATAATCATGGCATTCACAAACATACACCCATGTCCTCCAAGAAATTAGAGCTGTGAGTCAGCTTTTGGAAATGTGGCAACTAAGGCAAACACTTGATATGCAGGCATCTGCTTTGTGGCTTATCTCCACTGCTCAACTGTGCAGAGCAATTGCTGCTTGGCTGCCCTGGAAAAAAGCTTTCTCTTTTGTTTTTCTCTCCTTCTTTTCCTCCTATACGCCTTCTTTCCGAGCATGGTTTTCCCCAGTTGCTTGTGGCTTCACTGCTTTTAATTATTTCCCAATGTCGGCACATGTAATCAAACGGATGATGCAACATTAACGTGACAGATCACGGGTCATTCAAAATTATATTAGTGTCATTGAAAAGACAAGAAGGCTGAGAAGGAGGGAGGAAGGACTTATTATTCTGCTGTACAACATGAGGACTAAAACTCAAAGAAATATGAAATCAAATATCAATTCCAAATGATTCATAATTACTCCTCATGTACTCACCTCCACTAAACTTCACCTGGTCACAAGTCATAAGATCATTGCAGTTGATCTAGTCAAGTATCTATCTTATTATCTTTTTACAGATCTTTTTTTTCCAAAACAAGACAAAATTGTTTTCATTTTGTGTTGCTTCAAGGAATTTTATTGGCAATCGTGGCACTTTTTAACATCTGTCACGATGAATAACCGTGACAATGAGAAGTTTGTTTACGTGTGGGAACAGCTGACTGAGTTTTCCAAATGCATGATGCAAGGAATAAGACCCATCATCCAGACTAGCTGAAGAGTGGATGTCAGGGAGGTGAGAAAGGAGTGAAAGAGCAAGCAAGGAGGAGGAAGTTTAAACCATTTCTTCTTTCGGTTGTCAAAGAGGGATGTGAGCTCAGCACATAAAATGGAAAATCTTGGAGCATTTGTGAACACAAATCTGAACTGTCAAGTTTTAAGTACTATGTTGTTGTTTTTTTTTACCAAGATCTGGCTGCAGGAATAAATCCTGGACTGTACTTGGTTTTGAAGCAACTAGACTGAGATTGCAAACACCGCAGTGAGACTAGGGATATCAGTCAGTTCAGTTGCTTTCTTGTAAAAGTGTTTCCAAAATAATATAAAACAGAAAAACTTCTCTGAACACTCTTCTAAAAACCCTTTTAGAGAGAAACAATAAAGCTTTCAGCCCACTTTTATAGATTATGTAGCAAATTTACAAGTACTGGAGAAGCATGCATAAGGAGAACCACAATATCCAACTTCTACTACAAACTTTTACTATTATTTTGTAATGTTGTCCACAACATTTAATGGCAGTCCTTATCCTTGTCTGTGAAGATAATTACACTCAATATATTAGTGTGGAAAAGTGCACAGAGTAGTCAAAAATAAAGCTTTAAAAGCTAGCAAAAAGAGCATAAAGTGTATTTACTTTGTATTAAAGCAAAAGGCAGTCCTGGCATCAACTAAATAAAATACGTGAGCAGAAAAAAATGCCACCTGCATGCAGGATGTTCAGTAGCAACTGCTCTCAACAGTTCTTTAAACCCAAAACTTGGTACCCTCCTAAAGTACATCATATCTTTTGAAACAGGCCAGTAATCTAGTGAAAACCTGGCTATCCATGTGTGTTAGGAAACAGATCCACGGGGGTCTGCTGGAGCCCATCCCAGCTAATTTCAGGTGAGAGGCAGGGGTCCACCCTGGACAGGTATGAAAATATCAAAGTGTAAGAAATAGGTTTAGGTGTCACGCATGGAAGATACATTTTAAATATTCAGAATTAGTGGGAAAATCTCCAAATCGCCAGAAAATCTCCAAATAGACCTGTTTAAATTTTTATTTAATTACCGGTGGGATTTCCCAGTGGGAATCTTCACCAGCTTTCCGTTGTGGTTGATTTTCCAGGTTTGTTAAATTACTATTAAATGTCATAAGAGATGAAACAAAAAATAAAAGAAACATTGGGGTTCCTGTCCTGTTTGATCCTTGTGTCACCTCTCGTGTCAAAATCCGCTGTCGCTCAGTGGATTCAAACTGTGTTGAGCTACAAATGACTCAAATTAAATTGCCCATGGCAGCAATATAGTGATAAATGTACTTGACAGAATCACAGGAAACCACCGTTTTCATAACCGCTCTTAGCTATGAAGTAGTTCAGGTAATTAATGAACAA
Organism: Cololabis saira; assembly: GCF_033807715.1. NCBI lineage: Eukaryota > Metazoa > Chordata > Actinopteri > Beloniformes > Belonidae > Cololabis > Cololabis saira. Next base: position 15,590,619 of record NC_084608.1, on the reverse strand, counting down.
GAACTGCAGGGAAATGTTAAAGAGCTCTATCTGACATTTCGGTGAGGTCTCGGCTTCGCAGGGAGTTGAAGGTTAGTTTTGTATAAACCAAAAAACACAAATGCTCATCATTATCATCAATTAGCACCACTAAGTTATTTTTTTGCCAATACCCTCAAAAAATGTCCAAACTGCCTAAGGTGCGTCTTTCCCCAGAAACTGTGATTGGATGTATTTATTTAGCCTGGGTTCATTTTCTGTGAAACCTTTGAATACCGTTTTCATTTTTATTCCCAGGCTTGTGCAACAAAGAGAAAGTAGGGCTAGGTGTCAATTATTCCCAGTTCACACCCATCCCATTTTGTTTTACATGAGAGCTTCTGACATGTTGCCTTGTGCTCACATCTATCACCTTAATGTTCCTTATTTTTCCAGCAAGAATCATGCTTGTATTGTTTATACTGTACAGTAAGTAGTCTGGTCAATGATGTGTGAAGACGGGTAGAGGCCTCCATAGTGTAAAGTGAAAACGGCGGCTAAAAGCAGTGTCTGTAATGTTGCTCTTAAAATACACTCTAATATCTTCCAAAAGCCATTCACGGCTTCATAATGTAGTTCAAATTGTGCTTTTAATTCCATCTATGACTGTGATTTATGAGCCATCCTACTCTTGTGCTGCTTCTCTTTTGTTGGACGTCAGTTACACTGTAAGCCATTTTCTCCACTCGTTCTGCTTTCATTATGTATCTTTAATGAAGAAAAGATTCACAGAGACCATTAACTTCTCATGTGCACCCAAATGCAACTCTGCTAATTGAAATGAGGCTCAAATTAGATTATCTTTGAACTGCAATTTGCCCCAAAGTATAGTCCCCCTTTTACTGTTCATAGTATAATATTGTTTTCCACTAACCCGTGGACTTATTGTGACAGATGGTTTAAGAAGACGACTGATATTGATTAGCTCTCTGGAGTTAGATACAGAGCCTTGAAGATACTTTTAAGTGCAGGTTTTAGCGTAATGGCTGGATGAAAGATTGTTGATGCGATAACTGATGCTGTCCTAAACGAGTGGATCACATGTATCATTTGTTAACAATAACCATAAAGGTTTGCTGTTGTTTCCTTGTCGTTTAGTAAAAGCTAAAATTTACTTAAAGATGGGTTAGACAATGCGATTTTGACGGCGTATAAATCCACCTGGGGGACATCCATTCTGTTTGACAATGGTGACATGAAAAACGAGTGCGGCTCAAGAGCGTGTGATTGATAATTGCTGTACTGTGGCTGCCTGCCTGCCTTCTCCACTGTGGCCTGCCAATTCATCAGCCATCACAGGCAGATTGGCCTGATGACTAATGTCTGCGTCTGTCTGGGACAAACCCCGGCTACGGTATATGCTCTCAGCTGCACCCAGACAGCACCCTGCTTTGCAAATCTGGCTTATTAGAGATCTGACAGTCCAGCTCTTGAACCTGGCATCAAATGTTGATATAAGAAGAAAGAAACCGTTTGAAGTGCCAAACCTGTCTCACACTTCTAAAGTAAAAAGTAGCCCAAATGATGTTTTTTTTTTTTTTTAATGGTATGTTTCGGTCACATACACAACACATGAAGAAAAAAAAAAAGAAAAAAACCTTTGCATTCACAAACTTTTCAGGCATATTTTGCGATCCATTCCTCGTGTTAATGAAGTGAGGATATGCTGACTCTCTGAGTGACTTCCTATCTCCATTAGTCAATCATAGATAAGGTCTGTTATTAAGCAAATGAGTTACTGCTCCAGTGGGCTTTGCCATCAGATTGTTGTGACTGAAGGTTAATACAGTGTTCTTGAACAGTAAAGCAGAGTTTGGTGGTGTTTTTCACCTACAATGACGCTCTGAAACATGAGCTCTCTGACCCACTGTCACCCGTCTACACGGGGGGGTATCGACTCCCCAGGCGGCACTGTCTGTGAGAGAACACGAAGCCTGATGCTTAACAGAAACAGCTTCATTAAGCAGGGGTTGTTAATTAGTCCTCAGTTTACCTTTCATTGTATTCTCTTTCACTGCAATGAGCACTAAGGAGCCAGGCCACGCGGTGAATCAGCTCACTGTCAAGGCTATTTTAAGGAGCCTGGGAGGCAGAAGCCGGCTCAAACCCACCCAGGGTGGTTTTAAATTGAACATCATGAACAGAAAGTGTCACACCATGCAGTGGGTCTCAAGATTGTAGTTATTATCTTTTTACATTAAATATTTTTGTGAAAGACGCTTTCCTGTTGGCAGCATGGTCATCAAGTGATTGTTGTATAGCTATATAATGACAAGATGCCTGACCTGAGAGCTGCACTTTGAGTATTTCACATAATTCTCATTAATTACAGTAAAGTACCTGCAAATCTGTCCCTCTTGTTCTAATGTGCTGCTACTGTAGTTCTCTGCATCGGTAAAGCTGTTTGCCTCTATTTTAAATTGAGATTTTCTGCTTTTCACAGACAGACGAGTTCACCCAGCATGTGAAGATTTAAGTTTCTCTTTTTACAAAAAAAAAGAGAAGAAAGAAAATCTTTCGCTAGAGGTTCATTGCTGCATTTGAAAAGCTGGCCTCCCTTTCTGGTAGTGAATAGATCTTTTTTTTTGTCTTCTGCATGTTAAACATAAAAACATGAAAAAAATAAATAGCCAGAATCCTCAAGTGCTGCCGGTGTTGAGGGATACTTCAAAAGAAGACTTTGCTGACTCCGCAGGGAGTAATGGGAGAGTAGAGGTGGATTTTACTGTAATGCTCCTGAAAGTCACTTTTTTGTGACTTTTTCTTCATGAAATACAATACGATGACAATAACTCTCAGGTCAACAGCTGGATACACACTTTATTTTGTTTGGGAACTTTGGTAACCACCCTGGTGAGTGTTGATGTGCTGTAACCGGTGCCAAACGGTCTCTATGTGCCACAGTTGTACCCAGGTCTCAAATGGATTTCATTGGGCAAAAGATGCTGTTCTTTTTTGTATAGAAAAAGAAAAAGAAAGTGTAAAATAAGTGCTTCATCAATTTTTACAAAGATAAGAGCAATCCAATCCTTCTTTGTTCATACCTTTCTTCGTGTAAGCACCAGTATGGTGATATCCTGATTATCGTCAAAGACGACACCATCAAAGAAGATATCACGTCAGCACCAAACACTGCTTGGAAGTGTGTTGCAGGTAATTTGATGCTTTTTTTATGTGGAATTCTCAGCCTAATGTTACGTTAATTGAATTTTCAATAAGCGGTAGCCTGCGGCAAAGACAGATTGATTTGATAGGACAAGTGTTTCGTGCACATGAAAGTAGCTGCGAAAAAGCACAACGCTGATTAATTCGGTGACATGAGGTATATCTTTTTGTTTTACTTTAAAGGAGATGAATACCATGTAAAGAGACTGTCCTTGTCTATACTTCAGCACCACAGAGACATGATCCTGGTGTAATTTGAGTGTCAGTTTCTTTGTTGTACATCCAATCACCTCAAATGTGTGTACCTCTACTGTTGCTATTATAGGTTTAGTGTTACGTTTGTCATCTACTTGCATTGGTACAGTTTTCAGAATCATGTTTTTATATGGTTATGGACCAGCCTTGTCCCCCCACTCCAATGCCTTTAGAGCCCTGACTCTCGCACATTTCTAATGTTCATTTGTTTCTTTGCACCTGTGTAAGAAGAACTTGACAAACCCCCTGTTACGTCAATCACACGTTTTCTGAAGAGTGCTTTTCAAGCCTCGTTCCCCGTCAGACTGTGTCAAACCATGCTGCAAATGTTAAAGGAGCATGAGGCTCCTTTTAAGAAATGAGACTCTCTAGCGCCACCCTTCGCCATGACGGCCGTCGGGGGTACTGCAGCCAACAGTGAAGCCGGCACGGGAGAATGGGGAGAACGCGCATGCAGAGTCATGTGACGTCACATCCGCAGGACAGCGCGGGAAATTCGGCCCCACAATTGCAGCGCATTTTGCAGCACACAGCCTGTTCAAGGCAACGGAGAGATACGCTAGAGGGCTCATTATTTTTGGTTTGGAACGCTGCATCTGACATTATTACTAGAAAACTTAAAATGTATACGAATTTTTTTCATAAATCCTGCCTCAATCCTGCCTCATGCGCCTTTAAAGCGACACTACGTAACTTTTCCACCTTAATATCATATTTCCAGAGTCATTGTGATGGTACATCAACTCAGGGCCGTTCCTGACCCATTTGGCGCCCTAGGCAAAATATTTGCTGGCGCCCCCCCACCCCGTTCCCGTCCTGTCCCGTCCCGTCCACTACCACCACACACACACACACACACACACACACACACAGACACACACACACACACACACACACACACACACACACACACACAAACGGAATAGCAATTTCTTGGATGTATTAAATCATTAAATATATAATATGTAATAAATAAGTAATACAACAACTCAGTGCAGCAATTAAATAAAGAAACAAGTGCAAACACAAACAAAATTTCAAATAGTAAAATAGGTCAAGTAAAAGGTATTGCACACAAATAATAACAACTACTACCAATAATAACTATATACAAAATACCCTGTAAAAACCTCAATTTAGCCCACAACATCTTACAATAACAATTTTAACAACAATAACAACAGAATTATAGCCATTGACCGGCTAACATGTTAGCATCGCTCCCGTTTTCCCAACAATTATCTAGATTTTCAGCAGACAATCAGAAGTAAGTTTAACAATAAAACGTGAGGATTACTTAAATGCACATGATTGTCAAGGTCAGGGGTGGAGCAGGGGTCCCAGCCTAGGGGGGGTGAAGCATTCTAGATGGGCCCTTGAGGCCTAAACATCTCCGTTAAAACGTAATAGCTAAAAAAAATGCCACAGATCAGCTCTCTGACACACAACCACAGCACGCAGGGGACACGGTCAGAACTATTCAAATGAGGTTTCAGCACCATGGATTTACCAGTCATTATGTCAAACCTAACTATAACCCTAATGCAGACTTTAAGATATAAGTATCAAACTGGAGATAAAAATCTAATGACATCCAGTGATGTCTATGGAAGCTCATTTCCTCCAGTAAAAGAAAAAAATAAGATGAAATCTTAGCCTTAAAAATAAAAATATCATAATTTTGTCATAATTTTGACATAAAAAGTCATAATTTCAACTTTTTATCTCATAATTATGACTTTCTATCTCATAATTTCGGCTTTCTATCTCATAATTTCGGCTTTCTATCTCATAATTCTGACTTTCTATCTCATAATTATGACTTTCTATCTCATAATTTCGACTTTATATCTCATAATTTCAACTTTATATCTCATAATTTCGACTTTATATCTCATAATTATGACTTTATATCTCATAATTATGACTTTCTATCTCATAATTTTGACTTTCTATCTCATAATTATGACTTTCTATCTCATAATTTCGACTTTATATCTCATAATTTCGACTTTATATCTCATAATTTCGACTTTATATCTCATAATTATGACTTTATATCTCATAATTATGACTTTCTATCTCATAATTTTGACTTTCTATCTCATAATTATGACTTTCTATCTCATAATTATGACTTTATATCTCATAATTATGACTTTCTATCTCATAATTATGACTTATCGTGGGGATATTTTTACTTTTAAGGCTAAGTTTTCATCTTAGCCATAGATGTCGGATTGGCTGAGTAGATCAATTCAGACACGTGTGTTCAACCTACACAACAGTTTACAATGTGCGACGACATGTATTTAACACAATCAGACATGGTGGTCAGCGTCATGACAATGTTATCAGAAATAATTAATATTATGACAGCTTACCAATGATGGTTTCATCCAGGGGTGGGCAGAAAACCCCAACAAAACATATTTCCATCCACATCAAAACATATTTCCTGCTTTAAGGCTCCTTCTGATGCGACAACTGGCTAAAGGCTGATTTATGGTTCTGCGTTACAGCAACGCAGAGCTACGCCGTAGTGGGTGGGGGAGGGGGCGCTGCACGCGAGTGTGTTGAGGTGAGGGACCGCAGCAAAATTACCAGAGAGGCAGAAGGATGCAGCCAGGCAGAAATTAAAATTAGAAAAACGATTCCCTTATTATTTAAAGACTTTTGGCTATATATGTACTGTTGTTGTTTTTTAGTGTATTCATTTCTAATTAAAAAAAAAAAAAAAAAAAATTTCAAAAAAAACAAAAAAAAAAACAGCTGGTTGCATGGCGCCCCCTGGCATGCTGGCGCCCCTAGCATTTGCCTAACCTGCCCTATGGGCGGAACGGCCCTGCATCAACTTCCAACAGGTTTAATGACACCTCTGTCATGGTCTGAGGGGTCTGTATTGCCTTCACTGGCACTATGTAACTTTGAGGAGCATGGTAGGAACCCTGCCACACTAAAAAACTACAAATCTTTACGGCTTTGACTGCTTTACGGCATACGTCACTTCCCCATCCTTCCCGATTCGTAGTCGAGACGAAAATGGGCGGGGCTTGGAGCGCAGCTCCGCAGAAGCTGGTAACCCGTTGCTGCGTTGTGGCTGCAGCAGCTCCACACAACAGATGTGGGGAAAAGATCGCTAATGGTTTAACTTTTCACCAGTTTCCTGCTTGGAGGCAGAACCACGGACGCCAAGTATCTGATATAACAGAGTAAAAGAGTGAAAGAGTCGTCGGCTCGCTTGGATCGTGGCTGTAACGACCAAACACCTTCCACACAGTACCACAAACACTCACACAGACCGGGTCGGATCAGAACACGGGTTTTATTCCCCACTTCGCCAGCTAAACGCAGTTGCTGGCCAGCTCTCTGCGGTGCAATTAACCCCAATCTTCAGATAAAACTAGTTTGTTGAGGAAAAAATATTAACTCTTATTTGTAGCTGCAGAAGAAAAAAATAATCTCACGAGGAAAACAAAAATATTGCTCACGCCTCGGAGCCTCTTCAACATAATATAGCAGTCAAAAAAAAGAAAAGAGAAGTAAGAGGGATACAAAATATGTACTGTATGTTGTACTATTATACAAATGTATTGAAACACATGGCGAGTCAAACATTTACCAAAGCAGCTGCCAAACACTCCTAAACAAGGTAGCCGGAGACGGTGGTTCTGCAGAACTGCGGCAGTAAATCCTTCTAAAGAGTGCAGCTCCGACGAGGAGCTCCACTCTTTGATAGGGGATTTCATATGGATCCAAACCGTTAATAATCATTATTTTCTCCATATACCGCTCCCTGGCTTCCTTGTTTAAGGTATCCCGGTAAATTCCAGTTCCTTTCCAGCAGTTTAACATCTTTTTTTTGCGTTCCGTCTGTTCACTTGGTGAAACAGAAAAGTCCGTCCCGTCTTCATTTGCTATCAAAACAAATGCACGCGACGATATATGTATGTATGTATGTATGTATGTATGTATGTATGTATGTATGTATGTATGTATGTATGTATGTATGTATGTATGTATGTATATATATATATATATATATATATATATATATATATATATATATATATATATATATATATATATATATATATATATATTTACCATCTATTTTGTATTTATGACATACATGACACAGAACGGATGCTGGTTTCAATCCTATTCACCTATTACAGTGTGAAATTAAATATTTAGCAAGCTGCCTCTGATAACTGCTGCACCCCGAGATACTAATGCCTTTCATTGCCCATTTGATTAGTGACTAGCGGTTCATTGGCTTGATATCATGAAACAGACACACAAATACACACACATACACACACTTAGTTGAGTCTGACACTCAGAAATGAGCCCAAAAGTGCCAACCTACTGATCATGTCACTAGTTCTGTTTTTTCTTCTTTTATTTTACTTTTCTTCCGAGTATTTTAAGCTAAATTCAGTTTTTCTACCACAACAAGCACAGCGTCAGTCGTGAGGAATCTCCCAGTGAGGAAGAGGAGCAAATAATTATACCTATAAATAAGAGACAAACCAAAACTAGCCAGGAAAAGTTAATTTACAATTAGGTCTATGTTAAAACGCTCCAGGTAGGTGGAGAGGTCCTGCTTCAAGTGGAGGTGTTTAAATATCTCGGGGTCTTCTTCACGAGTGAGGGAAAGATGGAGCGTGAGATTGACAGATGGATTGGTGCAGTCTGCAATTATGTGGTCGGTGAAGAAGGAGTCGAAAGGCGAAGCTCTCCATTTACCGGTCAATCTAAGCACCTACCCTCACCTATGGTCATGAACTTTAAGTAATGACCGAAAGGACAAGATCATGGATACAAGCGGCCGAGATTAGTCTCCTCCGCAGGGTGGCTGGACGCTCCTTTAGAGATGGGTGAGAAGCTCAGTCACCCGGGAGGAGCTCGGAGTCGAGCCGCTGCTCCTTCACATTGAGAGGAGTCAGCTGAGGTGGCTTGGGCATCTGTATCGGATCCTCCTGGACGCCTCCCTAGGGAGGTGTTCCAGGCATGTCCCACCGGGAGGAGACCCCGGGGAAGACCCAGGACACGCTGGAGAGACTATGTCTCTTGACATCTCTGCTCAGACTGCTGCCCCCGCGACCTGATTACTGATGGAAGGATGGATGGATACATACTGTAGCAATCTCGCTGCTACTGGGGGTCACCAGACAGGACAGCAGGACACATGGTTTAGTGAAGAAATTCTGATTTATTTCAGACACACGTGAACCAGGACTCAGCACCAGCTCTGTCCTTCCACCCAGCAAAAACTCTGCTCTGTGTCATTCCTCTCTTGTCTTCAGGGCCCGCACACTACTGAAATACACAGAGAGTGATTAGACACACCTGTGCACCATCAGGTGTTCCAGCTGTGTCACCTGTACGCCACTCCCCCGCACTCCCTCTCTCCCCTGCAGACCACGCCCCAATCCTGCACCCTGCCACACATACGCTCCATTAAAATAGCAGAATTTAGATTAAATTATTAAATGCTATTAGAGCACATATGCCAGTGTTCAAAGACCAATAGTTAACATGAATGAATCTGGACGTTGGTGTTGACATATGTTTCATGCCCTCTGGGAACAGTAAATGACGATCTGTATTAATAAAACTAAATTCTAACAACAGTTGTTTCATGCAGTAACTCGCAATGTTTTTAAAGTGTAATTTATTCTCTGGAATGCAAAAGAAGCTAACTAAATAGTCTGACATGTTGGCCTACATGCTCCATGTACACCACACCTGTCCAACTCAAGAACCATGCCAACTCGTGATAATTATGACCTGACAATACAATTTTATACTGTTGGAAAGACATACATGGACAATAATGCCATGCCCAAAATACACCTTGATTTCAAGCAAAAACATTTTTCTGGTTAAAGTACAGAAACCAGTATTCTTTCAGTCATATATGCTTAACTGGCCCAGGATGGAAAAGTCAGACATCCCTGATGTAGACCATTCATCAGCATCAAAAATGATAAATATGTTTCTTTAAAATGCTGTCAAAGTGTCCAGTGTTCAAAAAGGGGAAAAAAGGAATTTTGCCTGAACTCTGAACTTCTAATGCTGTGATTTCTGTACCTCATATAAAGGATTATATGAGATCGACACTTGCAATTGAAGTTTTACAGAGGGCCAAACAATATCCATAGATATTTTTCAAGTATTCAGGCAGAACTCAGTCAATAAGCTCATAACACCCACGATAGCTCCAAATCGGTGCCAGACGATCAGTATTTAGGACGATGAGGAGATGAGGAGAGCTGTCCCTGCCTTCAGTTTCATTACTTCAGGTCTCTAACTGGGTTAGACGTTTCTGTTCAGCCAGTCTGTCGTTACTTATTCTGTGGTCATATTAAGTCAAAAACACCATCCATCCATTAACTTCTGCTTATTCCGGTCTAGGAAATACACTAATAACAATATTAGGCTTGAGCGGGATTTGCAAAAGTATCCTTTACATGCTGTATAGACACCTCTGGAATATCTATCACACTGGAGAAAACATTCAACAAGATTTTATTTTTATGCACTTTTGGGCAAGACTGAGGATAAAATAGGATAAAAAATGTTTTAACAATTTCAAGAAAAAGGTATTAAGTTGTTTTGTATTTTACCGGAAATAAAACATCAAATTCCTTGATAAGTTGGTTACGCTGAAGATTGAGCATTAGCTCAGTATGTAGTAATGGAGAGAAATGGACAACAAGATCCAACTTCACAGAAGAATGCAAAAGGTATGCGTCACAGTGGACAATGATTTTCTGTAGATTTTAATTAAATTAAGTGTTTTATGATAAAGATTTTCCTGTTAATATACAAAAAACAATGCATACACCATGAGCCACTTGATTAATCAAAAGCAAGATGGGCTGTGAAGTTTTAAATGTGCTCAAGGAAGCGTAGCTGTGCACCGTTGTATGTGCTGAGGTATGATATCTATTAGTTAGCAATTATGAGAACATCTAAATGCATGGCATAACTATAATATAAGCTATCTATCCTTTCAAGCTGCAATAACTCTGGAAGTAATAAGGTTAATACACATTCACCTAGAAACTTACTGAGGAATCACCAGATGTCCTACCTAGTTCAGTCTTTTGTCAGCTCTGATTTAAAAGGTGGCTTTAGTGAGGATTATAAGTTAAATGACTGAGTTGGGTATAATTAAAATGCGATGCCATGCAATATTGGATTGGACTTTGAATTTTTATTAATTATCGACTTCATCCATCTCTTCTTCTCCTTTCTTCAGTAGCTCCTGTATTTCAGTGAAACCCATTTATTCTATTGATTCTCCATTAGAAATGAAATGATGGCGCTTCCCCATATTTTTTTCCCATTTGTTTCTCTATAAGAAGTTTGATGTTTTTTCTTTCTTTCTTTTTTGTAGGATTTACTTTGTAAAAAGTTCAAGGTAGAATGATGACTCACAAAGAAAACTTAACATTTTCAGTCAATTAATTTCACTGCTGAATATTTTGGTTTTATAATTGTGTGAGTGTGTGTCTGTGTGTAGTGGAAGCAGGATGACAGAAAAATGATGGAAAGGTAACCTAAAAAATATATTATTAGCCGGAGACATTGTGTCCCATCGTTAGCAGACAGTTATGAGTCAGCTGTCATAATGACTACTGACCTTCAAAGCTCCACAACGCTGAGGCGTTTGTGTTTGTAACCTACTTTTCAACAGGCCACAGCCATTTGTCTAAGATCGACAGTCCAAATGGCTTATTTTGGAGGATGACATAGCTGTCAAACAGCTGTCATGTCTTATCTGAAATTCAAACCGCCTCAGAGTTGTAACTCTCCTTCACTCCTGAATTACAGATACGTCAGGGTACAGATGGAATGTCATGATGCCAGAAATGTGGAGGTCAGTAACAATTATTTACCAAGATACTACTATATGCAATGACACTAAAATGTGAAAAATGAATCCATTCATTTCAATAGATGACTCATCTTAATGAATCATTGAATTTACTTTTTTGCATTTTATTTTGAAATTGCATGTGTTATTATAAAGACAAGAAGTAAAGGGGTAAAACAATGCCAATGGAAATGTTGTAATTATGTTATATTGACTTTAATCATTAGGCTTTTAGCTTCCCAACACGCTCATATTTATGGTCTAACTGTCTCTGTAACTACATTGTTACACAAAATGAAGGAATCTGTTCATTTCACCAATGAATGCCTATAAAAACAGGCTTGCATATCACTAATGGTTTAATTTAGAAATAGTCTGTCTTTATGCACCTCTGTTAAGCTTTGCTTTACACGTGTCATGTCAAAACAGTTACTCCATACCTGTGTTTCTTTAGGTTTTCACCCCTTTCTGTATTTACTTTGCTTTTCTTTTTTCCTGACAGGATCAGCTCTGTAGTCACTATAATCTCACATCCATGGGATTTTTTTTTCTTGATTTACACCTGTCTTTGCCCTTCATTTGGGTCCCAACACATTTATTTGTGTTGGTCAGAGAAAAAGAATCCAATCTGACAAGACCACTCTGTTGTTTCACAGTGTTTTATTGCGTAGAAAACCCAAACCCAAGCCCACGGAGAGGTTCACACAGCCAAGCCAGCCGTACACATTCACCTGATGAAATCTCTCTCGTGAAACGGGTCTGGTGTTGTACAGAACATGCCATGCTAAGCACAATGGACCATGAACAGACCTTATACAAAGACTCATACAGGAACATCGAAGAACCTCTATTCAGAATGCTAATAACTGAGGATATTTTTTTCAGCAAAATTCATTCATGACTCCCATTGCCAGTTAATGCAAACCATTTTGGATGGCTCTTGTTCATACTAGTCTTGTTGTTGCACTGTCAACATCACATACTTCATTTCTCAATCCAGTGGCGTTCAGAGGCAGTTTCCTCCTTGTTTGTTTGTATTGCCTCCTGGAATTATTACTAAAACAAATTACTAAATGTTAACAAAATGTGCCTGGAAACAGACAGCCAAAATGTAAGGAAAGCAAGGCTAGGTTGGAACAAGACTTAATATGGAGAAAATAATAACCACGCAATAAAGATAAGGATCTGCAAAAGGACAAATAACACCAAGACGTTTTTATACATTGAAATAAAAAAAATACAAGATCTATGTTATTGGTATGACATTATTTTCTTGCTGACTATGTGTCTTGAGTTTTTGGTTTTAACACACAAATATGCTCATGGAAGCCTGGAAACGAACCCCCTCAATTCTAAAGACTTCAGTAGAGCTTTGTTGGGGTGTTTGGTTTTAATAGGATCATCCCACATATTGGTAAAGTGTCTGAATCAGGCCTCCTCAAGCACCTCTGCCACACACCTTTCCCTTGATAGTAATCGTTCTCACCACATGCTCTCAGACAGTGAAAATCACCCCCACTTCTTCCCTGAGTGCTCTCCACTACTACTTTCTCTTTACACCCATGAAATTGATTGGCCCACCATCATCAAATATGCTGATGATATTACGATAGTTGGACTCAGTACTCGAGTTGTAAAAAAAAATCAGGGGGGGTGGGGGATTTTATCATATGGGGACAGATAATTTGTGCTGATTACAAATAATATAATATATTACAAATAATAGCACTGACCAAAACACCTGCAGAAATACTGCAGGAATGACATAGCAGCAGTTAAATGCAGCCTTCTGTAAGCTTTAAATATCCTTACATCAAATACATCAAAACACAACAATAAAAAACAGTTTTCTGAACTTATCAATATGACTCTGTCCTTCACAGGATAAGTAAAATGGATCACTGCAAAAACTCAAAATCTTAACAAGAATATTTGTCTTATTTCGAGTTAAAATGTCTCATTTTAGTAAAAAAAAACACTTAAAACAAGACTCATCACTGGAAAAAACAACAATTTTCACCTGTTTCAAGTAGATTTTCACTTGAAATAAGTAGAAAAATCTGCCAGTGGAACAAGATTTCTTTGTTTGTAATGAGAAGATAAATCTTGTCCCACTGGCAGAGTTTTCTACCTATTTCAAGTGAAAATTGACTTGAAACAGGTGAAAATTGTCAAATAAGTTATTTTTCTGGTGTTATTTTTCTGGTGATGACTCTAAATGTTGAAAAAGCAGTAAAACCACATTCGTTGATGAAATGACATAAGGGATGGAAAGGGGGGATGGCAGTTTTACAGGGGGGATGATTTGGACCGTTTTTATTTCAGGGGGGGATGCCATCCCCCCTCATCCCCCCTCAACTCCAGTACTGGTTGGACTAGTCCCAAACAGGAACTGTTATTGAAGAGGGAATTCAGTCCTTTTTAGCAACAGATGGTGTAATCCTGGACATACAGTATCATGGTGAAGATGCACCTCTGTACCCTGAATATAAAGCTGCTGACTGTGAGATTCTATCCACATTGACTACCAAGAGAGTTCCCCAGACTTACTTGTCGTGACTGCAAGGAATCATCAGCTTAGTTGTTGCAAACTCCTCAATGTATTCATGAATATTCCTGTTTTTTCATCTTCAACCTCTTTCTTTCTTATCTTAATTTGTCACTTGGTCTTTATGCATATTTGATCAGGTTATTAATTTATCCTCAATACTGGAATATAATTTCCTATTGGGGATTTATTTGTATAATTTGGTATGATTGAAATACTTTTTTTTTTTATTCAACCACTTCCCTACCTGGCCTGTATCGGATGCTTCCTTTCATTTGTTTGTGTGAGCACAGCCCGAGCTATTGTAAGACATCTTGCTTTTAGTTTATTCATATATTTCATATGAGGAAGTATGATATTCAACATCACACAGACTGGCAAAAGGAAAGAAAAGTATTGATTATATTGGCGTCATGCTCCAGAGTGATATATGCAACCTTCTGGTTATCAACGGTGACTTATGAGCTCTAAGTGACTGGAGAGTGTTATTCAAAGCTGTCAGGGTTGGAGAAGCAGGGTGCTGTTTAATATTCATAGATTCACTAATTACAGCCTTCATACTCTAATGATGTGGCCTTGAGACTGGTATGCAGAGGAGTGGGCTCATATGTTGGCACATTTGCTCTCTTTGACATACAGAAGCCACTAAAACGCATAAGACAACATCCGGTTTGGATCAATCTGACGGACCCCTTGGGCAAATCAGTACGCAAGTGGAAATTTGTAATTGTGGGTGGTATGTAGGTTGGTACAGCACATATGTCACAACAGATAATATACAACATCAAATCCCTTAATAGGAATTGTTTGTCACACGGGGTTAAAATTGAAGAGAGAAGAAATTTGAATGTTTATTGGCAGATTATATGGTTGATTTTGCTTTGAGAGCAAGAGGTTATCCCGCTGGCAAAGCTGGCAGTAGGAAACATACCAGGGAGGCAACCTCACATGCTGTCACCAATCATCATTGAGTAATCCAACGTGTTCCCTCCTGTGTCCAGAATCCATTACATTGCTATTCTGCAGATCTCTTTTAAAACCGTGCCACAGCTCATGTATTCACTCCACCCCCTCTGTACGCACACAATCATTAACGTGCATCAATCTGCACAATGTCAACATTTTCTCTAAGACCTTTTCATTCACATACTAGCCACTGGACTCAAATCAGAGTCTTAATGCACTTGGAAATTGAGTATCCTGGTTTGCTCAGGGCAGACTGGCACAACACCACAGTGAAACTATTTCAGGAACGTTGAGATGAAATGTACAATCAAAAATGTATCAGCAAAATCCCATATCCAGAAACTGCCCAGGGTCCTGAGTGTTGATTGCGTTATTTTTATGTATTTATATATATATACATATATATATATATATATATATATATATATATATATATATATATATATATATATATATATATATATATATATATATATATATATATATATATTCTTTAGAATTGTATTGGAAACATGCTGTGGTTGCCTTGAAAAAGACTGACTTGAAATGAAAGCAAAGCATCCAAATTATTCCTCAGCAGGAATTCTGCTTCTGAAATTGCGCAGCTCTGTGAGCACAAGTCGAGATTGCAGGATTGTGAATGCTTTGTGTCTATTTCCACCCTGCTCTGCAGGTGGTTTTCACACCAACAAAATGGATCAATTATCCAGTCACCAACACCCATCCACATCTCTCTCATAATTAATGCGGTCAGACACATGACACATGAAGAGCACTCGGTTATTTGGAAGCAGTTCCCTCAGTGATCTAAATTCATATCCTCTCTTTCTTCTTTTTTTACACTAGCTCCTCTTCAGTAAAAGAAGAGACCAACTTCTGCTGTTTAAGGAGTAGAGCCGATACTCTTAACTCTGGCAAATGTAAGATGTCCAAACAGCTTCGCCGTAATTAGGCACATGTAAAGCTGCAAGACTGAGATACACAGTTGTTTGTACAGTCAACAGAACTAACCCAGTTGGCAAGTCATAGTCACAACAAAGTGATATGCCCTGGATGCGGAAGCCCCCTGTGGTCGCTGTCATGTGGCTGACATAAAACATGATGTTGCTTTAATTGCTGTTTTGTTCTGTGCTGAGATGTAAAGAACATGGAGGCAGGGAGATGTTTCATACACCAATGCTTAGACAGGATAATAATGTTTGCTTAACTTGTACCATGCTGCCTGCATTAAAAACAAATCATTTTTCCCCTATCTAAACAAACAGAACAAGAGCGTGGGTAACACCTTTTCTGTATCAATTATGAAAGTGAACACAAGCCATATAGGAAAAGGAAAAACAATGATTTTACATGGAATTGATCTGTAAATTATAACAGACATGTTACAATTAATGGGCTTTTAAATGCACCTAGATTTTAGGGCAATATTCAAGGGTCAGTGGATCTACAATTGCAATGCAAAGAGGTTTTTGGCTCGGCCTCGAATCGAGTAGATCAGCTGGCCCAAAGATGTCCCTAGCTTGAATTGCTTCAATATTATAATTGCAGCTATTCAAAACAAGGTTGTCAGGTTGAGTGGCTGCAAAACAGGCACGAATCATCACTGTCCCACCACTGTTTCTTTTAGCTGGTAAAAGGTGTTTGTGCTGACATGTGTCTGGTTTTTGCTAGAACTGCACTGTGATGGCAGATTATGAACAGTTATCTTTGTTTTGGTGTTGTCTGTCCAAAGGACATTTCTGGTTTGCTGGTGTCACATATTAATAATCCAAAGGACCCCCCCCTCTGCCATCCCGCCACCCGCCATTTCCCAAACTGGCTCCCCAGTGTGTGCTTTCACAAAGCATTACAGCATTTGAAGACGCTCCCTTTCCTCAACTTCACAGTCCATGGATGGCCAGCAACTAACATCCCCTATTACTAAAAGATTTTTTTTAATGTGTTTAGTCACAATTTTTTTTTACCTTTTTTAACTTTCACCTTACAGTTTTTACCTGCAGTGCCAGCCTGAGTATCCATACAGTACCTCCATGGAGGTACTGCCTCCAGCATGATGCTAACCACAGCAACAGGGTTTGCTGAATAACTAGTTCATAATTCAGTCAGTCTTTTTTTTTTCCTCTTGTCTGCATATATATTCATTTTTAATACCAAGTTTGGTAAAACCTAAAGCATATATATGTATTTTAATCTTCTAACAAAGGGTTGTTTGTTTGTTTGTGTGCGTGCGTGCGTGCGTGCGTGCGTGCGTGCGTGCGTGCTTCCTTCACCAGCCCTCTTGGCAGTCTACTATGATTTATTGTTCCCTCAATTAAAGGAGAAAAAAAAAGATAACAATAATTATACCCACAGGCCTACATGCATCCCCAACACACCGCACACGCATTACACACATCACACACCAAAACTATTCAATAATAAACGGAATACCCTCCCCGCTTTACTCTATCCTCTCCCGCTTATAAAACACCTGTCTGTCTTATGTTTCTCTCCTTTCAGACACAACACATTATATTTATATTTACTCACACACACTACAACACATCACACGCTCACCAAACTGCACTCATCCCTGTCACTTCTCTATCCTACTGTTTCTCGTTCCACTTCCAGTGATCTTAGTCCTCTTTGGCAGAATTTATTTATTAATTTTTGTCATAATTCAGTCAGTGTACACGGTTACAGCTCTGTTACTACTCTTTTATTGGCCTCTGTATGTTTCTCAAAGGACAGAATAAAAGCGGTACCTTGTAGCGCCTTTTTGAACCAACTGGCTGTGTGACTGGAGCTTGTGCTTTTGTTTTTAATACTTCATTGAATCCTCAGAAATAGGGATGCCCCGATACCGATACTGGTATCGGTATCGGGGCCGATACTGCCCTCATATACTCGTACTCGTACTCGCAAAAATCCTCCGATACCACGCACCGATACTTGTAGTTACTGGTTAGCGCCGCTAGGGGGAGACGTTGAGCCGCCCCGCGGCTCCCCGGGCCTGGCAGCCTGGCTGAGCTGCTGCTCTGTGGCTGTAGCCAGCTGTTCCCTGTTTATTCTATCTTCCTTAATTATACCAACTGGACAAACCTTACTCACAGGGAACTTTATTAAACATTCCACGTAACTCACAGTACAACATAAACAATCCCATTGTTACATTCCGGTTGGCCCCATTAGCCACGTCAGACGATTAGCCGGTTAGCCGCGTTACCGCGCCGACAGCCTGCAGTGTGTCTTGCTTCTGTCGTCGTCCCTTATGTTGAAATATGTCCACCCTGCTGACGACCTGCTTACATTAATTGTCACTATCTTGCCTGAAACGGCTCTATATAACCGGACTGTAAGAATGGGATTGTTTATGGTCTTCCTCTTCTTCTTCTCTGTTTTATTGGCGGATAGCAACCAACTTTAAGGTGCATACCGCCACCTACTGTACAAGAGTGTGTAACATCATTTCATTTAGCCTGTTTTTTAAATTCTATTTGACTGTTTATGTTGTTTCCAGAGGTGGGTAGAGTAGCCAAAAATTGTACTCAAGTAAAAGTACTGTTACTTCAGAATAATATGACTCAAGTCTAAGTAAAAAGTAGTCATCCAAATAATTACTTGAGTAAAAGAAAAAAAGTACTTGAAAAGTACTTGAAAAAACTACTCAAGTACTGAGTAACTCTTGAGTAACGTCTGAAGTACAAAATAATCATCTTCAGGCAAATTAAATCAATAAAATAAATAAAAAATAAAGAATAGCTAAATTAAATTAAATTAATCTTAAAGTAAATTCAAGTACTTTAATAAATAATAACAGAATAAAAACAAATTAAGCACAAGTAGCACAAAATTTCAAGCCTTTGTACTTTTCTTTTTTAACCAGGCAGAACTAGAACAAACATGAACTCATAGAAACTGTGTTTTTGAGTCTGTGTAAATGTGACAAAACATGCAAAAACAAACATTTTTCCCAAAGAATCACTCAGTGATGTCATGAGATTGACGCGTACGCGGATAAAAGGGATAAAAGAAAAGTAACAGCTCAATGTAGCCTAGCTGGCCGAGTTTTGTTTAAAATTGAATTTCTGTTGCAAATAAAACCTGTCTTCCAATTCATTGCATTTTTCATTGCATTTTTAGCCTAGTTATTTTTGTGGTAGAAGTATCGGATCGGTACTCGGTATCGGCGAGTACACAAATTAAAATACTCATACTCGTACTCGGTGTGAAAAAAATGGTATCGGGACATCCCTATATTGGTAAGATATTTGTTTAACCATAACGTCATTGTTTTTTTTTTTCTCGTGTATTAAATACAGAAGTTGTGGCCAGACTATGAGGCCGGACTAAGTGCTGAAGCTATTCTGTTAAACCATGAATATGCCTACTTCCTCATTAACTAAAACTAAGGTATTTAGAATGGTTTCCAAACACTTGAAGGTATATACATAAACGCAACATC
Source organism: Cololabis saira (assembly GCF_033807715.1). Lineage (NCBI taxonomy): Eukaryota > Metazoa > Chordata > Actinopteri > Beloniformes > Belonidae > Cololabis > Cololabis saira. The sequence goes on along the minus strand of NC_084608.1, from coordinate 15,571,329 downwards.
TGACAAACACACACCTCTTATAAATCATTTCACCTTTCTACCATGCTTTTGCAGGCAAAGGTAATTGGCGTGCAGTCATCCGTCGTGGATCCAATCATGAACTTGTTTGTGCTCGTATATTTGTGGCTGAGTGAGGGTAATGAAAAGAACCATATGTACCGGAAGAGAGGGAATGAAAGTGGAAGAAAAAAAAAACACTCGCACTGAAGGACAAAGCTGTCTCAGCATTCCAAAACTCCCTCAAACTCACGTAGGTAAGCTCATCACACTTTGGGTGATCATCATGCTGCACAAACAGGAATGACAATATCAGCTTTACTCGATTCAATGATCCTTAACTTGACTTTTAAAATGACATAGTCACATTGTGGCAGCTACTTTGGGACAAACTTTTCAGCACAACTCACATCTCCATTAACATATGTTCAACCAGACATTTTATGGCCTCCCTCATTTTTTTTTTTTTATTGCTCGAGCAGATGTTCTTGTGACTATCATCAAAGAGATTTATGCAAGCTGATTACAGCCAAAGAGTCCCCAGAAGTGAGTAAATATATTCAGGCCGGAAATGGGCCCTGGCTCCTTCTGTAAGGTCTGGTGTCCTTTGGTCTGTAGTTAAATCTCCATGTGGAGAAAGGCTGGCATGTACGAACTGGAAATTTCACTAGTGCTTTAAAAGTAAGATTTATATTAAAAAGAACAAAACAATCTAAAACATAAGCTACTCCATAATTAAGCTGCTTCACTCAGCTTCCCTGTAATTTGACCTCCTGATTCGTCCACTGATTAGTTGATATTGTTAATTTAAATAAACCTCATACTACTAATTTACAAAAGCTGGCACGCTCAGGTGATCTTTGCTCAATCTCTCTGCAGCAGAAACTGATTTTGCAAAACCAGTGAATGAAAACAGGAGTTTGCTAAAAACTGCCAGGTTAAGTCAGTTGTAAATTGTAATTACTTAGAAGGCTTCATTCATCACTGCTCACTAAAACCTAAGGAAACAACTGGAACTGATTGATTTAAGCCATATAATTGGAGAACTGTTAAAATGTTTTTATAATCTTAATTATCAATGGGTGCGCAGTAATAAGAAAAATTCAGTATGATCAAGGTCAGCTCATATGTGTACACTAGTCTGCACCCGTGTGCTTGTTCTTATGTTAAATTGTGTTCTGGTGTAGCTGCTGCCAGAGTTGGGGTCAATAAGTGTCAGGGCCAAGTAACAACCAGCAATGCAGAATACATTCACTCTCTGCACATTTATTCATAAATATGATATCTACTGAACAGCTAATTAGAAAACCTTTAACACCACATCTCCAAATAGAAATACAGTCCCACATGGCCTGTGAGGCTGCTTGTTGAGTTCTGATTGACAGGCATGACAGGCTTGATACATTGGATCTCAAATGACACCAAGAGACCCCACAAGCCTACTGCTGTCTCCTGGGTTCTGAACCGCCCGCATGAACGATAGAGAAGCTTCCCAAAACAATAATTAACAATATCAAATAACCTTTAACATTAATTCAGGGCAAAGTCTTAAATCATGCCGGAAGAGTAAATGCCAAACGCTCTATTTTTCTAATGAGTGTAAAAGTGTTATATGTAACATTGCAGTACAACTTAACGCATTCTGCTTAAAAACTGAATAAATTACTGAAATATGATAATCAGGGAGATCATTCCCTCACATGTAAAATGCTGAATACATAATACAGAGTATGTAAGGAAAATTATGCACATTAATGTGTATTGCACCTCCAACGCTGCCATTCTGGTGACCTGCAGAACAGTTGAACCAGGAAGTATGCTCTGATTGTGTTAACTCTGTTAATGTTACATGTTTAATTTAATTCATTTGCGTCATAGAATCTTATCATTTTGAAATAATCAGAAATTAAGATTGTATTATTTTAATTGAGTGTTTTATTGTAATCAAGCATATCTGACCTCCACAGTAGAAACATCTGAGGAGGGGCGGTTCCACTTTATTCAGAAAAAATATATATATATATATTTCAATGTTTTACACTTGTGTGGGCTGTGACTGTGTCTAAACACTGTCAGATAATTAGAGATTAAAATCTTAATCATAATCACTCCTTTTATGTCATAATCAGAGTCCCCCTGCTTGTCTGAGTTCAAATCCTCTGTTTTACAAGATTGTTTCCTGTTAGTGAGCAGCTATTCCAATTGCCTTCCCTCTTATAGCATTTCTCACTGTGGTGCCAATGGTAGTTTGAAGCTGGGGCCAAACTTAAAACCATTTGTATGGTATGGAGTATGCTATGCAGAGCCATTGCCGATCGATGGCTAACGTCATCACTTAATCCACTGAACTGTAAATATAGACCCAGTGCATAGTCATTCATATCTAAAGAGAATATGTTTTTTTTGTTCTATTAATTGCACAAACAGGCAACTGAAAGGGGCTGTGGGTTGGTCTTGAATGGTCCAAGGACAAATCTTAGCTAAAGAGGAGGAAACTTGTGCCATGATTGAATCCACTAAATGACTTGCAATCCACTGGCGCTTCATCACAGCCGGGAACCCAATAGAGACCCAACTGTGACGAAACCATGGAGACTGCAAGACTGCATCATTTCTAAACCAACATTTAAAATGGTAGGTCTGCAACGAGACCTCCTCCTCCTGGTCTGCGTGGGAATGTCGGCAAGTCCACGCAGCAGGGCCTTCGGATGTTGCTACTGAAACATTTGAAAAGGGGGTCCCTCCGCAGACCTCTGTAGGCAGTTCCTCTACCACGGCACGGCTGAAGGAGTTGGGAGCCAGCTGAGACGAAACCCCAACAAACTGAATGGTTGTGATTCAGCTTTGGTACCAGAGCCCTGGATTTGCACCTGGACTTCATTGTGTTTTCCTGTACAATGACAATCAATGGAATCTTAACTCCATATCTTAATCTAAATGTCTTTGAAAGATACCGTGTTATCCTCCATTCTGTGGGATTTAGCTGCTTACTCAACAAGCGATGAATGGATTTGCATGACAGTAACACCAGAGTGGGACATGGCCAGGCCTTGAAGTGATTAACTTTTTATATTGATCTATTTCTGAATCCAGAATTTTTTTTTTTAAATTCAGACTTGGCAGAGGTATGCGGCCTCAGTCTGCTCTTGTTTTTGTTGACAGAAGCTTGAAACTGGGCCCATATGGACTGAGAGATGAAGTCACAGTTTCCAGCTTTCCCCTCAAACCATTTCCAAGCTGCCGCTCTGCACTACTTAAAAGATGACTTCACGACGTCTACTCCATCCGAGAGAAGCCATCAGACACAAGCTTTCAACAACAGCTTTGTTGTGACTTGAGCTATACTTATTGGTTAACCGCTCAGAGGAAATTTGAAGCAACAGAATTACCTTTTTTATTAGTAATATTGTTATTTAGTATACATTCGGCTAAATTTCTACTATAAGTAGGTGCAGTGGCTACTGTTTTTTTTTTTTTTTTTTGCTGCACCTGCATCTAGACACTTTCCTGATGACAAGACTCTCTGTGGGGCCAACACATTTTTAAATACATTGAGGGAGAAAAAAGTAGCTACAGTAGTCTGAAAGATAAATTGGCTAAATCTAATGGATTGGCGACCTGTCCAGGGTGCACCAGGAAAATGGCAGCTGGGATAGGCTCCAGCAGACCCTTGCGACCCTGAATGGGATTGAAGTGGGGCATAGAAAAAGTTGCTAAATTGGCACCTGCACAAAGATTCTAACATGTCAAATAAAAAAAGACATTAAAGAGATTAATCTTTATGTTTCTATCTTTCATTCAGAAAGAACAAAACACTTTTTGCGCATGTTTCAAAGCTTAAAGGGGATCTATTATGTCATCTAATACCTTTTTTAAACAGGCCTTGAATGTCTTAAAAACAAGCTTTTGATTGTTTTTGCTAAATAAATTAGAAAATTCAGCCTCTGAGCCATGTCTTTATCTTCCCAGTCTCTAACCTCATTATCTATGAGGGATTCTGAGTGGGCGGGGCTATGATAATGAGGCTCTGTGCTGATTGGCTGCCTGAATGACGCGATACACCGCTACGGAAAAATGGCGGAAGCTCCGGCCGCCAGAGTTAGTTGTGGGCGTGGTTTCATGCATCGGAGGCCAACCGATGTAAATCGCATTTTCGTTACGTAACGACGGGAGCAGAATCTGAATGGCTCGTAGAAGCCACATGACACTGGACGGCTCATCCGGGCGGCTGTACAGACACTGCAGAATTTGGTTGCTTTCCTCCTTCTCTGAGTTGGCAGGCTGAGGGGAGACCACTTTATATATGTTAAAGCAAGAGAAAACGCTATAGCAATTTTTTGTTGTTGTTGTTGTTTTTTAAACATTAATACATATAAATCTATTCTAATGACTCTATGAAACACATTTATGGATTTGACAGTAACTGGAGCTGTATTGTGCTTCTTTTGTTCCCCCAGATGGTTTGCTTACTCGCTTTAATGCACATGGGACCATGAGCGTTCTTGGGCTGCCTTCACGTGCACTTGAGCAGCCTCCTCAGTTGCCTGTTTGTGCTATTAAGCAGTGGTGATAAACGTCATCATTGTAAATTATATCGTTTATGATCCAACATTTTAAATATTTCAGGTAAGCATTTTTTGACAGCAGTGATACACATGTATTCTTCTGCAACCACAGGTCCACACACAAGCTGGGTGTGTGCTGGTATGAGCCGAACTGCCTCCTCTACTCCCTGTGGTCTGCTGCTAGCTAAGGCTCTGTTAATTTCACAGACCACCTTGGCCATCTTCCCCACAGTTGTCATTAATCATCTCTCTGTTCTCCATCCTTTTCCTGCTCACTCCTTTACTCAACTCTTACCCATCCCCCACATACCTTCTTTCATTTTCCTGCTCCAGACTATCTCTGCTCTTCTGCTGCTGAGTACTCCAGCATTTGTGTAAAAGCTGCAGTGATGAGATAAGACCAATAGGCCTCATAACAGGAATGCAATAAAGTTTACAAAGAATCTACTACAGACAATTACCTAGATAATGCACTGCAGCACTGTTGTGGCACACGGTTCATAAGAAAGTGTTATAAACCCTCTACACCAGGAATATAACGTTTGAGTTTTGTGATTTAAATCTTAATTAGGCTGCAGATTTTAAATATATCACTAAACATTACAAACTATTTATGACCAGCAGTACAGAAAATGTAAAGTGAATCTAAACATAATATCAACTCTTACCAGCAACTCATGAAGTTCACATGGCTTGATAGTTGGGCAATATGGCAAGAGAAGCCTTCGGGGATGAATTATTAAACTGCCATCTTGCAACTTTTGGACAGGTCCCCGATTCACTAAAAGATCCATATGCTGTCATGTTCTTCTGTATTTTGTTAAAATAGAAGAAAAAATAGGAAATGCTGTGAAACTGTGTAATTTCTTTAGGAACTGTTATCTTTCTCAAGCCCATACAAAGGCCCCCAGACACTACCATCATTCACATCACACCACGAGTCATTAAACATGAAACATTTTATTTTGGAAAATAACATCTGCAGTCTGTCTTTGGACTTAAATGACAAAAATGACTCAGGAGTGTGGAGCCTTAACTCACACATAGTTCAAGTAGTAATACTGTAGTCCAAGGCCAATACGACACTTGCTGTAACCTAATTTAAGCCAGGCTCATGACCTCTGGCTCACCTCTGGTGCCAAGAACTGCCCAAGGAGTCAGCTATATGTGCTTTCCCTCCTCATCATATGTACATTTTCTCGTAAATATTAGGGATTGTCTTTTAGTTAAAATGTTTCTAAATTAAATCTGTGACATATCTATGCCATAGCAGGGAACCCTGGAGTCCGGAAGTGAATCCATACCCTGACATGTACCTCTTTCCAAATGGTATTAGATGTTGAGTTGATGTGGACTGTAACAAATGTGATTGGTCCAAATGGTAGCATGCACTTTAAATTGCTGCAATATTAGTAGAAACAACTGTTACTTGACCTTTATCAGCTCCAGCTTAAATAACATGCTTCTTTCCTCCGCTGCTATGTCTGGGCCACAGCTAGGAAGTAAACAGAAGAAAATTAGCTTTCCAAGCAGGGATGCATCAAATAACTCAAAATCCCATGTGTTAGGTGCTGTAAGTACAGAGAGACACGCACCTCATCATGTAACTTCAAAGCTGTCAAATCTCATTCATTCACATTCATCCCCAAAACTTTAGTTAGATTTCAATTTTATTCATTTTTAGAAGGCCAGTGGGTGGTAATAAACATGGCCATATATGTGAAAACCTGTCCTGGTATCACTCAACACTCCCTTCATTAATTACTGCTTTGGAGTATTCAAGATACATCATGTATGTGTATATGTATGCATATATATGTATGTATATATATATGCTGATTTTTCCACCACTTGTTGCAGCCAGTCTGTGGTCAGCGCATCATTCAATCATTCATCCACCCGTTTTTGGATGACGTGACACACAATTACTAAAGGCAGGTCCCAAACAAGTCAAACAAATGCAGGTCCCTAATAAACGCCCGTTGATTTGAGCGATTTAAGAAAATAAACGCCAGGGCCTTTATTTGGTGTTTTATGGTATATATATACAGTAGTATTTCAACAAAGATAAATTCTAGTAGTAAAAAAAGGCATTATTTTAATTTTCATATTTTGTCATTTTAATTTATGTTGATTTTATCCACCCTCAGATTACCTAATTTAGACCTTCCAGGTCTCTGTTTTTTATATTACCAGGGAGGTTAGGTGGTGTAAAAATGTTAAAATTTTCTTTTTGAAATTAATCAGGAACCCGCTTGCACTTTTTATTATTAAAGCTACTCTAAAATGTGATTACAATCAATATGAGTTGTCTTTTTAACATCATAAAACATGTCTGCCTGTCCAGAAAGAGTGGGCAGAGCCCATCTGTTACAAATACAAGCCTTTTTGTTTTATGTTTTATGTTTGCCCTGTTGTATCACAATGCAGCTTTTTAGTGGATCGTGGTCAAAGCATCCTTACCCAGAACTGAAGGCATTTTTGTGGGATTACTTTTACTTTGTAAGTTTTTACTTTGTGGTGGCTGCATATTTGATTTTAGAGATTGTCACAGTTTTGGTATTTAGTTCCTGTTTTATTTTCAAACCTTGTTTCCTTATATTTAAGTTCTCTCTTGACTTCCCTTGTTCCCCGTCTGCCCTGATCGTATACACCTGTGTCTCGTCAAGCCTTCTGCATATATCTTTACTCGTCTTTCCTTTGCTCCCTGCTGGTCTGCACTGTTTCCGCTCTCCTTGTGTCCTGTCAGGCTTTCGATTTCTTTGACATAATAAATCACCAGTTTTGGGAACCCTGTGTCTCTCCTGAATTTGGTTCCTAATCCACCATTTCTGTGACAGAGATCATGTAAGATCTCTCCTGTCTATAACGCTCCCTAACATCAACATAAATTAAAGAAACTTAAAACTCCTGTCATTGTAGTCTGCATTCCTTTTACATCTAGCCTGGCTCCTTATCTAAGCCTCCAAAAAATCTTTCTACATAAATGTTCTGGTACCCCTCATATTCATGGCATTTCCACCAGTAGAGCACTAATGGAAATTGAACCACTTGCAAATGTTGAATATGTTGCAAATATTTACTGCGCCAGCCTTCACCAGCGTTCCTGCTCCACTGCACATCATTTTGGATGTCTTTTATTGATGCTAGTCTGGTTGTTGCTCTGCCAACATCGCATAATTAGGTCTCTGATTGATTGTATATCTAATAGGGATGTCTATTGGCAAGAACCTTACGAAACGTATCCCCAAAACATGTGTTCTGATATGATACGTATCCTCATACCTATTGTTTCCCCATACATGTATCACAATACAATACCAACTGTAACAATGTGATATATCAAAATATTTTACTTTATTTACTTTTCAAAAACACAAGTTGCTTCACAGGTACACTGGACGATACTGATAATTTTATTGCATTTTATTTAACTGTATTGCATATGTGCTTATAGATCAAGTAAAAAAAAGTAAAGTGCAAGATAAAGAATAGCCAAATGTGTCACTGAACACAGAATATCTAAAATAAGGTGCATTGTTATGCACACAAAAAAGTAGAATATCTTTTTCCTACTAAATCGATATTAAGATGTAACAAATCTATATTTTAATTGGGTGATGAATTGTCGCGATACATTGCCGTATCGACATCTTTTCACACCACTAATATCTATCCATTGGTATTCAAGTCAGTACATTTTTGTATGCAAAAAAACGAGTTATGACGGCTGCCCAGGCCATTATAGGCCATTCACACTTGCACCTTAAGCACAACCACATTTGAACTGTTGTTGCTGCTGGCTCCCTGGTTATATGACACAACTGTGGCTGTAGGTAGATTACATTTTTATTTCTTGTTTAACCTGCTGTTTGTTCTTAAAAGCCAGAGTCGTCTATTTCATCCTGACCTACTACCCTAGGAAAATATACAATTCCCTGTGACATTTTCATCTCCACCAGCACTCAGTGCCGTGTCATTGTGTGAAATGTACCATGTGCAACCCGTGCAGTAGCTCACAACGTGGAAATGGAGCGGGGATGTTTAAGGGTGAGAGGATCTCTGCAGCCTTGCTGTATCTTCACATACTGTAGTAGAGCTAATATAAAAGGTCATGTCTCCAATCCGCAGAGTCCAGCTGGCATTTCTGCAGAAATGAGCCTTCTCTGTGGCATCTTATGATGGAGCCCCATGAACACATGATGTGGATGAATGCAGAATTTTTTTCACTCATGGTTAAAATAGATACATAAATAAAAGAAAATTTGTAAAAATCAACATACCTATTAATACCAGACTGAACTCAACATATTTAGATGACACAAAAATCTTGCAAAGTTTGTTTGTTATTGTTAGGATTTATAGCTTCACCTCAAACATTATCTGATTTCATGTTTAGTTTTTAGCTGCCGTATTTTGCGGAACATTAGGCGTACCGCATTATAAAGCGCAATATCAATGAACGGGTATATTTTCATACATAAGGCGCACCAGGTTTTAAGGGGTATGTATAAAGTGAAACCAATCAGTCAGGTAAGTCGAATTCATTCACAATAAGAATATTGTTCAGTTGTAAATAATACAGAATAATACTTTCATATTTTAAATAATTCGTCTTCCACGAATCCACAAATAAAAAGTGGCGGAGGTAAGTGTAGTACTACTTTCTGTTCTCTGATTGGTTCATTGTTGCCAGCGATAGCGGACACCTGAAGTTAGTGAGAGGTTGGAACAACGTTGAATTCCAACATTTCATTATAATTGGACTATGATATAGATTTGAAAGTTGGGTTTACGCATTCACACCACATTAACAATAATGGATCTGTGTTCAGGTTATTTATACAGTTTCATACCATTGATACATCTTAATCCTTAATCCTGTTATTGTCAACCCATTAGGAGTGTCTGCTTTAGTTTACGCCATTCTTGATCAGATCAAACACACGCTTGCCAATTCCACCGTCTAATGACTTAATTCACAACAATAAAATTGCACTTGAATCTCCAACTGTCAGTGAACAAAGTCATGAATGAACATGAATGAATGAACAGCAAGACAATAAGTGAAAACACATTGGCTACATCCATCTATTTTATACAGTAACAACGCTGTAAAAGTTTTCATGATGTCTCCGACACTGCCCCAGTTCAAAATCTGGAAACGTTCCCTCCTGCCATTGCATGTGCACCAGAATAACAATAAGACAGTCGGATGTTCCTCATAGGTTAACACATGTTTTGCTAATACCAACAGCTTAATCACAACAACATTTTGCTGTTGCTTTTAATTTGGGAGTGTTTAAGGATTCTCTCTCCAACACAACACCCAGCAAAAGGATCAATGACATGTTCCATGTCTTTGGTTATAATGCTGGGTTACTGTAAGCAACCCAAATTCAACAGGTTTTCCACTATTTATATGAATCTAATTTCCTCTTTGCATTTATGTATGGAACTACAACAGTCTCAAGAGTCACAAATGCACACGCCGATTCACAAATGCACTGACCGATTCACAAATGCACGGGATGATTTACAAATGTATAGCACAATTCACACGTGCGTAGGACAAGATGTTTCACTTATCTCTCTGTTGTCCTTGCTGGAAGCTATGTTGAACTGACATGCATATAGTGCGGTTTGAATAGCTTATGAGTAAATTGCGTTCTTATGATTGATTTCAGATTGTTCCGTGTTTAAAATTAAAAAGACATTTGTGGATTGAGGCAAGTCAGGGGAGACTCAAAATTCACAAACAAATGCAGCAAAGTCCACAGACCACCAACCGTTTGTAAATCAGGTTATATTTGTGTGTGCATCAGAAATACATTTGTGTCTCTTGTCCTACGCATTTGCAAATCATCCCGTGATCTGTGAATTGGGCTGTGCATTTGTGAATCAGCATGTGCATTTGTGACTATTGAGACTGTTCTAGCTCCATATTTATGTGCAGAGCATCATTCCATAGTGCCCAAACTATGCAGCATAAAGTGGTAGATGAGGTCAAATGGTGAAGTACATGGTCAGTATAATCAGGGGGGTTGGGACTCCTACATAGATAGCAGTGTGTATGAAATCCAAATGCTGTGAAAATCATAGCTTCTGTCTCGTGAAACTGTACGGAAAGGTTGCTGAAAGGAGGTAATAAAATAGCACGCACATACAAAATTCCTCAAAGTACTATGCAACGCAGGAATCTGCAGACCAGGCGCAGCGAATTAGCAGACATGTAAGTTCAAAGACAGTGCAGCTGCCCCTCTTGGGCTGAGATAATTGCTGGATGGGTAAAGCTGCAGTGATTGACAGATGAGTTGCAGCACCGAAGGGGGACGTGAGAGCAATAAATGTGGAGCAACTTGAAGGGTAATTAGCATTTAGTGCTTTCAATACCTCAAAAGAAAGTCTATTGGAACCACACATTTGGAGTTTATTCTGATCTGGCCAAAATTAAGAACTGCAGGTGAATTGTTGGAATCAGCTGTTGCCCAGACCTCTTTTATTTTTTTTTAACTGATGAAATTCAGTTCACTGATAAAGACGTATGTGTTCTCCAGGTAAGGTGGGATATGGTTTTGTTTTAACTTACTGTACAATTCTACAATTCCACATGGTCCAATGCTTATTTGAGAATATGAGAGCGTGGGAGCACAGACTTTGAAATAACATGGCGTGTTGCAACTAACAAAAAGCACCTGAGCAAAAATATAGCCACAGGTAGTTTATGGGCTATCATCTGATGGAATTGCATTCCTGCTGGCTCCAGGTGCAGGGCCAGGATAAAGGCAGTCGATCACAGCCCCAGACAGCTAATGTAGCATAAAGAGTGGCATAGAGATTTTTTTTTGGGGGGGTGGGGTTCATGCTCTGGATGAACATGTCTTGCCTAATGAACTACAAGCACCTTGGATGACAAATGTGTTTTTGAAGTTTTACTTATTTTATTAGTGATGCTGAGTGCATCATTAATAGGTTTAATTGGAGTCCCAGTGGGCAGGAGGAATTAGCCTAAGAATTTATCCTCTTTAGTGCTGGCACCAGACTGACAAAAAATAGAGTAACTGCAGTGTCGTTAGAATAAAACTGAATGTGAATGCTTATTTATTCATCAGGTCTAAGCCTTATGATTAGGATGCAACTATGAATAATTTGGCATTTTGCAAATCTAAGATAATAATCTCTAACGCTTTGTGATGGTTAATTGTTAGTGAAGTTCATGAGTCTTTATGTTTGATGCAGTAAAGACGTGCAGGAATTCTTGCATCTGGACCGTAGGAAATTATAAATTTGACAAGGAGATCAAACAGCAAAAAGAGCACAACATGCATCAACTTGCTTTGTTATGCCAAGTGAAGTGTTTGCTGCAAGTGAAATATATGTTTCCATACCTGGATGTTTCAGCATGATTATATCACAAGTTTAGGGGATGCCCATGCATTACAACATTTATCTCTGGCCAGATGATAGACTTCCTTAATTAAAAATGGCAGATGACTTTGAATGTACTGCTAAATGAATTATCTCTGTGAGATTCATCCGCTGCCTCGGTGCTATTCAGTCAAAGAGACAGTTTACACAGCTGAACTGGGGGCTGCTGTTAAATTCACCAGCACTATTCTTGCATACAGCAGGCCAGATAAGCCTCATTTGAATAATTCCCATACGGCACCGCTTTTTTATCGAGGCGTCTACCCATCAGAGGGATTTGGTGCTGTGCTTATGAAGTTGTCAGACAACACAGAAGCACTTTACATCAGCAACAAGCTTTGGGTTCTATAGTGCATCTTAGCTCTGACATTACATCCCAGTTTAACCACTAAAGTGTAATGCTTGTACTGTAGAAATCTCCAAAATGATAATACGTTTATTTAAAGGTAAAGATTAAAATTAAAAAAAACCTCCATTTTGTCTTACCTTGACCAACCACTTCAGGAATTCATGACACTTGAAACTTTTCTACACCATTATAGAAAAGGGAGATGTTGTTGGAACTGAGGATTTTTTTTAACCCCGAAAGAGTTTTATATTGGGTATTTTCTACATCCTTAGAGAACACAAAATATATACCCTGCTTTTCCAGAGAAACTGACATTGCAAAGTCTTTTAGCTTCACAATTCTGCTGTGAAACTTTTAGGAGAAAGCAGGCAAAGCCAGACTATGGTGAGCATTTCTGGCTTTACGGGAGTTTATAGTACTCTGGAGAGAGATTTAGCGTGTGTTTTCTTTTTTTTTTTTGGTGGTGGTGCTGTGTCTATAAATTGCAAGTCTATTAAATCCATTAACAATACAGATTGACAGGACAAACAGCTGAAAAGACCTCTGAGATTTTACGTTTTCAAAGTCAATATGGCACCTGTTAGAAAAAAAACCCCATACTTAAAGAGTAGTGACTAACAGACCAATCACCAGGTCAGGACGTAATTAAGAAGAGGTCATTAGAGGTGCTAGTCTTCATTTGAGAAGTTCCGTGATTTGCACACAGAGCCAAAAAAGTTGTCTTTCTTTCTAAAGATTTAGTGCAAGTATCCACTGTCACTAACAATCTAATTGAGGCTGATCCAATGTGGAGAGCATATGCCAACTGATAATGTTAACATACGGTAAAGACAGAGGGACTGAGTCCAAGACTCTGTACCTGTATCAGAAGATGGATATTGTCTCTTGGGTGCCAAGACTATTTTGGGAGCCTGAAACCCTGAGTTGTCCCTGGACACCTCTGATCAGCTTTGTCATCAGGTGTGAGAACAACTCTGCACTTAGCTTAAGAGTGTGGATACATCCTGACACACCACAGGAATGTAATTTCACACTTTAGAGAGAAAATGGTATTCACCGTGTAGTGGGTGTAGTTTGTTTGCACATGCCTACTATGGAACTACACTCACTTAAATCCCAGGTGCACCTAATGATGTGTTGAGTGTACATCCATATAATATATTATTTATATTTTCCAGAAAAGAGATAAGAGATATAGATTGGTTAGACAATAAAGTTATGACTTAAGCTTGTATTTGTTTATGGACAGTATTCCTGCAATGTACTTCATTTCACAAGCTTCCCTTGTTTAATTAAACTGACAAACTGTCAAATCAAAGTTTACTGGCCCCTTAAAGCAGCACAATGTAACTTTTCCACCTTAATATAATATTTCCAGAGTCATTGTGATGGTACATCAACTTCCAACAGGTTTAATGACTCCTCTATCATGGTCTGAGGGGTCTGTATCGCCTTCACTGGCACTATGTAACTTTGAGGTGGATGGTAGGAACCCTTCCACACTACTGGTAAAGCACTACCGCTTTTGTCCAAAGGAGCCGCCAAACTCAACAAAAGCTGAAAGTTACATTGTGCTGCTTTAAGTGCCCACGTCCTGCCAATCAAAAGTCTTTTGTCTGAAAACAATGTCCAGAATACAGGTGGATGCAATTCCATGCCCATCTAGTTAAAGGGGCACTAATGTGCAGAGTAGGAATGTTAACCATCAATAAAACATACAATAGAAGGTTTGAATCACACCGCTGTGAAAGAAGCTGTGGAGTCTAGCCTATATCCAGCTAACGTCACATGTACACATGTGAAGTTTGTTGATAAGTCACCAATAGCTCACATTGATTGTCATTTTCTCTGAAAGAACATTCCCTGGACTGATGTCCCTCTAGCCTGACCCGCATCTCTCATTCACTTTAGGAAAATTCTCTTGTGAAATGGATCTGTTACCCCTCCCATTTGCAAATATTTCTACTGGTACAGAACGTACCGAACCATTCCAACAGGAAAGGGTAGCCTCATCTAGGACAATAAACCTCTTTCTTTGGGGACATTTCTCTCATTTCTGCAATTCAAACTCCACAGTTTGCTGCTGCGTTTTGTCCCGCTGAAACTTTGGGAAACAATAAAATATGTTATGATAATTTTGCAGATGGCACACAAATCTACATAACGTTCTCATCAGGAGACTACAGTTTAAGTCACACACTGATCAAATGCAATGATCAAATTAAGGTTTGGATGTGTGAGAACTTCCTTCAGTTAAACAAAGACAAAACTGAAAGAGTAGTTTTTGGGGCCAAGGGAGGAAAATTGAAAGTCAGCACTCAACTTCAAACAGTGATGCTAAAACCAATCCAGAAATCTGGGGGTAGTGAGGAAGCCTGACCTGAATTTCAATGGTCACATTAAAACAGTTGAGGTCACCCTATTATCACTTAAAGAACATATCAAGTATTTACCCTTTTAGCGTAGGCTAATGTTGTCCTTTCAGGTCTCCCTAAAAAGTCCATCAGACAGCTACAGCTTGTTCTGAACACTTCTGCTCGAGTCCTCACTAAGCTTCCAAAATACTACTGTGAGTGTGTAAAACACTGAACGGTTGAAGGCCAAAGCACATTTTGGACCTTCGTGTTTGAAGCAGCCAGAGCCCTCCGATTGTTAGGTTCAGGTTTACTCTCTGTTCCCAGCGTTGGAACCAAACATGGAGAGGAACCGTTCAGTTTTTATGCGTCTCACATGTTGATCAAACTCCCGTGAAGCTGCAGGTCTGCTGACACTATTTTAAATCACAGTTAAAAACGGTTTTATTTGCTGCTGTTTATTAAAGCAATTGTTAAATCCCCAACTGCACTGGGAATTTCTGCATTCATCTGTTCTTTTTCAGCTTTTACTATTTAATCTTATTAGTTATTTTAATTCTATTTTAATGTCCTTTTTAAATTTTTCTTTTTCATCTTGCCGTATGCTATATAAATAAATGTGCATTGCATATTCCTGTTTATTCATGTGGTTGTTCTTCAAATGCTTAATAAGTTTGTTCATGTTTTTGTTGTTACTGCTGTTTTTTAGTAAAACATGTGCTGTAAACTGCAGACTTATGTAATGTTACATTTGTCCTGGTGGGATTGTACATCTTAAAAGTAAGGCATGTTGCCAAAATTATGCTAAAGTTACACACCTAGCTCAGTCCAGCAACTCATGTCCCGCTGCTTTTCCACCTGGTCACTCAAGAGAGGAAATATCAAGGCAGTTTTGCTTAACTTCCTGAGCATGTTTTTAGAGGAACAAAGATTTTGGTTCTAAAAATGACAAGATATTGGATAGTGAGTAGTTGTTTTTGTTTTTTTCCCTTGTGTTTCCCTGTGCTTTTCTAAGATCTCCTGATTTTGTCTTTTTTTTCTTATATTCCTTTGTGTCTTGTAATAGTCTTTGTTTCTTTGTTTCCTGTTTTAATTGTAATCTGTTTCTTGGTTTGTTGGTATTATAGCTTTGGTTATCTTTGCACTTGTGTCTTGAGGTTGTTTTAGTTTCCCTGATTTAATCTTGGTTGCTGGTATTCCTGTGAGTTATATGCTTTGTCTTTCGTTTTAATTTGAAAGTCTGTTTCTTGCTCTGTTTTGTTCTGGTTTGACTTCGCTTGTTAAATCATTCCCTCTCATTCCATGTTGACTGACACCAATGTCTCATCAGTTCTTCTGAGTAAACATTGTCTTGTCTTCTCCTTTCCCCTTCCAGTTTGTCTTCTCTGTTACCCTCTCATGTTCCTCTGTGCTCTTTCACTGTTTTTGTTTTCTTCTCTTCATTCCCCAGTGGTTACTTTTATTTGTCTATTGGACTTCGTCTTTCTGCAGCTTATCCCTTTTTGTTAATTATTAAAGGACTTTTTTGTCTACTGCTTCTCTAACTCTCCTAACAACAAATACTCACTTGTATCCTTATATCAGCAAGTTTTTCCCCCACTGATATCCGCATGAAAAGTCCAGTGGGGCACAACAGATTACAGTTATACGTAGCCTCTCCTTTTTCTGCCTATAACCCAAATGTGCTCAATATTAATGTCAGGTATTCCGCTACATGTAAGTGGCGCAACCCCACGCTAAAGTAAGTCGCTGTGCATCCTACCCTTAGACTGTATAAAAAAATCCTACCATCTGCCAATCTGACATACATTATGTACTGACATAAGTTATCAAACTATTTTAATTGGATGTTCTCAGCGTGGGGCTGTCATAATTGCACCCCACAGTGATCTACCGAGACCGTGTTGAACATGCGCACTGTGATTTCAAGCCGTTCATTACTTACACAAACGTCAGGGGGCCAGCCCCTTTTTCAGGTGCTTTGAGAGGAATAAACTTACTAAGCCTGTCAACATTCTGACAAATACCTTTGGCTGCGTCCGAAATTGCATACTTTCCTAAAGATTATGCAAAATGAGTATGAGATTTTTTATTGCGTCCGAAACATTAGAACGTACTCAATAGTATACTCTATCCATACTCATTCTGGAGAAATGTATTAGTGTGGATTGATGGACACTAGCTGAGCAGATACGTATATGTCATAAGTATAATATTAAGTATAATAATATTATTATATAATATTAATATTATAATATTTGTATATAATAATATTATATAATGTCATCTTGTTTCGGCCAGAAAAACGGGAAATAGCGGAGCGGTGCGCTGCTACTGCTGCTACTGCTGCTGTGACACGTCACTTCCTCCCAACGGCAGGAAGTGACGTGTGCGCTCTTAATAGTACGTCCGAATTAATGCACACTACTGATATTTACTCAAAAGTGTGCCGAACTTAAGTATACTTTTTAGTATATACTGTTTAGTAGGGCATTTCGGACGCACCGATTGACAGTAAACACAGATCTATAAAACGGAACTGTCTTTGCAAGATAATCTGTCTTCATATAATTACACCTGCGATAACGATAGATTCTGTTACACTTATTTCAAAACAGCATGTTGCTCAATAGCGACATCGGTGGGCCCCACTGGCCCCAAATGCAAAAAACGCCGGTGGATATCGGTATTAGAAAGATTATTCAAAACAAGCCAAGTCTAGTCTGCTATAGAACCACAAAAAGGAGAATTACAGTCCATACAACAACAGCCAAGCAGTGTTGCCAACTTAGTGACTTTGCTGGTGTATTTAGTGAGTTGTCAGACCCACCCCCCTGTGACTTTTGTTTTCAAAAAAGCAACTAGCGACAAGTCTCTGTACTTTTTTCAGGTGTTATTGAGGACTTTTGTAGACTCCAACATAAAAGCACATGTCGTTCTCCACATCCAGACTGCAAATGATGCAAAGCCGCCGCTGGCTGATCCTACACTGGCCAAGCACCACTGAATAAAGATTAATAATAATTAGTGTAATTTTTATAATAATTATGAATTGACGTTGAACATAGTCAGGCTAGAGTAAGGTTGGAATAGTGATATTAAAAAAAAAAAACAAAAAAAAAAAACAAACTCAACAAAATAAATGTTATTAGTTCTAAATTATGAAAATGATTTGATGATGTCATTGTAGCGACTTTTAGGATAACCAATAGATACACTCCTTACTGAGGAGTTGGCAATGCTGCAGCCAGCAGGATGTCAAAGTCTGACATTAGCAGAGAAGATGCTCCAAATCGTTGGTGTGGCAGCATTTTGGATATCTGGTTTTTTTTTAAAATGGTGGAGGAGATAGAAGAGTAAAATGCAAGTTCATGCGTACATATTAATATTTTTGCAATCGTAAATAATTTCTAAATACATTTGAATTGTTTCGAAAGCCTTAAAAAATAAGAAGCTTTTTTCTGCCACACACTTCTTTCCTCTGAAGTTTTCTTCAAGGTAATGGAAAAATGTTGGCTCTTCTCATTCTCGTGAACCCAATGTGATGTATCATCATCTCCTGAGTTTAGTGTATCGTCACCCCCAGCAAACACTGCGCACAGTCTTTCATAGGTGGTCTTACCCCACTGCTTGCCATTTTGAATATCTTTATCTTTTCTACTAGTCTGGTTGGAGCTCTTTTTTTAGCTGGCTTCATTGATTTTTCATTTGTTGAAGCAGAGACAGTTTCTTCTCCATCCACTGGTACTGCCGCCTTGATGTAAAAATCAAGTCCAGAGAAAACCGAGTCTTGCTGCCAGGAGCAAATGAATTAGGGTGTTTGTCAGCTCCAGTCTAATAAAAGTTCAAACTGCAGCCCCAACTAGCCATTAACAGTAATTTACTTGTGTTTAAGCATAAAGATTGGCTTCTTTGTCAGGAGTTATTATTCATGTACTCTGCATTTAGTTTGTGCAGATGAAAAATAAATGTAAAATTGTGAAGGACTGTCCGTCTGAATTGTTTAAGAATTTACATCTAACCAAAAAGGGGATGTATGCAAGGATGTTGTACAAATACTCGGCTGCTCTGTGAGAACTGTGGTCCCATATTTAGTAAAACCCTGTACATTGGAAAAAAATAAATCTAAGCGCATGCAAATATAACATATTTAAATCTGTGATATTAACAATTAAAAATGAAGTTTGTTGCTTTACATGAATACATCTAGTTTTGAACTTAATCTGCATTTGTTCATAAAACAAGACATTGTGTATTTTTTCCTTAACAAGCAGTATTTATGTAATCCCAGGCAATCTTTTTATTTACACACAAACAACAAGCAATGATCTTGTTTGTATTTACCTTTCCTTTAACAATTTTAATCTATTGGGCAGATTGACCAACGTTTAGATGAAACATGCTTTATTTATTAGAACACCACAGTAAAAAATATCTTGCTTGATCTACTTAAAAAAAAATTAAGGCAACTTTTTCGCATGAGATTTTTATGTAGATCAAGAAAGACTAGTCTTTGTATAAACTACTTAATTTTTAGTATCTAAAAAATTCATTTGCAAGTAAAGTCAACTTAATTTTGATAAATAAAGTAAACATAACTCGATTAAGTTGACTGTACTTGCAAAATGTATTATTTACAAACACAAAATTAAGTAGTTTATACAAAGACTAGTCTTTCTTGATCTACATAATAATCTCATGCAAAAAGTTGACTTATTTTGTTTTAAGTAGATCAAGCATAATATTTGTATCAGTGTGTCTGTGACAGGACATCTGTGCGCCCACGTCACGAACCGTCTCGTTTTCATATGCCTACCTTCCTTTGCTTCTATCGTGGTACATCCACGCAGTTGGGATGAACTGCTGCAGCTCGTGCTTTTGGTAAAAAGGGGAGACGATTATTGCATTAAAGCATCAAAGCTCTCCACTTTCCCACTCTTAAGGTTGATTTATGGTTCCGCGTTACACCAACGCAGACCCTACCGCGTTCTCTACGGCGTAGGCTCTGCGTCGATTTAACGCGGAACCATAATTCCGGCTTTAAGCGTGCGGACGTGTTGGAGAAGTTTTTCAACGCGTGCGTGGAGATCGTGGCGCATTGGCGAGCGGAGCCGCTGCTGGATGAAGGCAGAGAGGAGGGAGACCAAGGCACACCACTCATTTGACAAATCTGAAGGAACCCAGGCGAATTTCTACATTAAAAAAAAGAGGCTCGTGTATCTGTTTTTTTTTTCTTCTTTTAAACCGCGTCTTTTCTTTGGGATCTTTACGCACGGAAACGCCGCAGAGATGCGTGTGTGGCGGCGCGGCGTGCTGCTGGAGGATCCCCGCTCCTGATACAGGGACCAAACAGGACCAAAACAAGGCTGTCCATGATATTTTCCAAGAGAAGATCGCAAAGGTGGAGCGATTAGAGAAGGGCTGATGAAGGGACTATTAATCCTTTCAGTGCATCAAAAGCACCAAAGGGCATTAGAAACGTTTGGATGGAAATCGAGCGAGTGTTTGGAATTGTTATTGGTTTTGTATGAAACTGGTGACTAGTTGTAACACATCAGCCAGGATTTATTCTTCTTCTTTTTCTTTTTTTTTTTTGGTCTCCACTTCACATCTTAATAAGTGTATTTTTCCTCCCCAAACGGAAAGGTTGTACAGCATGAACGTGTGATTTTTGAAAAAAAAAAACTCTCACCTCTGCCTTGTTTTCCTCTTCAAGTATTCCTAAATCTAAATGGAATTAGTTGAGTCTGAGGCGGTTTGTGAAAGGAACAGACATGGTACATGGACGCAGCTTCCATCACGGTAAGACATCCTCCAGCAGCAGCTGTACACTTGCTCTAAAGCCCTTAAGGCTGATTTATAGTCCAACGCAGAGCCTACGCCGTAGGGTACGCGGCGACGCGCACCGTACGGTGTGCGTCGCCGCGTAGACTGCGTCGATTTAACGCGGAACCATAACTCAGGCTTTACTTCTAGCCCTACCCCATCGTGAAATGATTCCAATAATCGCTTTAATCTTTAATTAGTCCAGATGGCACTGTACATATCTAAGCACCCGGATCAAACTTGAGTCTGCCGGAATAGTTAGTTATTGGAAAAAAAGAAAGGTAAATGGGTGGTCAATGCAATTACTGTATTGCAACCTGTAAACTCATTGTTGAAGGTCAATGTAAGTTCTTGGAGCTTTCCTTTTTCATGTTTGATGTTGGCAAAACTTTGTGTAATTTGTAATGATGCCATAGAGCTGTGTTAGCTGTCCAGACAGCTTTCTTTTGTATATATATATATATATATATATATATATATATATATATATATATATATATATATATATATATATATATATATATATATATATATATTTATATATATATATATATATATATTTTTTTTTTTAAGACAAAGGTGTAGAGTAATATGTTTGGTCACGATTGTGCTTTACCTCTCTTTTAGTTATGTTCTAAGGGAGTCTATCGTTTTCATTTAAAATACTTTTTTTTCTTTTCAAATAATGAAGAATGTGGACTTTACTGAATCAAGCCAAAAAAAAAAACTCCCAAAACAACAACAAACGAGAGAATAGCAGAACAAAGTCATGAATGATACATCTGTCTTTCTGATGTTACAGTTGTTGCGGGTCTGCTCATATTTGGGTTGTCTGGGGCAACAAAAAAGGAGACAACTCCAGGTAACCTTTCACCAAAGCATCTTTTCTCCACACACATCCTCTCCTCAAAGCTTTGTGGTCTGACTTTTCTCCTCGTTTTGCTGTCTCTTGTTGTAGAGAAAAACAATTCTGGAGTGAAGCCTGCAGGTCAGTGTGGAACGTGGGTGAAAGAACCAGAAGGAGGGATCTTCACTTCCCCCAATTACCCAAACAAATACCCCCCAAACACAGAGTGTGTTTACATCCTTGAAGGTGAACGTTACGTTTACACCCAGCAGGAGTAAATGAAAGGAAATAGATAAAAGAAGGAAAAAAAGACAACAACATTCCTATGGACTTCCTGATGCCAAATTTCACAATTGATTAGATGCATTGCTTATTAGAAAAACCAGAGGGGCTTTTAGAAAGATATTACCTGATTGCACTTAATCTGATTAAAATTATCTAAGAGAATGTGGAACTAACAGCTCTGGTGTTTTTGAAATGAAGTGACTAACAGGCGTGATTGGAGGTGCATATTGAATATGTGGGCATGCTCATAATGAAACAGCTTGAACATTCAATATTGAAAGCGTGACCGATATTTTACTCCATGCTTGGTGCTGATCATGTTCACTGTGTCTTCCAGCTCCCCCGAGGCAGTGTATCGACCTGCACTTTGAGGAGAATTATTCAATTGAGTCCTCATGGGAATGTAAATTTGACAACATCGAGGTCCGGGATGGACCTTTTGCCTTCTCCATGATGCTTGGGCGTTACTGCGGCCAGCAAAGCCCCCCAGATATCAGGAGTAGCGGCCGATATCTGTTTATAAAATTTGTAACAGATGGAGAACTGGAAGGGGTTGGATTTTCAGCAAGTTACAACTTCACTGCAGGTAGGTCTTTGTTGCACCAGCTCTGTTACACAGCTTGTGTTGCTTCATTTTCTCCTTTGCAAGCAGATCCACTCTTTTATAGCTCTACCAGCAAGACTCGTAATGAATAGCAAACATCACCCAGACATCATGACCTTTTTGGGTCCCTCTTGTGGTTTTATTGATTGTCTGTTTACCAAAACACTACCAATTATACCGATGGGGATACACTTTAAGTGTCTGACTCATGATAGCTTTTGTCGTTACTTCTTTTCTGTTTTTATGTGGAATGACACGGAGGATGTGTCACTGACAGTAACCTTTCCTGTTGAACACGACCTTTGCTATTATGCCTGCGTGTAAATCTGTGGCTTTTTTTTCTCTCTTTTTTTTTAAATTTGTTCCATTTTTATTGGAAATCTCGTTACTGAGGCAGTGAGGATTGCTGACAAAGTATTAGAGCATAAGAGTGATTTAATATTCCTTCACCCACACTTCACTGGGTTTAATAATACTATCAACAGTTTTACTGTGGCTGAGACTTGAAGGGTGCAGGGCCAGGAAAACAAGAATTTGCCTCCAAAGCCACACACTGCACTTTTAGGTTTATGTTGCCACTGGGTTATTGAGTTTCCAATTCAATGCTAATATCCATGTGAGCTATTGAGATGAAAGCTGCACACGTGAACTCAGCCTATAGTTTAATCTCTAATAACTGCATTGTGATTGAGAAATGAAAATGGCTCATCTCTTCATGGGAAATTACTGGGGGAGGTGCAGCTAGTAGCAATGAACTCTGGCAAAATTGAATTCATCTATATATGTAATAGAACTAAAAGGCACGGCGTTCCACTGTCAGATATCATTTTTATCTATTTTCAATAAGAGGAACACTTTAAAGGAATGAAAAATAAAAGATATCAAACTTCACGAAAGGCTTGTACTCGAACGAGGCTTTACACATCCGTTGCTCTTCAAGTTTTACTCCTCAGAAATAAATTGTGATATTAATATTTCGGTGATCTCCAGCAGCGAGGCCAGTTGAGTAGTGTAAAACTTTATTTCTCACTTCAGTTTAACTTATATGATCTTAGCTGTCATTAAATGAGTTGTTCAAGAGTTTGCAGCAAAATGAAACTGGGTAAAGCTTTAAGCTGCCACATGTAGCATATAGACGTGCCACTAGAGACACATCTATGGTAACAGCTATGTCAGGTAACGAATGATTAGACAGTTACTGATCTGTATGGGAAGACATGAATATTATAGTTTTACATTTCAGAAATCTGACGTTTGAACCTTTTGCAGAATTGAAGCTGACTCACCTCGATGATCCAGCCAAAGCTTCTGAGTAAAGCTTGTGTTAATTTCAACCTCTTTCTCTCTTCTTCTTAAATTCTTTTGAGATCCAGCAGAGGAACTCTTCAAGGTTCATGAACAGTATCTAGTTTATACTGGACTTTTATGCAGTCACAGAGTTTGTCCTATGTCCTAATCAAACTACTAAACAGACTCCAGATAAGCAGTTGGATGTTGAGAGGACATTTAATGGATTTCTATTTTAATTCTATTCGTGTTTAGATGAAAATTGTGGACATTTAAGTAAAACTGCAATGTCTGTCCTGTCTTAGCAAAAGTATGAATTGACTCATTTCAGCATCTTTATTTGGATCAGTTCAACAAATATTGCTTAAAGCAAGTATTTTACAGGCCCATTCACTCATCCATTCATATCCATATGTAGTGATATGTACTTCAGGGTAACGGGGGTCTGCTGGTGTCTCTCACAGCTGTTATGAGAGGTTGGGTACATGCTGGACATGTCCCCGGTCAATGACAGGGCCACACAGAGACAAATACTGCACACCTTGCACACTCACACTGGCACGCATACATTCACATCACCTTGTATTGCCAATGTATTTATATAAGACAAACATTAAACTAGTAAGTAAACTTTTACATATCAACATATATACATAGATTACTTGCATAATCATGTGTTTGTAATATTAGTACAATAATCTGGATAAAATGTCCAAAAATTCGAAATTGCATGATTCAGCACTCTGGCTCACTGCAGACCGTGAACGCCACATGCAGTAATGCATCAGTTCATTTAAGCTTGTCAGCCGATAAATAGATGACAGCATGGCCTCAGGTGTGTGGCATGTCTTAAATTGATGATGAATTGAGAAATTAACTTCTTTTCTATCAATATTTTGTCAATATTTTCTTTTTTTCACTGGGATATAAGTTACGTTCCATCTGGTGCACTTCTGTCGCTCAGTGCTCGGTTGGCCTTGCTCACATTAATGACTCACAAACACTTAGTCCTCGCTGTTGCCGAAAGTTTCAGGCGTCTCACTTTTTGGAGGTGTGTGTGCACCTCTCTCTCTCGGTCATGTGCACACAGACTGTGTGCCACAGTCATTTGATCACGTGCACATCAGCCACATGTTTAGTCTTGATATTTCATACAAAAAAACCCCCCAAAAACACAAAGCTGGGATCATTAATTGTAACCTCCAGTGTTAAGAATAGTCTGAAGTTTCAGATGTTGTGTCACTGGAACTACAATAACCTGTGTTTTCCTCATCATTTGAAACTTTTCCCATGTTTAAAATGAACAACACACATTTCATAATAGTTTACTGATAGTTGAACAGAAAAATATATTTCTTATATATAAACAAACATCTGGATGTGAGCACATTTAGCTAATGCCGTTTCTATCACTATGGAGACAGTCACTTAAAAAAACGTTCAGTAAAATTGCACAAGACATACACTTGATGTACAGGGTCATAGCTACTAGGAATAAGCTTTTGCAGTCCGACTCGAACAGGAAAGGAGGCACGAGCTGTATAGTTGAGTGTGCTAGTTTTATTTTACACCTGCTTTTATGTGATATATAAACATAAACCAGACATGCAGGAATTTTAGCTTATTTACTTGGAGTTTAATAATCCAGACCACTTTTAATGGAATTCAAGGATTGTTTCTTCCTCCCGCTTCTCCTGGGAGTCTCATTGAAAATTTGCTGAGGGGAAAGAAAAAAGCCTTGCCTCTCGACTTGATAGGAAATATCTGTGGCATATGATTTACATAATTAAAGAAGATAAAAGTCTTGAATTCACTCAACTTGATACTCTGAAATCTGGCAATATGAGTAGTGTCTTACATCTGCAGCTGCTCCAGTCATGCTAATTCACATGGCCCTGTTCTGATGAATGGGAGCGAGAGGGAAAAAAGTGGTAACAAAGGTGAATGAATCTCACTCTCTTTCATCAGACATTTTAGGATCACAGCAATATTAAAGGGAAAAAAGCTCCTCAAGTACTTCCCTTTTCACATTCTCCTTTTCAGAGCTTCATGCTGTTGATGATACATGCAGTTAGTTTCACTGGCAGAGAATGAAGTGCCGGAGACTGGAATCTCACAATCATATAATGCAATGTATTTATTGAAGCTCCCCAGCTACTTCCATCTGAACTCTAACTCAGCCAAGTGCACACGAACACAAGAAGACATAATCAAAATACCAACGTCCTAAACATTATTTAACAAAAAATAGTCACCCTTTTTTTGTTCTGCCTTAAAAAAAAAACTAAAAAAAACCCATATGTTTGGTCTTGTACACCTCAGACCAGGGATGTGCTTTCATGTGTGGTGATTGTGACAGTTAGTCTTACTCCAAGTGCTGCTATATAGACGGCCTCTTACAAGCTTTCATTTTTATAGTTACAGAGGTGCTGAAGGCTGTTTCTGACCGCCAGAGCATTGAATGGATAAATAACCTGAAACTGCATGTTTGGCCAGTCTGGGCATTTTCACAAGCTGAAGCATTTTGATTTACTCTTTTGGAAATATTTGACACAGAATAAGCTGGAATGTCAAAGAGCTGATCTTTACAGGTCTCAACAGTGAATTTATTTATTATTTGTTAACAAAATTACACCAGCATGGCTCAACTTTTGTTTTAAAGAACTTTTCCAGCTCTTCTTTTCCCCTCTGTAAGTAATGGTTGCATAGTAAATTGTTTGATGTAAACATCAGTTCAGTTTTCAGTGTGTCTAGCAATAGTGAGAGTTCTAGGGGCTTTCCAAGGAACAAGAAAGATAACTTTGCAACCATGAGTCAGTGTCGTTCCTGTCGTTTGTTGCAGAGTTGAGAGAGAGCTGTTTTTTCAGACAATTTTGGATCTCCGAATGGTGGGCATGAATATGCCAGTTTGCAGCACGTCTTACATCCCTCAGTGGATCTCAGGTTGAGAATGTTACAGAGTGAGTCATGTGCTTTAGTCCCTGCATGACCGGTTGAGGGAGATTCATACTATTCCTTGTTCAAAAATAAATTTGAATTTAAATTCTTGTATGTTCTTGATAAAGAGAGAAAAGTACTTTTGTGGGGAGATGCAGAATGAGTGAACTTGTGACTGAAATACATGAAGTGGTCAGAGTTTTAGACATGCAACTTTTCACATCTTCAAATGATTTTAACTGAGGCCTTTCTGCGATTGGGATCTATAATTGACGACTAGTTCACATTCGTTTTCATAAACTGATAGAAAACAACACTAACTTTCAAAGATTAATTAGGAATTACCCTCAGGATGACTGCTTCGCTGGTGACTTGACAGCGGACTTCCTGAATTAAAAGATGTTGAGTACTTAATATGTGCAATGAATTACATAAGTCTGACAGGGGTTAATGCTTCTGCCTTTGAACTTTGAGTCCCGTCTGGGTGCAGTCTGAGTTTTTATAGAAATTCTGATTGGATCGGTTCACTGAGTCATAAAAGCTAGAGCTGCACCGAGCCACTTGCTCTTATTCTGACGCACTGTATGTACTCTCAATTACCAATAGGGGTTGCAATATCAAGGATGGGGTTGTTGATTTTGATGTTTGTAGTTTTCAGATTTAAAACTTGTATTAACTGTGCTAAAACTGTATGAAAACTAAGCATGTACATTATCCAGCCCTTCACACATGTTAAAAACAACAATGCTGACCATAATAAACTAGAGTTATTGCAACAGTAAAGGTTTGCATTTCAATTGGTTTTATTTTTATTTTTATCAGTGTTATCAATCTTATAATTGATCAGTGAATTGTGTTCATATTGGCTCCCGATACAAATATTGGATCTCCCCATCTCTGATCCAAACTATTATCTTGAGTAAATGAAACTAAATGACTCTTGTACTGACATAGGCCTGCGTGTTGCAAGACGAATGTTCCAGCATCTCTGCTTGGAAGTTACCTGAAATAATCTGCGATGGCTCCCAGCTTTTCAACCAAGCCATGCCGTAGGATGTGTAGATGTGTGTATGCAGCATTCCTGCAGTTTTCTGGATGTTTGTTGCAGATCTGTGGAGCAAAAAAAGCTGAATGCTGCTTCTCCATGTTTCAGTCTGATTCTGGGGACAAGGAGCAGAACTGAACCAGAAGACCTGAGTGGTCTGGATGGTTGACATGGCAACAAGAAGTATATGATGTATTTTGTTCCTAAACCATTCAATGATGTATAAACTAACAGAAGTATTTGAAAGTCCATTCTCTGAGATACAGGGAGCCAGTGTAAGGACCTCAGAACCGGAGTGATGTGGTCCACTTTACTAGATGCAGTGAGAAATCGGCCAGCAGCATTCTGGATTAGCT